>NC_134773.1:3030193-3355907 GCF_050436995.1 Anticarsia gemmatalis | reverse complement strand
TTATCGACCAGTGAGCGCAACTGGCTATTAGTATAGAAGTACTAGCTGACCCGCGCAACTTCGCTTGCGTCACATAAGAGAATCATAATTTTCCCCGTTTTTGTAACATTTTTCACTGGTACTCTGCTCCTATTAGTAGTAGCGTGATGATATATAGCCTATAACCTTCCTCGACAAATGGGCTATCTAACACTGAAAGATTTTTTCAAATCGGACCAGTAGTTCCTGAGATTAGCGCGTTCAAACAAACAAACAAACAAACTCTTCGGCTTTATAATATTAGTATAGATATAGATATTTTGGATAGATAAATGGCAAACATCGCAGTACCCGTGTTGTTCACTCGGTCCACACAAAAACTAACCACGTCACATGTTTTTCTCAATTAATTGACACACGTCATTTATAATCTTGTATTACGCATATTTGTGAATTAGACACATAATAATATTTGTTTACCGAGTTTTAGAAATCCTACAAAATTTATAAATGCTTAAGTTTATCGTCGTTAATGTGGGATGAAAGTCTGTTACTCTTTCACGCAAATACTACTGAACCAATTACGACGAAATTTGGTATGTAGGTAGTTGAAGACCCAGAATAACAAATCATCATCATCATTGGCCTGTGACCATCTATTGCAGATGATTCAGGTGGCGTCAGAATAACAAATAGACTACTTTTTCCCCCGGAGTTCACGGAGATCGGGAGTTATGGAAAGGTTTCCACGCGGACGAAGTTACGGGCGGCCTCTAGTCTATACTAATATTATAAAGCTGAAGAGTTTGTTTGTTTGAACGCGCTAATCTCAGGAACTACTGGTCCGATTTGAAATATTCTTTTAGCGTTACATAGTCCATTTATCGAGGAAGGCTACAGGCTTATAACATCACGCTACCATCAATAGGAGCAGAGTACCAGATTTCTTTTTTTACAAAAACGGGGAAAACTGCCCCATTCTCTCTCATGTGACGCAAACGAAGTTGCGCGGGTCAGCTAGTATTTAATATGATAGATCTTTTAAAACTCTACTGGGTATGTATCCTCTATACAGAATCGGGGTTTACCCCTTCTTTTTTTTTAATTATCGCATCCCGAAGATGTAGGCAGAGGTGTATAAAATTCGCAAACGTTCCGTGATTAACAATGTTGGTCCGATGTAATAGGAGGCAAGCTTATAGCTACCGGGTATAATGTAATGTCCTCCTAGCCGATATACGGCTACGGCGGTCAGTTTCATTGAAACTGGCCATCTGTGCAGGACTTTGTTTATAGTGTCCAAGTGTGTGCACAATACACAGGTACACTCTCTATTCCATCACTCTCATAGTTTGGTGGGACGGATAACCGACACGACCAGTGAGAGGTCAGGCGCAAGACCGACGGCTTTACGTGCTCTCCGAGGCACGGACCGTTCGGTACCGGGTATAACTACTACGAATATGTATGACTACTACACTATTAATAAATATATGAATTAAAAAGAGCCTTATAGCACTTTTCTCGATCTGGTAACGAATCTGATTAGCAGTCGTTACCCTGATAAGAGCAACAGATGCATTATCGCCGTTAGACTAACAAGTTAGGCGAGTATAAAATTGTTAATAGTTTAAGGTAAATTGTAAAAGTACAATAAATAAATAAATAGTCAGGCTAATCGAAGGTATGGACAGAGGTGTATGAAATACACATTTCCCTATCTCCCATGTTTGTATAATGTACTCACCCTAAGCAAAAGTTTCCGCATTCCAACAATCACGCAGTTATCTTCATAAGAGACCGCAAAATGTTTATTTATCGAAAAACTTTCCTCATCATATCAATATCCGTTCAGCCGTTTCGGAGATTAACCCCAGACAAGCAGACAAACATTGACTGATAATAATTATTTTGCAGTTTACTTTCAAGTATTAAATATAACGATTTCCTTGAAATAACCGTAATATTAGCGAACGGCACGTGTAACCTAATCGGATAAGAGGTGGATCAAAATCGATTTGTACGAGTTTTTACTGAAAATAGAAAAAATAAATAATTCTAATCTTTCGAAATGGTGAAAGATTTTAAAAATTATTCTTGGTTGATAGTTTCTTATGTTACTTCAAAATCTGCAATATAAATGAGAAATACTAAATCGATAGGTATAAGATGGTCACCCACCCACAGAAAGAACTCGGCAAGCGTAGCTTAACCTCAGAGATCGATCCGCGTGGCTGTTTTTAACTAAGCCAGCTCATTTCATTATCCACGAATCCTACTAATCCACTAATATTATAAATGTGAAAGTTTGTGAGTATGTATGTATGGATGTTTGTTACTCTTTCACGCAAATACTCCTGAATCGATTACGATTAAACTTGGTACATAGGTAGCTGAAGATCCGGGAAAATGACGCATTCCCATGGGAAAATTCAGGTGGCGAACGAAGTCGCGGGTATAAGCTAGTAGACTATATATTGAACAAGGACTGACTAAATCCAGTACTACAATACGTAGTAACAAAACAAAACCTTGGATGATCACAATTCAGCCGCACCCTCCCTCAATGGCTTTACGGACTCAAGGTTGATGATGTCAGTACTTTATTGCTTATTGTAACACAGTTGGGATACTTTGCTAATACTGATGTTTTATAAAATAAGTATTTTTGGACAACTCACACACGGTCATCTGATTCCAAAAGCAGAGCTTGTACTATGGTAACCAGACAAGTGATAAACTTACTTATATACTCGTAAATACATAGGGTACTTATATAATAAATTAACACGCAGGCTCAACAAATACTCGTGCTCATCACACAAATATTTGTCCCGGGTAAGACTCGAACCCACCACACGCGGCGCTACGGTTATTGCGGCGAGATGACTTTAACCACTGCGCCAAACGTGCATTTACTGGACAACAACCAGGGGCGACCTTTCTTGAGTCATTTTTTTTTTCGTATATTAAACGCCCAGTTTGAATGCCAGTATGCGGTCACCCATCTAAAAAATTAACCGCGTCAATGGTTGCTTAACCCACAGATAGTTTACCGACCGGTGAGCGTAACTGGCTATGAGCTCCTTATTGAAACTGTACGTAACTTAAAATAACCTCCAGTACCAAAAAAAACGAAAAAAACATGATAGATTTTTTTTTGTAAATGTATTTTTAAACGTCCTATTCTTTAAAAAAATGTTATTAAAACTTATTTTTGCTGCAATCGGGAATCGAATCTAACTACAGATATATCAAACCGTAAGTTTCTCGGAACAAGCGGTGTTAACTCGGCAACTTATACTTCTTAGTAAGTCTTGCGTAAGCTCACAAAAAGGCATGACTTGCTTTAACCAAATGTCATACAGAATTACAGACATTTGTATGTTTGTACAATGTAGAAATATTTTGGCGGAGAGTTCTCTAAGGTTAAGCTTCGCTTGCCGAGGTTGTTCTGTAGATGGGTGACCATATTATACATAATAACATCGTATCCTCCTTGTTTCGGAAGGCACGTTCAATTGTGGGTCCCGGCTGTAATTTTCAAAGAGCTTTTACAGTCGTTAACAGTAGTCAGATGCTTGAAAGTTTGACAATCAGTCTTACCGAAGGGTATCGTGTTATAACCCAGGTAACTATGTTGTGGAGGTCAGATAGACAGTCGCTGCATGTAAAATACTGGTATTCACGATTCACTCACGAGCTCACTGAAAGAAACCTAATGAACCGTGTACTCATTTGTGATTCTTGAAGCCAAAGAGATTTTATTACAAGTTCATACATACTATAATGCGAAAATACTTTTTCCCGACCTAATATACATTCTCACAAACTTTCACATTTATAATATTAGTAGGATAGGAAGTGCTTACTATTTGAGTAGGCGTCTTGAACTACTTCAGTTAACATCAGAATGTCGTGGGAGTATCGCAAGTATGTTCGCGTTATACCGCGCCTAGATTCTTATAGCTAACTAGCTGACCCGCGCAACTTCACTTGCGTCACATAAGAGAGAATGAGTCAAAATTTTCCCCGTTTTTGTAACATTTTTTACTGGTGCTCTGTTCCTATTGGCCGTCGCGTAATGATATATAGCCTATAGCCTTCCTCGATAAATGAGCTATCTAACACTGAAAGATTTTTTCAAATCGGACCAGTAGTTCCTGAGATTAGCGCGTTCAAACAAATAAACAAACAAACTCTTCAGCTTTATAATATTAGTATAGATTAAATTTAGCGTGAGACAATATCTTGAGAGCAAGTGTAAAGTTAGTACAATATACACACATAATATAATACCTGTTTTACCGAAAGCCGTATGGCATAAGTTGGCATCTCCCACGCAAATGGTCGCAGGTTCGAACCCGAGGCAACACACCAATGACTTTTCGAAGTTATGTGTGTATTAGAAATAATTATCATTGTTCCAAGGAAAACCTCGTGATGCAACCTTGCATGCCTAAGAGTTGTTTGAAACAGTTCTTGAAGGTATGCAAAGTCCCTAACCCGCACTTGGCCAGCGTGGTGGACTCAAGGCCTAACCCCTCCTAATTTATTAAATTTACTAGCTGACCCGCGCAACTCCGCTTGCGTCACATAAGAGAGAATAGGTCAAGTATTTCCCCGTTTTTGAAACATTTTTAAACGCTACTCTGCTCCTATTGGTCGTAGCGTGATGATATATAGCCTATAGCCTTCCTCTATATATGGACTATCTAACACTGAAAGAATTTTTCAAATCGGACCACTAGTTCCGAGATTAGCGCGTTCAAACAAACAAACAATCAAACAAACAAACTCTTCAGCTTTATAATATTAGTATAGATTATACTTAAAGGTGTAAGTAATGGTATATGAAATACACCAACATTTTGCTATCAACAGTTATAGTCCCATGAAATAGGAAGCCAGCCTATTGCCACATTGTCTTTGAGACTGACTGACACAGTGATCTATCAACGCACAGCCCTAACCACTGGACGGATCGGACTGATATTTGGCATGCAGATATTTGTTATAACTTAGGCTTTTGCTAAAATGGATTTTGATTAATTCTACCCCCAAGGGGATAAAATAGAAAATCAAAATTTGTATGAAAATTCTGTCCTAAGTCACAAACCACGCGGACGAAGTCGCGGGCAATATACATTAGAAAAACCCTATAATATTTTGTCCAACCCGGTAATTGTACTCATGATCAGCAATCGGATACACTACCGACCATGCCACAGAATGATCTGTATTTGAGTGTGTTAAAACATATTTTAGATTTTTGGACCAAACATATCTGATCTATTATCTAGTTATTATAATGACTAGATACTAGATACTATAGATACTATTACCAGAATGCTGGCCTTTACTTAGGTCAAAGAATTAGCATTGCCATCCAACGTGGCAATGCTGCCAGCATTCTGGGTACGTTACCAGTCGACGATGGTGAGGAGAAATTCTACGACGCGTGACGCACTCCTTTTGTATGCATATTTTATATTGTAAATATATTGTGTAATTGTACATATTTTGCTTTTTGTTAATTATTTCTAGTTTAGTTTAGTTTAATGTTAAAAGTTATTTATAGTTTAGTTTTAAAATAATTATTATATATAGTTTTAATCATTATTGTAGATATTGTAAAATGTTATTATAATATAATAATATATACTACTACTATATACTAATCAGATACTGGAGGTAATTAAGAATTAAATAGAAATCTTTGACACGTAGAATAAGTACATATCTTCTGCAAAATTCCACTGCAACAGCTGAAACCTCGTATCTACACTAGTATTTACTACAGTCAAGCAAAGCCATACATCTACACTAGTCCACAGCATGAGTCGACACATCTCAGATAGGAAAGCGTGGATGACTTGCACTTACATATCCGCGTTCATCACTCACTGAGAGAGCTTTCTTCATCATTATTACCGTTTTTGAATCATATTCTGATTATTTTCTGAACATTTTCGCGAAGTTTTTAAGTATTTACATCTATACTAATGTTATAAAGCTGAAGAGTTTGTTTGAACGCGCTAATCTCAGGAATTATGGGTCCGATTTGAAATATCTTTCAGTGTTAGATAGCCCATATATCGAGGAAGACTAAAAGCTACATATCATCACGCTACGAACAACAAAAAATGTTACAAAAACGGGCAAAATTTTGACCCATTCTCGCTTATGTGATGCAAGCGAAGTTGCGCACGTCAGCTAGTATATAAGTAAAACCACAGTTCGCTATTAACAATGTTAGTCTCATGTAATAGGGAGCGAGTCAATTGCCATATTCCAGGCACCTTAATAAACTCCGGCTACTCTGAAGATGAGATGAAGACCAAAAGTACTTTGCCCAACCTGGGAACAGTACGAACCCGAGACCAGTTCTCTCATACTTAGTGAGACCGCGCCACAAAGGCAGTCAGCTATACCTTGTACATTGACGTGTTTAATAGTTAATCGGCCACCCATCTATTTCCTATCCGAGCTGTACATAACTTGCCTACCGTACTTGCTTTACTTATAGTTTTATTACACCGTATCTAAGTCAACATCGTGCAATACAAAATAGTGAAAGTTGAAACTAAAACAAAACTTATAAATATCTGTGTTACTGCACTTTGCAGGTAAGAATAGTGATGCGAATACGGTTTCGGCTTTTAGAGATAGAGTTTCGGCCTAAAATTAAGTTTCGGCTGTTTTTTTAACTTCTGGCTAAACTTGTAGTTCACGCGTGTTCACGTAGGTCATTAATAACCATCAATAGTTAGGTCTTTAAAATACAGAATGTCACCTTGCAAAGAAAGAAGAAGAAGGCTCATTCGAGTAATATGAAGTCAGCTTATGTCGAAAACAAAGCAACAGGACCTACCCCCGGTTTCTGAAGTACATTTAGCGGTAGTTTATCTATTCAATAGCGTTTAAACTTTTATAAAAAACGCTATGGAATAGATAAACTACCGTTAAATGCCTCAGAAACCGGAGGTTAGTAATACCTTATTTGCAAATGAAGGTGACATTCTATTTTATCTAAAGACTTAACTATTGATGGTTATTAATGACCTACCTGAACACGCGCGGTAGTTTATCTATTTAATAGCGTTTTTATATGAGTTTAAACGTTATTGAATAGATAAACTACCGCTAAATGTACTCAGAAACCGGGCATTAGACTCTCAATTATTGTTTGCCGAAACCCGTCGCCATTACCCAACACTCAAGAGAAATACAAGTAAAACTATTTTGTAAACGTCTCGCTCAAACTAAATCTGTTGGTTTTGAATTGTGTAAAGAATCTTGTACCGTGAACGAAATGAATCGATAGGCCGACGGTTTCGTTGAGGTTATTGTACAAGTATAGCCTTCTGGCTTTACTCGCTTCTAAGTAAAATCTTAGTAGTAAGTAGGTATTTTATATGCGAAAGTGTGGAAGGATGAATGCATGTATGTATGTTACTGTTTTACTAAGAAAACTACGTGACGAATATGGATAAAATTTTGTACACAGATAGTTTATATCTTAAATTAACACATATGAAATGAAATGATTTACATAGTGAAATTACAGAATATTAAATTACCAATATATACTTAACTAGCCCTTAACCGTGACTACGTTCGCGTGGACTTTATTTCTATGCCCTTAACTGTGCCTCCATCCGCGTGGACTATAATCCTATATCCTTTATGTTGTTCTGGTATATAAGCTACAATACTGACAAATTTTCATTGAAATTCGTTCAGTAGTTTTAGCAGAATTGAGTAATAAACATCCATCAGAACATCCAAAATTAAGATTTTTGGATCAAAATATTTAATTTTTTTCTACAAACATACAAACAATTTTCTGGTACAATCATCTTAAGAAATCGATAGGCCGATTGATAATGTCAAAATAATTAGAAACGCCAAATTCTGTAACCTTGTAACTGTACTTCGAAAGTTTCGCCATGGTTATTAATGGGATTTACAAGTTATAGTTTCACTATTTTAACTGTTTTGTCCCACTGCTGGGCTACGAAAATAGAGTTCAAAAACCTCCAGAAGATAGATGCAATTTAGGGTTCTTATTCTTCTTATCGTATGGCTAGTGGTCAACCTAGTGTCAAAGTTCTTCAAGCCGCCCGAAGCCCGCCTTTGATGTGGCTTAACGACTGTTATCTTAATCGACAACAACCGGGACCGACTTTTTACGTGCCCTCCGAAGCACGGAGACGCCCAGTTCAAATACCACTATGCGGTCATCCATCTATGGAATGACCGCGCCAACGGTTGCTTCACCCACATATCGTTTACCGACCGGTGAGTGCAACTGGCTATGGGCACCTCCAACACTAAGAAATCAACTCAACGTGTGGGAACCAAACCTACGACCTCCCGACGCAATGGTATCGGCGTGACGACCTTAACTATTGCACTGGAAGCAGTCACATCTATCTACATACTAGAGCCTATATTTGCATTAAATCAACAACGAAATCATCACATCAACGCTCACCCATTATTTTCCAAACCTCCGAAACATAACCGTCGTCAGCTTAGCCTTTTTTCCAAACTATGTTGGAGTCGGCTTCCAATCTCACCGGATGCAGCTGAATACCAGTATTTTACATGGACCGACTGCCTATCAGACCTCCACAACCCAGTTACCTGGGTACCCTTCGGTAAGACTGCTTGTCAGACTTTCAAGCTTCTGACTACTGTTAACGACTGTCAAAGATCTTCGAAAATTACAGCCGGGACCCAGAATTCTACGTGCATTTCGAAACACGTTAAAACTCGATATGGACAAGACGGTCACCCATCCACAGACCAACCTCGGCAAGAGTCGCTTAACCTCAGAGATCGATCCGCGCGGCTGTTGTTAACTAAGCCACGAGCTCCTCACTAAAGAAAACCAAATTTCAAATATCCATTGAACATTATTAATAAGTTTAAACCGCTCGTGATACAAGTCCGGTTATTTTTGTAACTTAATAGACATAACGGGCATACATTATATCTATTTTTAGACTCACGTGGCAACAAACGTGACGGCAAGCGGCGACTGGCGAGATTTTAAAAATGAAGGTCTTTTTGCTTTTTGTATGAATTTTTGAGACGTGGTCATTTAATTTTGGATTTTTAGTCTCACTTGGACTCTCATACAACGTTTTTACAACTTTATAAGGCACAAAACTGAATACAAATCTACATCTACTTAAATATTTATTCGCCTATCTATCTGTCGTATGGTTAGTGGTCAACCTAATGTCAAAGTTGTTCAAGCCGATAGGCCTTTGACATGACTTAACGACTGTTATCTTAGTAGACAACGACCAGGACCGAATTTTTACGTGCCCTCCGAAGCACGGAGACGTCCTGTTCAAATACCACTATGCGGTCAACCATCTTTAGAATGACCGTCGCCAACGGTTGCTTAACCCACAGATCGTTTATCGAGCGGTGAGCGCAACTGGCTATGAGCGCCTCATTGGTTGAGTGATTCCTATTCATAGGACGTTTACTCGGAAACTGGGTAACAATTTGACAGCAATATTTCATAATTTTTATTATATTAGAAAATTAATCTATAACTTAGAAAAGTGAACAGGTCTTACTGTCTCTGCTCATTGTATCATTAAATATCTTAATCTATACTAATATTATAAAGCTGAAGAGTTTGTTTGTTTGTTTGAACGCGCTAATCTCAGGAACTACTGGTCCGATTGGAAATTCTTTCAGTGTTAGATAGCCCATTTATCGAGGAAGACTATATGCTATATATCATCACGCAACGACCAATAGCCGCAGAGTACCAGTAAAAAATGTGACAAAAACGGGGAAAATTTTCCCTTCATAGCAAAATGTACAACAAGCAAAATGAGCACGGCACTTAAAATGTACAAATCGCACAATGTGCAAATAGCAAAAAGAGCAAATCGCATAATGTACAATACGCATAATGTGCAATACTTAAAATGAACACTATACGCAAAACGAGCAAAAAGCAAAATGTACATAATACTGTTAGGGCATGTTTACAAGACCGACACGTGGAGATTTTTTTCTTTGATCGTTAGTATCCTAAAACAAATTTTAAATGTGACTATGAGGTTGCGCAAATCAATGCCTTCCAAACAGTATTTCCGGACGGTAATCTTTCTGGTTGTTACCATCATTATAATGCAGCTATACACAAAAAAGCTAAAGGCGAATTTGACCAAAGAGGAAAGGATGGTGGTGCGCAAGTCCTCAATTTTACCATTATTGCCGGCAAATATGATTCCTGAGGCGTGGTATGAAATCCTTGAATCATCGCCAAATACCAACGCAATGAGAGCCTTTAGACTCTACTTCGAACGGACGTGGTATCCCAAGTTTAACCCAAAGATTCTAAGCTGTGCCAACCAACGACACCGAACAACTAATCCTGTTGAAGGTTGGCACAGGCGTTTGAATGCCAAAATTCCGAAAAAGATAAGTTTAATGTTTTTCATTTATAAATTAAAAAAAGAAGCTAAGTTCAGTGATAATAAAATTAAAAAAGGCATATTTGAGCTGGCAATGAAAAATAGGAGAAAAGCAGACATCGTCTTTGATAAAAAGTATAAAAAAATACTAAACAGTTTGCATATTAAAAGTATTTATATAAATAAACTTATATTGAATGTGAAGTTGTTTTATTACAATGCTATATGAATCCAACAAACCCCAAACTAAGAAACGGCAATAAGTGGTTAGTGTGAACGAAGGCGACTATGTACATTTTGCTTTTTGCTCGTTTTGCGTATAGTGTTCATTTTAAGTATTGCACATTATGCGTATTGTACATTATGCGATTTGTACATTTTAAGTGCCGTGCTCATTTTTCTTGTTGTACATTTTGCTATGAAGGGAAAATTTTAACCCATTCTCTCTTATGTGACGCAAGCGAAATTGCGCGGGTCAGCTAGTTTTTAATATAATTTTCGTTCATAATATATACAAATCTCATGCATAATAGTAGAGAAGGTCCAGCCCTAATATATGCAACTGTGTCGTTATAGTATTAAAATAAAAAACAAACAGTTAATTAAATCTTTTGATTCTTTCTAAAACGCGCGCTATGGAATTTAACCACACACACATTTAACGGTAGTTTATCTATTCAATAGCGTTAAAACTCATATAAAAAAACGCAATTGAATAGATAAACTACCGCTAAATGTACTCAGAAACCGGGGGTAAGAAATGCTCTTGTGTCGCGGGGACTTTTACAAACATACAAACAACGTACACAAAGTACAACCAGACCCGAAACAATTATTTGTGGATCGCACAATTAGTTGTTCCGTGTGGGAATCGAACCCACGACCTCCCGACGCAATGGTAGCGGTATTTTATGTGTGTATGTATGTACAATCATAATATTATCTCATCTTCAAGTAAATCATTCAAACTAGCGTAATGAGGTAAACGGTATCACTCAAATACTTAGTTACTGTAAAGAGAAATATTTAACATGTCATGGCCGATCTTGCTAGACGATGCAGAGGCGGGGACTTACATCACAATTGAAAAATGTACTAAACACTGCATTTTTAAAGATTTCAAGTCATTTTCCAGGCTTTGGACTACTGAAGAAGGCTGCTAGGATATAACTTTTGGCCCCGGTACAGTCAGCTCCAAAAGTAACTGGACAACTTCATATTTTCAAAACCTATGTGTTACGTAACTTTAATAAATAAGTGATCAAAATCAGGTAGAATGAGTTAGAATGAAACATTTCAATCAATGGCAAATGTTTTTTCCATGGAATAATATGCACACTTCAATATATAGAGTTTCAAAACATTGAGTACGATCAGTTTCTTTTGGACTGTACCACCATTTTCTTCTCTTCTTTTGACAGCATCTCTTATATGTAAAAAAATATCGCCAAATGTGTTGTTAAGCGCAAAGCCCAAGAACGGCTCAACTGATTCGACTTGTTTTTGTAAAATTGTCTTTCAGACACGGGAAAAGTATAAAGTTGTTATATAGAAAAACGTTAAAACAATGCAAAGAAAATTATATAATATTTAATGGACACATTTCTTGAGGGCATGCAAAGTCCTCAACGCGCATTTGCCCAGCGTGGTGGACTCAAGGCCTAACCCCTCCCTCATTTAGGAGAAGATCCTTGCCCAGCAGTGGGACAGTAACGGGTTAAAAAATAATCTCTTGTAGTCTTCTGAAGATAAAAAAGAATCACGAGAATTGTATTGCACAAATAAAAATCACTTGTAGTTGTATCGAAACATAGCTTGAATCCATCGCTCCATTCATATTCTGTTTGTCGTGTATTGATAGCTAAGCTTTTACGAATATAACTGGGAAATACTCGGGTATTTCGTGTGAAAATCTGTGTAGCTGTCTGTATGAAAATCTGTTATTTTTGAGTTATTTTTCTGTAAAAATGTCGACTTTTATTTGATAGATATCTTACTTAGGGCCAGTTTTACAGTTAAAAAGGGTCAAATAGTTTATTTGCTGGATAAAGTGACAGCTAAAATTGAAAACAATTGTAAAAATTCGCCAGGTAAGCTATCTAATACGATTATCCGAAAGTGTACCGGGAAATATTATAATGTAAAATATTGGTTAATTAGATGAATACGTTAGTAGTAGTGAAGAATAACGCCAAAACAACTAAACAGATATTGATGAAATTTTGTAAACAGATAGTTTATAACCTGCATTAACATAAAGTATACTTTTTATCCCTAGAAACCGGGAGGAAAGTGTAGAAAGCCGCGAGCAGAAAATAGTGTAATATAAGTATTTAAATAACTAGATTCGTTTTAAACAGTAATTATATAAAAAATCGTCTACAACATAAACACATAAACCTTCCTCTGGAATCTTGAACTTGTAATAAAATCTTTTCCCTACAAAAAAAGATCGATATTTGGGTACCTCACGAGCTCACTGAAAGAAACCTAATGAACCGCGTACTCACTTGTGATTCTTGAAGCTAAAGAGATTTTATTACAAGTTCATACATACTATAATGCGAAAAGACTTTTTCCCCGACCTAATATTATCAAAATCTTTTGAGTAGCAAGACTTTCGTATTTTTAATATTAGTATGGATGTTAACACTTTTTTGCGCTTCAATAGTTAAAATTACATCGATCAAAAGTCACCTGCTGGTAAAAATTGAGAATGCTCAACAAAAAGTTACTGACTAACTTTTTTTACGTACAAAAACTTAAAGTTTTTTATCAGTGAAAGTTGAAAATTCGATATAGTTTCCTTTTAAATGTTTTAACGTTTATTTTAAGTGTAAAAAATGGATTTTACTTCTTGAAAAAATTACTGATTTAGCGAAGCGCGGGTGTATTTCATACACCTTTGCCTAAATCTTCGACTATACCTTATACTTTTATTATATTATATACCTTTCTTCCAACTATGTTGAAGTCGTCTTCCAGTCTCACCGGATGGAGCTGACTACAAGTATTGTACATAGAGCGACTGTCTATCTGACCTCCACAACACAGTTACCTGGATTATAACACGATACCCTTCGGTAAGACTGGTTGTCAGACTTTCAAGCTTCTGATTACTGTTAACGACTGTAAAAAATCTTCGTAAATGACAGCCAGGACCCATAATTTAACGTGCCTTCCAATACGCGGAGGATCTCGATATGTATAAGATGTTCACCCATCCACAGAACAACCGCGCGGCTGATGTTAACTAAGACACAAGATCCTCCTGACTACTAATTGAAATAACTGACAAATAAATAAAAAGGCATGTTTTTCTTTTATTTTCTTTATGCTTCGTCAAAGTCCAAGTCAAATATGGTCTTTTCATAAACTTTAACAAGTATTTGAAATCGTCAAAATATTATCTACCACCGTTTCGGAAAAGCTGTTGCTCGTGGGAACAAACGGCAAGAAACTCACGGCTTGCTCTTTTTAAATGTCAATATTTCCAAATTAATAACAATGTCATAATGAGTCATATCAAATTAAATGCTATGCAGAACGGTTCATATAAAAAGGCATAGCGGCCATTGCTAAAACAGGCCCTTATTTATCTAAACTTCTAAAGTACAGTACCGTACGTGAAAGTAGTACCTGCGCAGATTCGTCGCGATCACCTTGAGGGAGACCTTGCAGTACCTCTCACTAACAACTTAAACTAACATCCATCCATACTAATATTATAAATGCGAAAGTAACTCTGTCTGTCTGTCTGTCTGTCTGCTACTCAATCACGCCTAAACTACTGAACCAATTTGCATGAAATTTGGTATTGAGATAGTTTGATACCCGAGAAAGGACATAGGCTACTTTTTACTTCGGGAAAATGATGCATTTCCCGGGAAAATTCAGGTTTCGCCACCGAAGTCGCGAATAATCAACATTATAATGACATTGAATAAACAAAAATCCGTTGTCATGGCAACAGTTTTAATGGCGGATATGCTTTAGCGCGAGTTATATGAGATATAAATAATTTTGGGAATATTTTTTGTGAAAAAAAGCATATTTTGTTGTTAAGGAATAATTAAGCTTTGTATTAGTAATAAAAATCATTCACGCGAGCGGAGCCGTACGGGTCAGCTAGTACTTAATATTATAAATGCGAAAGTAACTCTGTCTGTCTGTCTGCTACTCAATCACGCCTAAACTACTGAACCAATTTGCATGAAATTTGGTATGGTGATATTTTGATACCCGAGAAAGGACATAGGCTATATGTATATCATCACGCAACGACCAAAAGGAGCAGAGTACCAGTATTTAATGTTACAAAAACGGGGAAAAAATTCACCCATTCTCTCTTATTCTTACGCACGCGAAGTTGCGCGGGTCAGCTAGTTATTTATAAGTCATTCTAATTCTTTGGTTTTTATCTACCCCTAAAGAAAAAGGCATGATTTTATGTATGTACTAGGTTCGTCCGCGTGGTTTGTGACTTAGGACAGAATTTCATACAAACTTTCATCCCCTATTTTATCTCTTTGGAGGTAGCATTGATTAAAATCCCTTCTTAGCGGGTTAGTGGTCAACCTAGTGTCAAAGTTGTTCAAGCCGCCCGAAGGCCTTTGACGTGGCTTAACGACTGTTATCTTAACAGAAAACAACCGGGACCGACTTTTTACGTGCCCTCAGAAGTACGGAGACGCCCACTTCAAATACCACTAAGCGGTCACCAATCTATAGAATGATTTCGCCAAGGTTTGCTTAACCCGCAGATCGTTTACCGACCGGTGAGCGCAACTTGCTATGGGCTATTTTAAACTCAAAAACATTACTTTATCCTGCCAACTAAAAAGTCGTTAAAAACATGGGACATTAAACTCAGCCTACCCCATTAGCAATAGCTGTCTTAAGTATCTAATTAAAATATTTCAAGCCCAACTCATACGCTGCAAGCCGATCTTCTATCCTTGTCTAACATGTGAGGTATTGTATGTAGCTGTCTCTTTTTAACACACATTGTTCGTAGAATGCACTTGTTTATATAAGACATAGTTTAAAGGTCAGGTTGCTCGGAGGCAAATTTTAACGAGAAGCAAGGAGTAAGAATTTGATGGTTTTGTTTTGGATAAGTTTCGGTTAAGTTAACTGTAGGATAGTTTACTAGTGCCCGGTTTCTGGACACATTTAGTGGTAGTTTATCTATTAAAACTGTAATTGTTATATGAACTTAAACGGTATTGAATCGTTCGAAGATATGTGTGTATTAGAAATAATGATCACTCGCTCTAACGGCGAAGAAAAACATCGTGATGAATGCCTAAAATACATTTTTATTGAGGGCATGCAAAGTCCCCAATTCGCACTTCGCCAGTGTGGTGGACTCAAGGCCTGACCCCCTTCCTCGTTTGGGAGGAGACCCTTGCCCAGTATTGGGATAGTAATGGGTTAAAAAAAGGTTTGCTTAACCCACAGATCGTTTACCGACCGGTGAGCGCAACTGGCTAAGAAACCATCAACAGACATATAAGTTCCATTTTTATTGAATTATAGTAAGTGCCCTGTTTCGTATTTTTTCGCGTTTCACACAATATAATATTCAAAATTCTCATTATTAGTCCTACTTTTGGTTTATAATTATTCTCTTGTACTATGGGGTGTTTGAAACACGCCACGTCATCACGCAATGCGGGCGAAATTATGATCAGATAGACGCCATTTTGTTAATTAAAATAGACATAAAATTATAATTTCTAGTTACTATAATTTCGAATCCTACCCGGGACGAATATTTGTGTGATGAGCAGCAGTATCTGTTCTGAGCCTGGTTGCTAATTAATTATCTATATAACATAAGTATGTATTTAGAAGTATATAAGTATGTTTATCAGTTATTTGGTTACCATAGTATAAACTCTGCATAGTTTGGAATAAAATAGCCGTGAGTGAGGTGTCCCTTACTTGCAATTATTTATAGGTACTTACTTTAAATCTACAAATTCTTTTAAGTATTTAATAATATAGAAAAAATTATCAATTGACATTTTATGACACTCTTTCCGGCGATCCTGTATGAAAAAAAGTATTGTTTGTTACTCAATCACGCCAAAACAACTGGGCAGATTTTGATATAATTTGGTACACAGATAGTTTATAACCTATATTAACAAATAGGACATTAAGATAAAGACATGTCTTATACGGACATTAATATATAGGCTTAGAAATCTATTTGCACGGTTGAAGTCGCGAACAAAACTTAAAAAACACCATGTTATTATTAAATAAACTATATTTAACTGTATAAACTAGGTGGTCAGAAATCCGCCATTTTGTTGCCACTGACGTCATAATTACATAGATAGCTATAGTCAGGTAGGTATAGACTCTGAACCAATGAGACGCGTTCATAGCCAGTTTTAGTCACCCGTTCGCGATCAGTGGTATCTACTGAATTAATTGTAGGTTCAAATTCTAGTTGATATTTAAAATGGTTTCTTAATATGTCTAGTTTCCTTTTTATTTTTATTTTTTTTAGCCCAGTGTTTTAAGTGGTCACCTCGCCGCAACAACTGCAGCGCCGCGTGTGGTGGGTTGGAATCCCACCCGGGACAAATCTTTGTGTGATGAGCACGAGAATTTGTTCTGAGCCTGGATGTTAATGTATATATATAAGTATGTATTTAGAAGTATATAAGTATGTATATCAGTTATTTGGTTACCATAGTACAAGCTCTGCTTAGTTTGGGATCAAATGACCTTGTGTAAGTTGTCCAATAATATTTATTTAAACTTTATAATATACAGAGCTGTATAAAGGCGGACTTAATGCCAGGGGCATTTTTTCCCAGTCTACCTTAGAGTGATGCAGAGATTGTTGTGAACCCCCTTAATTTTTTTTTATTATATTTTTGTTAACCCAAGGCAACACACCAATGACTTTTCGAAGTTATGTGTGTATTAGAAATAATTGTCACATGCTCCAACGGTGAAGGAAAACATCGTGAGGAAACCTTGCATGCCTAAAATTTGTTTAATACATTTATTGAGGGCATGCAAAGTCCCCAACCCGCATTTGGCCAGCGTGGTGGACTCAAGGCCTAACCCCTCCCTCATTACGGGAGGAGACCCTTGCCCAGCAGTGGGACAGTAATGGGTATAATTTATTTATTTTTATTTATATATATTTGTTCTTATAGCGGCAACATAAATACATCATTTGTGAAAATTTCAACTATCTAGCTATCACGGTTTATGAGATACAGCCTGGAGACAGACGAACAGACAGACCGGACGGTTTCGTTTTTACCTCTTAGATACGGAACTCTAAAAATGCAAAAATCGTTTGAAAGCAATAACAAATGATTTTTCGAAGTTATGAGTAAAAAACTGTCTCTTGCTTCAACGGTGAAGGAAAACATCGTGAGGAAATGCATGTTTGAGTTTTCTAAACAGTTAAAGGAATGCCAAAGTTGGTATAGCTCGCAAGAATGGCTAGTAAACAGTGTATTGGACTCAAGATTTAACCTCTCTCATTCTCAACTCTCGTCTGGGAAAGGATAAGACGAAATATGGAGAGCTGATTGCCAACCTTCACTAGTTGGAGAGGCAGAAGAATTCTGTGAACAATTCGTTCTCAGCATTTAAGGATTCATATTTTTCTACTATTATTTGTAAGTAATGGATGTACGTTTTGGTACTATTTTATGCAAAAACTATGTAATGGGTTTAATGAGAAGCAGCACATGATGGTTTATAATCTGGTCTCAACGAATAGGATACTTTTTATTCCCGAAAATCTTTCTATGCAGACGAAGTAGCCATACTTATTACTGGTTGTTCATTAGGTGACAAACCATTGGCATACAGCCGATACAAAAAATAATAACCGAATAACACATACACAAAACGTAGGAAAAATAATTTGTGCAATTTTTGTTTAACAATATTTTGCTTTTGTTTACAATCGACCGAGGGGACTGGAAGTTCAGGGGAGGGGCTTTTGCTCAGCAGTGGGACATAGAAACAGGCTAATTAGAGAGAAAAAATAAATACATTTTTCTGATCCCGGTTTTTAAAGAATATTTTTGTGTTTAATGTGTATTATTACCGTAAATCTATTATTTTCTATGACTTTTTTAGTTATCGTTATTTAATTATACAAATTTGTGAATTTATTTCTAATGTGTATGGCGTGAGTGCTGCGCGCTGAAAATAAACTTATTTCGTTCGTCTTTCTTTTCGAAGTTATTCATACTTTAGTTGCGCTTTATTACTCAAAATATTCCGCTCGCTACTTCAAATACTAAACACTAAATAGTCATGGGACATCCAGGATTGATTATAATTATTTGTTCATACAACTTCTATAAAAAGACCACGTTTTTGGCCAGTATTCGTTACACCGCGTGACGTGCTTGGTCCAAAGATTTCCTTCCTTGGCAACGGAAAATATACACTATTACGCTCGTAAATATAATTATTAATTATATTATTATGTAGGTATGTACATAATCACTCCATCTATACTGATATAATAAAGCTGAAGAGTTTGTTTGTTTGTTTGTTTGAACGCGCTAATCTCAGAAACTACTGGTCCGATTTGAAAAATTATTTCAGTGTTAGATAGTCCATTTATTCAACAAGGCTATAGGCTATATATTATTACGCTACGACCGAAAAGAGCAGAGTTCCAGTGAAAAATGATACAAAAACGGGGAAAATTTTGACCCATAATCTTATGTGACGCAAGCGAAGTTGCGCGAGTCAGCTAGTTGTGTATGCAGCGGTGATAGCCGAGTGGTTTAAGTTGGTACCACGCAGGTGGTAGCCGGTTCGAGCCCGAGGCAACATACTAATGACTTTTCCAAATTATCTGTGTATTAGAAATAATGATCACTTGTTAAAACAGTGAAAGAAAACATCGTGATGCAACCTGCCTGAAAACAATTCTTACAAGTATGCAAAGTCCCCAACCCGCAGTTAGGCAGTGTGATGGACTTAAAGCCTAACCCCTCTCATTACGGGAGGAGACCCTTGCCCAGCAGTGGGACATAATTGTGTTAAATTTACTTACCTATGTATAAAGTTAAATAGTATACTCTACTAAAACTTCAGAGCTTCAAACCACAAGCTATTGATATTACTTATTTCCTCATACCTAAGAAATATGAGTAAATAATAGTAGTAGTTTATCAACAGGTCATAGTTACTGACATGAATCATTGGGACTTAAATAGGAGTATTTTAAACTAATATTGTAAAGCGGTAAATATTCAGAAACTATGGAAGGTACATAGGCTTATATCAACATGACAGTTTACGATTATAAACATGCAAGTTTGTGAGGACTTTAGCTCTTTCTTCGCACCAAAAATCATCATCATGACTTAGCCTTTCTTCCAAACTATGTTGGAGTCGGCTTCCACTCTCACCGGATGCAGCTGAATACCAGTGTTTTACATAGAACGACTGCCTATCTGACTTCCGCAACACAGTTTAGAATTATAACACGATACCCTTCGGTAAGACTGGTTGTCAGACTTTCAAGCTTCTAACTACAGTAAACCGTCTAAGATCTTTGTAAATGACAGCCTGAATCCACAATTTAACACGTGCCTTCCGAAACACGGAGGAATCCCATATGTAAAAGATGTCACCTATCCACAGAACAACCTCGGCAAGCATAGCGTAACCTCTGCTGTTGTCAACTAAGCCACGAGTTCTTTTTAAGAGATCTTCAAATGCGTGATTCAAACAGGAGTTATTGACAGCAATGGCAGTCAATTTATAAGATCATACGTCACATCCTGTCTGGATTACGTGTCAAATCGCTGCTGACTGTTATGGCCGCTGTAACGTAAACATGACTGAACATAATATACATACATACTAGTAATATTATAAATGTGAAGGTTTGTGAAGATGGTTTAAGGATTTGTTACTGATTTACGCAAAAACTGTCGAACGGATTTGGATGAAATTCGGTACAGAGATAGTTTATAACCTGGATTTACATCGAGGATATTTTTTATAGCGGGATGTCTTTTCACGAGGAAGAAGTTGCGGGCAGATGCTCGTTTTCGAAAGATTGTAAGGATGGATGTTAATTACTCTTTCACGCAAAATCTACAGAACGGATTTTGACCAAATTCGGTACATAGATAGTTTATAACCTGGATTAACACATATGATACTTCTTACCCCGGGAAATATATTCACGCGGCTGAAGCAGCGGGCTAGATCTACCAGTGTATCGATCATATTTTACTTAAAAGTTAAGCCTACAATTAGAGACCCAATTTAGCGTGAAGAGACCTTATAGTTTGAAGTAAAGTATAGCTGACCAATTTTACAAAAATCTTATTATATTTGAGCCCGTAGCCAGTTGCGCTCACCGTTCGGTAAACGATCTATGGGTTAAGCAAACCTTGGCGAGGTCATTCAATAGATGGCTGACCGCATAGTGGTATTTAAACCGGGCGTCTCCGTGCTTTGGAGGGGACGTAAAAAGTCGGTCCCGGTTGTAGTCTATTAAGATAACAGTCGTTAAGCCACGTCAAATGCCTTCGGGCGGCTTGAACAACTTTGACACTAGATTGACGACACGAAGAAGAAGAAGAAGATTATATTTCACCCAAAAACCAAGCGTCTTAGGTCCGCTAGTTCAAAATACTTGAAAGCATAGATATTTTTAAAACCGTGACATAAAAATAGGTACTGTGTGATAACTTTGAATGTTCAACAATAATAAAGATTATGTATTTTGATCTTCTCTTAACCTTTTCAAAGACATTTTAATTTTTAAATGATTATGTACTTTCTTTCACTCCACTATCTATACTAATCTTTATATATGTATATAATTCTTCTGTAAGTGTGTATGTCACTGAACTTCTCTTAAACGACTGGACCGATTTTGATGAAATTTTTTGTGTGTGTTCAAGGGGATCTGAGAATGGTTTAGATTCACAATTATGTCCGCTGGACAATGTTTTTTTATTTAATTTTTATGGCAAAACAACGTTTGCCGGGTCAGCTAGTTATATATATAATTCTTCTGTAAGTGTGTATGTCACTGAACTTCTCTTAAACGACTGGACCGATTTTGATGAAATTTTTTGTGTGCGTTCAAGGGGATCTGAGAATGGTTTAGATTATTAAAAAAAGTTAAAATTTTCAAATTAAAGACGTGTAGACAGGACAACGTCTGTCGGGTCCGCTAGTAATACATTAATCTGATGAGTTTGTTTAAACGCGCTAAACTCAGGAACTACCGGATCGAATTAAAATATTGTTTTTGTATCAAATAGTTAGTCTACTTATTAACGAAGACTTTATACTATATAACATCACGCTGTGACAAAAAGGAGCAGAGCAATAATAAGAAATGTTGTGAAAACGGGAAATTTACTATTTAAATCTTTAGGTACCTACAAGTCGCCCGACGCATCTGTCTGTTTGCGATTAACTCAAATTCTATTGAATGGTTTTTAATGCAGTTTTCAACAGTCGATAGAGCAATTCCCGAGGAAGGTTTAAGTGTATAATTTGTTAAAGTTTTGTGTAAAATTACTTTTTAAATTGAGCGACGCCGGGACGGGCCGTTTTTGATATTAAAAAGGCGAAAGTCTGTCTGTCTGTAACGATCTGACAAATAAACTAAAAAACTGATTTCTATGAGATAGTTTAACCATATTAGCATAAAGGGCTACTTTAACCAACTTCAAAAATAGAGGAAGTTCTCTATTCGTCTGTATATTTATTTTTGCAAATACTTTTATTGAATAAACTGATTTTAATAATTGTTTCTTTATAACTGGTCCTTCCTACGTGATCCCATTTAAATTTGACGAGTAGTTTTCGAAATATACTCGCCCCCTATTACATGGGACTAACATTGTTAACTACGAAACGGCGTATTCTTTCTTCTTATCGTATGGTTAGTGGTCAACCTAGTGTCAAAGTTGTTCAAGCCGCCCGAAGGCCTTTGAAGTGCCTTAACGACTGTTATCTTAATTAACAACCACCGGGACCGACTTTTTACGTGCCCTCCGAAACACGGAGACGCCCTGTTCAAATACCACTATGCGGTCACCCATCTATGGAATGATCGCGCCAATGTTTGCTTAACTCACAGATCGTTTACCGACCGGTGATCGCTACTGGCTACGGGCGCCTCGCGTATTACCCCTCTGCCTATCCTATAGGGTACAACAGGCGCGATATTATGTACCCAGTGTAAAGATTATTTGTTTTTCTAAACACTATTTATATTACTGATAAAACGATGATTAAACATAGACAATCATTATTATTTTTATGACCAAAGAAGTTGAATCATTGTAGTGTTATTTTTATCATTGTTTTATAGTTTCTTAAAACTTTTGGGGTATTTACAATTTGTTTAGAATGATAGTAATTATTAATCACTAGCTGACCCGCGCAACTTCGCTTGCGTCATATAAGAGAGAATGGGTCATATTTGCCCCGATATTTATATTATAAATGCTACCTAGAATCAAATTAACTTTTAATTGATTTGTAAGGAATATCAATTCATCTATCTATATTCCCTACATAAAGTAAAAATTTACAAATTATGAAGTATCATCCTTCAAAATCTTGAAAAGCAATACTTTTTAATAACAATAAAATCCCTAACAAAGCAATTATAGCATAGTTTTGCAAACACAAAAGTAAATTGTATCCAAAAGACTAAAATATCTTTCAATTATTAAACTAGCTATATTAAATAATAGCAAAGGAATAAAACATAATTCCTAGAATATAAAAAAATATGACATAGTCTAACCTATATTTTTATAACCATATAAGCATGTCTACTTATTAATGACCATTTTAAATAATATCATATCAATTTAAATAAACTCTAAAATTTCTAAGTTATATCTTATATATTATTATTAAAGAAATATCTTAATACAAATTTTTCTATTTAGAAATATTGTGCAACTGATCTATATTGCTATATCTAGGTAGATACCTACTTATATTCAGATAGGTAGGTAACCTATCTTTATTCAAACACAATAATGTTCTTTCATAACACATTCAGAAAGTATTTAAACCAATAATACCAAAAATAAGGAACTTTACATTTTATCCGGAGATCCATTCCCTATTCCGGACGACTTCCCAGTTAGTTCAACCAATATATTTTCAAATAGACCCATGTTTCTAATTTCTTATTTAATAGAAACAATAAGTAATATATTAATTACTGTTTATTTAAGTTTACAATAATAAAAAAGTAATCTAATTATATTTAATAAGCAAGGAAGACTTGGCTGAATAAACTTTGTATCAAAGTCCACCATTTTCTATTGACATAGTCTATGCATAAAAAAGTTGACCCAAATTGCCACAGATGGCATGATGGAAAATTACCATGGTTAGTTATAGTTTTAATTGGAAATTTACTTTGTAATTATTAGATTATAATAAATAATGATAAGAATCTTATTAAGTTAGTACTATTATTATTTTTCTTTGTGACTGCAAGCATTATTTATTTAAATAATATTTATGTAAGTTAATATTATTTATTTTTTTATACTTAGTAACTATTTAGCTAAAAATAATTTAGGTATTTTTAATTAAGTTTCTTTAAATATTAAAGGAATATTAAATGTTATTTTTATTGTTATTTATCATATCTAGTTTTCTGTGTCATTATAATTTAAATATTTATTTTTAGCATATTTATTTATTCTTGTAGTTTCAGCTATTAGTAGACATACTAATTAGAATTAATATATTTAAATAGAACAAGTGTGTAGATAAAATTAGAATCTAATTTTAAAACTGGGTGTAATTATAATTTCAATGCCTTCAATAGTGATAAAAATAATTTATGATAATTAAAAAAAAAATGACTTCAAAAATGACTTAACAACTGGCTGTAATCATTCCACATTTTTTTTTAAACCATTTTGATTTAAATGTCAGATTTAACATACCAGAGGTCACATTTTTTGTTAATTTTGCTCAAGGTGAAGTGCTATTTATAACTCAAAACCGTAGCTTTATTCTTATTTATAGGTTTTAATAGGACTACATTTTAACTTCTTCAAGGCCCTACAAATAATTTATTTTTAAATTCATCAGACACAACAAGAAGTTATCTTAAAAATATTTTACAACTCTATGATAATGTATCTGGCCACTTGTATGGTAGAAAACTTTTTGGTTGACATAAAATCAGAGAAGAAAAGAGTTATTGTGTGATGTTTCCTGTCGTGATTGTAGTTCATTGAAGTTGATTGTCAACAGTAGACAGTGTTTAGGTTATGCGAGGGGTGCAGGGCTGCCGTCAGTGTGTCGTCCGGTGTCTAGTGACCTTATGCACCGACGGGCCGGGGGCTGAGCCCTGCGAGGCCGTTCTAGAAAGGTCTGCGAGCAGTACTTACGAGCGAGCGATCAGCTATGTCGCGAGACCAGCCGCTAGACCAGCGCGCCTGCTGCAGCATCCAACGTACAATAACACTAGACGACGTGCACTTTCACAATCGGAATGCACCAGACACAAGTATCAACCAACAAAACACAAAACTAACACAAACACAAACATTTTTCATAGGATCGTATCACAGAAGTCAACGCTCGCACTCGCTCCGTGTTCCTCACCACTAACCCATATTCGGCCACTATATTACTGTGTAATCAACGGAATTATTACCAATTTACGGCACCGCGCTCGACGTCCGTTCGCCGCCGAGAAAATACTTATAAAATATTTTTCGAAAGCGCATAGACGCGCGGCGGACCTTTCGAAAATGTATAAAATACGATAGCGCGCTAAATAGGAAAATCGATAAGGCCGTTGGAACGCCGCCGAACCGAAACTAGAATAATAATTTATCAAAAAATGTAATAAAAACGACATTATTTTCTTGTGACGGTTCCGAGCTGTCAGAATTTTCTATGTACAATACGATCCATTTGCGCGGTGCACCCGGCTGCTCCGCCGAAGGGCTCTCCGCGAGTCGTTTCCATTCGGCCGGTTAGTAGTCGCGTGCGAGCGAATCTCGACCTTAACGCCAGTGCCACTTACGACTTTCCTACATTGCGCTAATCGCGAAAAATACGAAACAGACTCGAATTTGTTTGTAAAACTTACGACGAGTAGTAATCAGTGGATTGGAAAATTCCAAATAATAAACGGCGAGCGGGCGCGCGGTGTCCGTAGAAAGAAACGCGAGACACTGTTTTCGAAACAACATTGGCTCGACGTCATTTTTGGCGTATTTTGAGTTGGATGGACGTGAACGGGAAAACTCGAAAGCGTTCGGTTCGTGCGAACGAGAAGGAATATGTATTGATACAAACAAAACTAATCTTTATTGCGTCCGATATTCATACATTATAGTTTGATATTTGTGTAATATTATGTGAAAGTGAGTGAAGCCGTACTATTTTGAAGTTTTTTTTCTATAATACGTAGATAGGCTAGAGAAGAGAACGGCTGTTTTTCTATGTAAAACTGCGCTAGTGTGGGTGACTTCCCGTGCGTGTAGTTATCGTATGGATGAAAAGTTATGTTTGTGTGTTTTGTATTACACATAAATAAAAATTGTATAGCGAGTGAGGCGGCCCATGGAATCAATAATCTAAAAAATAATTTTTATATTTTTGAACGTTCGAGCTGGATGGCGTATGGGTGTGTTATGAAATTTTGATGTGTTTTTCAGCTATGCAGTTTTGTAGATGTGTGCGTATTGCATAGTTTGTACATAATAGTGATTAGGTAAGCATTTCGTGTACCGTAGGTTCATTGTAACAGTCTATTGAATATTCAACTGCAATTAGTTTGTAAGTACCGATACATATTTTATAATTCTGCATAGATAGCCATTAGTTTAAGTTGTCTTAGCGGTTTGGGTGATCCGGGTTTGACTTCCGGGTTGTGGTAAAGGGTTATTTTGACATTTCAAGGATATAATTTCGAGTTAGTTTTGAGTGTCAGGGGTTAAAGATACCCTAATCTAATTTTAGAGACCTCTAATTTCGATTTTAAGGGACGAGCCTGTACTTCAATTTCAAGACGATTTAATTATTTATTTGTGTATTAGTTGAAAAAAATTACGAAATGCCCTTCTTGGAGTTAATTTTAAAGTAAGTTTAGTTATATAAGAAACGCGGCGCGGAATTTCCCTCTAACATGCATTAATAATATTACTTTTACTAGTCGTTTAGACTTGCATCAACCGTAGTCTTAAATTAACTGCTTAATAAAGAAATAGTTAAAGTAATAGGGGACTTAAGACCGAATTTCCACCGACAAATAATTTTATTCAAGGAAAATAAATACGATTTTCACAGATTCTTCATAATTTGTTAGTCAAAAATGTCGAAATGATATTTTTTACAACAAATCGTATAGCAACAATAGTCAGAAAGTAAATTATTTCTAACCAGCTATTGGTTATTCATTTTAGTCGTAAGGCAGTCCTTTAAGCCAAGGCTTTTGGCCAACTATGACAATAAATATAAGCCAATTTATAAGCAAGAATATACCTATGCACAAATTACTATAAAATAAGCGAAGCTGTTGTTTAAATTAGCTAAAATGTTGTATAGCAATAAATAAAAGAAAATACTTGCGTAGTTTTATTATTTCACGTCCCTTTTCAGCTATTTAAAACTTTAACAGTACTAATATAATAGCAGAGTTCACTGTCAATTAAATTGGCATAGAAATTGACAGATGTATTTGGAAAAGAGAATAGCCACAGGCCACATTTTAACCAAAGAGGTGTTATACTAAAAAATCAGCCTGCATTAAAACTATTAAATTCTAGCTACAAATCTTTTTAGTAGATTAAATAATACTTATTTTGACTGTAATATGCTATGTTTATCTTATATGAGACATTTTTCGGCTTTAGAATTACGATACAGTAGAAATTCGGTAAAGAAACGCGAATTCTTTTTTAACAATACCTATGTCAAAACGTTATAGATAACTTTTTTTGTAATAAAACCCATTTTTATGTTTAAAATTCTTCAAAAGTTAAAAGAAAATCTAACAAAAATGTTTTAATGATATTTTAATACAGTAACATACTAGAAAATCAAAGTATTTCCATATGGACATTGTGAAGCACCCTTGCAGTGTAACCTATGCTATATGCATAGATCATATAGTTATACCCCCATATTCAGGAAGGGGTGCATCAAGAGATAGGGGGTAAATGATTAAATTACTGCGTCCCGAGTAGGGTTGCATACAATCTAAGAATATTCAGGACAAAATTATCCCTTAGATAGCTTGAGTAACTTTGAAAAGCATATAATGTATTTTACAATAAATAAGAAGCAACTTTTAGTCAATAATTTACCTTAACCATAAAATAAAATAACAACAAGAGAAAATTAATTCGAGTCTTCGTAATTTTATAAATTACTAGCTGACCCGCGCAACTTCGTTTGCGTCACATAAGAGAGAATGGGTCAGAATTTTCCACGTTTTTGTAACACTTTTTACTGTTACTCTGCTCCTATTGACCGTAGCGTGATGATACAAAATATGCTTTTTTTTCCCGAAAAATATTCTCAAAATTATTTATATCTCTTAATATATGTAACAAAGTTGCGCTAAGGCATATCCGTCATTAAAACAGTTGCCATGACAACGGAATTTTGTTAATTCAATGTCATTATAATATTGATAATTCGGGACTTCGTTCGCCATCTGAATTTTCCCGGGAAATGCGTCATTTTCCCGAGATAAAAAGTAGCCTATGTCCTTTCTCGAGTATCAAAATATCTCCATACCAAATTTCATGCAAATCGGTTCAGTAGTTTAGGCGTGATTGAGTAGCAGACAGACAGACAGACAGACAGACAGACAGAGTTACTTTCGCATTTATAATATTAGTATGGATTACCCATTGAGAGTGTCGGAGACGTCGGAGTCATTACTCTTATAATAAAATATGAATATGGGATATTGATATAGGCGTCACTGGCGTCAATTTATGTGTATATGCAATATCTATCCGCTTCCTCACCTGCAGCTAAATTCTGTACAGTCGATACTATCAAGTATCGAGCGTTTGACATTTAAAGCGTATTGTATAAATAGTTCCTTAGGTGTCTCCTAGAGGCGTTGATCAATATTTTTATACAAAATTTCTAGATAACTAGCCGTTTGTCGATAGTCGATAGTGGTAAATACTTGCGATAATTCACCTTTGTTCTTATTTTGCTAATATATTTTTCTTATTTTGCCTCTCGAAACTGTATACTGCTATATTCAGGCGCATAAAGTTATTTTACTCGCAATATACCGGGCACGGAGGACACGGAATTCTGCTACAATCCAGCATTCCTCAGCCGTTTGGCTACCCTTCCCCCAACAGTCTGGCTTTCACCTGGTAAATGACAACGTAATATAGTCTCTTTTCTCTTTCATTTTGATCATAATAAGTCCAAAAACGATGTGCCTTTTTATTGTAGAGTTAAATATTGTGTTGAACAGCACCTAGATTTTAAATATTAATTATTTCGAAATGCGATCTTTTGCTAATAACGTCAATCTGAACACAATTGATAAAAGTTTGCAAAACTAAAATAAACTTTTATCAATTGTGTTGGTTTCATATAAAAAAATAATCGAAATTACTTCATATTCCCATTGTCAATGTTACCCAAATGATTCAAAGTTATCCAGATTGACTGTATTATATGATGTTTTTCTAAAATTTAAGGGTAGGTATACGATGAACATGAGATTCTTATTACCATTCCACTGTTGGGCTAGGGTCTTCTTCCGGATCAAAGGAGGAGTTAAGCCTTGAGTTCACTACGCTGAACAAGTGCGAGTTGGAGACTTCAAGAACTGTGTTAAACAACTGTCAGACATGCAAAGTTTCATCACGATGTTTTCCTTCACCGTTATAACAAGTGACCAATCTTTATAATAAACGTAAGTTGAGTATACCTATCACGTCTTTTTCCTATGGGACTAGCTACTAGCTAGACCAAAGACAGCTTGGTACGGTCCTTACAAAACTTCCCTTGCCTCATTCATCCATACACATTATCATACAGGACCTTAAAATAATTTGATACACAAATATTACAACGTATAAGCCCGGCGGCCTACATTGAATGTCCAATCAATATCTGTACGGCTCGAGCTATAACCTAATTATATTCTATACTAGTTCAACACATATTGTAAAGTCTAACTAGCGCGCTCTCGTGGTGGGTTTTGGAAACTTGTAACACTAAGTTGGGGTTTTCGCGCCATTTTTTTGTTAGAAATTAAAGTTAATAGAATTTTACTTTACTCAATTAATTTACTCAAACTTACCTATTTTTGAGAAGCTTGTAGATAAGTATCAACAGTTGCGCGGATCGATCACCCAGGTTAAGCTACGCTTGCCGGGGTAGGTCAGGTGAATAGGTGACCATTATATGCATAAGTACCTACTAAATTCCTTCATGTTTCAGGAGGCACGTTAAATTGTGGGTCCCGGCTGTCATTTTCAAAGATCTTTCACGGTTGTTAACAGAAGTCAGAAACTTGAAAGTCTGACAACCAGTCATACTGAGGGGTTTTGTGTTATAACCCAGGTAACTGGGTTATGGAGGTCCAATAGGCAGTCGCTCCATGTTAAACACTGGTATCCAGCTGCATCCGGTGAGACTACAAGCTGACTCCAACATAGTTGGAAGAAAGGCTAGGATGATGATGACTTGTCCATCTAATGGTTTTTGTAGCTCTTTTGTCAATATCTGAATCAATAAATGTTTTGCGCCTAATCGACTAACACCGACAACTTAAAAATTTTCAATAAGTCTAATTTTGATTTTAAGCTAAATTTATTTGCTTCGCAAGTCAAATCAACCTATGAATTTATACGAAACATTTCTTCAAAAAAAAGAAAAAGAAAAACATGACTCCGCCTTTTATTAACATAGCTCTATAATTTCCTCTTAAATTAGGCAACCACTAACATACCTATTTAATCTATTAAAAAAAGAAAAAATATAAACAAACAAAATGGCGTCCGTAGTTTCAACGTTGAATTAGAAAACAAACAAATCGAGTATTAAAAGCTACGCCATATTTAATTTACATTATGCTAGTCTGACTTATTATGTGTCCGGTTTCTGACGCACAAATAACGGTAGTTTATCTATTCAAACAGTCATTTTTATATGAGCTTAAACGCTATTGAATAGATAAACTTCCGCAAAATGTACCTCAAAAACCGGGGGTTAGTAAAGTGTCATGTACAAATTATCTAAATTATAGTTGACTTTATCGTGGAAAGATTTCCCGGGGTAAAATGTATCCCATATGTTAATAGGTACAGGTAATAAACTATCTGTATACCGAATTTCAATCAAATTCCTTCTGTCGTTTCTGCGTGAAAGAGTAACAAACTTACATCCGTCCCTACAAACTTTCCCGTATAAAAATATTAGTTAGTAAAATAGGATAGTTCTATGTATTTCCGAAAAAAAGCAGATGTATCAAACAGGCCACCGTCAGCTGCATAAGCCGGGTCAATTATGTTCTAAATAGGACATTTACCAGGCTTAAAATAGGTGGTATTTGGTAGGGACAATTTTTGGAGCTCGGTCTATTCTATGTGCCAGTATTTTGTCTAAAAAGTACCTAACTCTCTTTCTTCGATAATCTTAGTGAGTCATCCTTAATGTTCGAACTATGTAATTTTTTTATTCATAATATTTAAACGATAAATTACTAAAGACCAAAAAGACACATAGGTAAATCACTCATTTAATTCCGACGAAAACATTATACTTATGACGTCATTACGACATTTCTTTACAAAAAAGAAGTTTTTGACATATAATTTTGCTATCCGCGAACCTTGCATACAAGGCTCAACTGTCTACTAAGTTGATAGCCTATTATAGGTGCACGCAGTCTCTACGCTACACATAGACGTTTGCTTGTGTTAGTGTAATACGGATTGTATCGGATTGCGATGGAATTTTCCCACCTTTCACAACTTGATTCTTAAACGGTACTATTGAAGTACATAATATTATTTTAATCGTATACACATTGATTTGCTTTAGATTTTCGCTAATGGCGGCGGAAAATTGTGTTTTATTCTAATTTCGATTGTTACAAGAACTAATGTATGGTTTTGAGTTCGGAAAAATAAAGAAATGAATGCAGATAATCGGTATATAACGTTATTTTATTACTTTTATGAGGATTTTTTTATGACGTCATAATATGAAAATTGATAATCTTTATTTTACGAATAGTTTTACGAACTATTAGGTATAATAAAAGAAAAACAACATAATTTTAAATGATCAAATTTATAAATAAAGTAACAATATAACAAAGTTTACAAAATTTAATTTAATTCTTGCAAATTTTTGGCTGTAAGATGATTTCCTGAGTCATTAAAATTTATTTTAAGAAAATTCCCGCGCTCATTCCTATAAATTTGCAAATTAAAATTAATTCTCCATTTTGCTTTAAACTTCAATAAAAATCGTAATCAAATGTAAAAACGCTAAAACACGAGTTACAGTGAAAGATAATAAAAGATAGACAAAAAGACAATAAGGAACGACATTGCGTCATTTCCGCTTACACGGTTACATTGGCAGAATGCAGACGATGTTGTGTTACGCAATTATTAAAAAAAAATGAGACTGCAAGTCTGCAAAATGGCGGTCGTGTTTCGATTAGAAATTATTTATTTTATTGTTTTAAGAGTGCTTATGTAAGTTTTTGATTGTTTTAGTGTTTTTTGCAAGTATTGAAAACGCGGTATCCGGTAAGTACTATCGAATTTATTAGATTTAATGCCGAACCAGCTGCGTTACACCGATCGATATTTTTTATTTTATTGTTGTTTTTTATCTCCATTAAAACCTTTTCCGTGGTTTAAAAATAATTTAACATAAACAATAAGTCGAATTGTTTGAGCCGTTTTTGACTTTTGCACTTGCAACACATTTTATAAATAAGAATTGGCCCGGCTTGGCCTATGGATGCCGAACTGAATATGTGAGTAGAAAAGAATGGTTGGCTGGAAAGGCTTGTTGTTAAATATCTATATAAGTATGTATTTAGAAGTATATAAGTATGTTTATCAGTTATTTGGTTAGCACAACAAGCTCTGCTTAGTTTGGAATCAAATGTGTGAGTTGTCCAACGATATTTATTTATGTAAGGATATAGATGAACCCGGTGGGCACAAGCCGAACAAGTGAGTCGAGTCGGTTTTGTTTTTCGATAAATATTGCCGAACCGAATATAAATATGTACATATTAGGTCGGGAAATAAGTCTTTTCGCATTATAGTATGTATGAACTTGTAATAAAATCTGTTCTCTACACAAAAAAGCTCGATATTTGGGTACCTCACGAGCTCGCTGAAAGTAACCTAATGAACCGTGTACTCATTTGTGATTCTTGAAGCCAAAGAGGTTTTATTACAAGTTCATACATACTATAATGCGAAAAGACTTTTTCCCGATCTAATAAGTCGAATCGGTTTCGTTGTTCGACAAAGATATTGTCAAACCGAATATGTGTGTTGCAAGCGTCATCCACTGAAGGAAAAGGACAAAGTTTCATAATTTTCGATAAAAAGAATAAACAAATATGGCCGGTTTCTCAGAAACATGATTGTACTCGTAACCTGTGAAGTATTTTTGTGTTTTTTCCTTTAAAAGATACCGTGTGTGCTTAAAAATATATATTTGTTATTTAATTTTATAAACAGCTTTGATAATGATAATCTAATCATATTTATTATACTGATCCCGTTTTTGCCGGCATCGACAAAACAGCAGGGTAAAAATATCCTGTATTTTAAAATATACTAGCTATTGCCCGCGACTTGGTTCGCGAGGACTATACTTGGTTTTACCCGTATACGGCAGTCAACGAGTATTTAGGTTCGATTCTCGGGTCAGACAAAACGTTGCCGCATTTTAATAATAAAAAACCGTCTTATTAAGAGCTTAGCCTACGAGTAGACTTTTAAAGATATACACACAACGTTATCCCGGAGTTTGGTAACATGTCCGGTATATAGCAATAGGCTCGCTCCCTATTACATGGGACTAACATTGTTAATGGCTAAAAGTAAATGCATTGAAGACACCTCTGCCTGCACCTTTGGGTATAACAAGCGCGATTTTCATAAGATTATGGTTTTTCCCTAAGTTTACTATTTCTATTACCTTTTCGCAATTTTCTAGAACATACAGACAGGAAGACCTCTTGACCTTGAACGTCTACAGAATTATTAAAGCAATAGATAGATAGTTAGTTTAGAGTTTGGTAACGTGCCCGGTATATAGCAATAGGCTCGCCCTCCATTACATGGGATAGATAAGTTTGTTTACTTAACAATTTATCCGGTTAGACTAGACATTAGGTTCAGATAACATGTCAGACAGGTCTTGGCTTTGACCTAACGATAAAACAAATAAACAATTAATGAACAATTAATGAAAGTGTATAGAACAAAGTCCCCTGCCGCGTATATTTGTTTACCATTACAGCAAAAACTACTGAACAAATTTTATATATTCATTATCATTCATCAGCCTAGCATTTCTTCACTGCCTCCGTGGCGCAGTGGTCACGCCGCTACCATTGCGTCGGGAAGTCGTTTGATTCCCACATATTTGTGCGATCCACAAATAATTGTTTCGGGGTCTGGTTGTACTTTGTGTCCGTTGTTTGTATGTTTGTTCGTCTCTCTCACGCAAGAGAAATTCCGTTACACAAGAGACAAGAGACACAAGAGAAATTCTAAGTTCGGGATTTGTCTTTTTAAAAATAAAACTATGTTGGAGTCGGCTTCCAGTCTCACCGGATGCAGCTGAATACCAGTATTTTACATGAAGCGACTGTCTATCTATCCTCCACAACACAGATACCTGGGCTATAACACGATACCTTTCGGTAAGACTGGTTGTCAGACTTTCTAGCTTCTGACTACTGTTAACGACTGTCAAACAGCTTTAAAGTGCTCACCGGAACACGGAGGAACTCGATATGTGTAAGATGGTCACCCATCCACTTAATAACTTCGGTAAGCGTAACTTAACCTCAGAGATCGATCCGCGCGGCTGTTGTTAACTAAATCGCGAGTTATCTGTATGCATTAGCCAAAATAAACCCCTATAGGTCAATAGGTAAATACCTATCCTTCGTAGGCGTTTCACGTAGATCCTATCCAATTAATTCACACAACGTATACTATTGTATTTCTATGTACCAAATAAATACACAATCATCTCGTAAGAATTCCAAGAATTTTTCGACAAACACTGTTCCAGCCTACTTGCTGCGGAATCGCGGGTGAAAGCTTTTTAAAAAAAACAAAAAGAAGCTACCATAGAGTTGCGCTGTCATTGTTAGAAATTTAAGTTTGGAATGGCGCGTTTTTGTAAGTTTAATCTATACTAATATTATAAAGCTGAAGAGTTTGTTTGTTTGTTTGTTTGAACGCGCTAATCTTGGGAACTACTGGTCCGATTTGAAAAATTCTTTCAGTGTTAGATAACCCATTTATCGAGGAAGGCTATAGGCTATATATCATCACGCTACGACCAATAGGAGCAGAGTAACAGTGAAAAATGTTACAAAAACGGGGAAAATTATGTTTATCTTAAGTGACGCAAGCGAAGTTGCGCGGGTCAGCTAGTCTATAAATAGATTTTTGTTAACTGTTCAAAGATAACTAAGAATCTTATCTTAGGTTTTGTAACTAAGGACAAGTTCCGCGTGGTTTGTAACTTAGGACAGAATTTTCATAAAACTTTCATCCCCTATTTTACCCCCTTGGCGGTAGAATTGATAAAAATCCTTTCTTAGCGGATGCCTACGTCATAACATCTACCTGCATGCCAAATTTCAGCTCCATCCGTCCAGTGGTTTGGGCTGTGCGTTGATAGATCACTATCCCCCGGTTTCTGAGTACATTTAGCGGTAGTTTATCTAATCGATAGCGTTTTTTTTAATATGAGTTTAAACGCTATTGAATAGATAAACTGCCGCTAAATGTACCTCAGAAACCGGGGGTATGTCAGTCACCTTTGAGTTGTATATAATATGTCACTGTAAAAGCCCGACCAGTGGTAAATCCTAAGATTTATAGAGTGAATAGTGGTATAAGTTCGAAATAAAAGAATTGTTCGGACTTTTACCATTGAGAGTTGGTAAATCTTAGGTTTTAACGGAAAATCTTAAGATTTACCATTGAGAGTTGGTAAATCTTAGGTTTTAACGGAAAATCTTAAGATTTACCATAGTTCGGGCTTTTACAGTAACATATATGTACATATACTATACATAGTACATATTTAGATAGGCTCACTATAAAAGATGTGACTTCGTGAAATCTTCCATTCATTTTTACATTTTAGCTTAAAGTTATTGGTTCGATTCGAAAAATATTTTTATGGGTGTGTCTCTACTTAACCTCAAAAAAAAACATATGACGTTATACCATCTACTTCCAAATTAATCTTTAGTGTCACCATAAAAGATTGCGGAAACACAAAAACGTAAAAAAATGCCTGCCTACTTCGAAAAAACAAATTTGTCAAACCGGTATATCAAAAGTTTTTTTACTCTTTGAACTTACCTAATATAATAAGACAACTTTTTGGATTTGTTTCTATTAACTATGGCCCTTAAAACTAAAAAAAACTTTGTCGTACGGTTAGTGGTCAACCTAGTGTCAAAGTTGTTCAAGTGCCCTCCAAAACACGAAGACGCTCAGCTCAAATACCACTATGCGGTCACCCATCTAAGGAATGACCGCGCCAAGGTTTGCTTAATCCACAAATGGTTTACCCACCAATAGTTAAATGCGAAATTGTGACGTCACTATGTCATATTTTATACTGACTTTAATTACCCTAGGATTTAAGGAGTCGCTCAGTTCAAATATGAGACCCATCTATAGAATGACCGCGTTAAGGTTGCTTTACTTGTTACCAACCAGTAAGCACAACTACAAACGCCTAAGCAATTAATTTAAAATGTCGATTATCATGTCCATATATTTGAATAAACTAATCGTAAATCAAGTTTGGACGAAAAAAAAAATCCAAAAAAATTATACCTTAAAAAATCCAATAGTTAACTATGTATTAAAGTTATCTTTAACTGGTTATACTTATCACTAACTAGCTGACTCGCGCAACTTCGCTTGCGTCACATAAGAGAGAATGGGTCAAAATTTTCCCCATTTTTGTAACATTTTTCACTGGTACTCTGCTCCTATTGGTCGTAGCGTGATGATATGTAGCCTAAAGCCTTCCTCAATAAATGGACTATCCAACACTGAAAGAAGAAAGAATTTTTCAAATCGGGCCAGTAGTTTCTGAGATTAGCGCGTTCAAACATACAAACAATTCTTCAGCTTTATAATATTAGTACAGATTAGTATAGATTAACATAAACTAAACTATTTTTTTGCAAATAACGTCATTCGCGTTGTAAAATTTCCTATGATTTATATTTTTTAGAAACTTGTTTTTATTAGCTTAAAAGTCTGACAACCAGTCTTACCGAAGGGTATCGCGTTATAAGGTTATAATCCAGGTAACTGTGTTGTGGAGGTCAGATAGACAGTCGCTCCATGTAAAATACTAGTTTTCAGCTGCACCCGGTGAAACTGGAAGCCAACTCCAAAGTTTTATTCTTTACTGAAAAAATAAAACTTTTTATGTAGGCGCCCACAGCCAGTTGCGCTCACCGGTCGGTAAACGATCTGTGGGTTAAGCAACCCTTAGCGCGGTCATTACATAGATGTACGCATAGTGGTATTTGAGTTGGGAATCTCCGTGCTTCGGAGAGCACGTATAAAGTCGGTCCCGGCCGCTGTCTACTAAAATAACAGTCGTTAAGCCATGTGAAAAGCCTTCGGGCGGCTTGAACAACTTTGACACTAGGTTGACCACTAACCATATGATAAGAACAACATAATTTTATATGTACAAGCCGCGAGAGTTTAAATCGTCCACGTTCAAGTTGTTTTTCGTCACCTATGTCAAAAGTTTAAATTCACGTCATAGTTTTTTTATGGTAACCAATAAAATTAATGAGTTACCATAACTTGTCAGTTAAATAAACATATTAAACCAGTTTTTTTGTAACTTATTAGTTTTTACGCAGTTATTATGTTGAACATGATTTAATAGGTTGAATACCATAGAGTTATGGCGTTTTAATAGAAGTGTGGGCGTGAGAGACTGTTATACTTAAACTAATTTAAAAGACACAACAATCACTATTTTTTCATGATTTTTGCCCATTCTGGTAGATACTCTCCGTGGCGCAGTGGTTAAGGTCGCCACGCCGATACCATTGTGTCGGGAGGTCGTGGGTTCGATTCCCACACGGAGCAATTATTTGTGCGATCCACAAATAATTGTTTCGGGTCTGGTTGTACTTTGTGTCCGTTGTTTGTATGTTTGTAAAGGTCCCCGCGACACAAGAGCAATTCTTAGTGCGGGAGTTGTATTAAAAAAAATATTAAAAAAAAAAAAATATGAAAAATCTCACTTTGCTAGTTTTTGAAATTGAACTTGAGACTTTGTGATCGATGTTCCCATATGAGTCCAGTAAAACCATAGAGGTAGTTATCACACTTTTTACATTATTTTTATTATGTGGATGAAGAAAATTAAGTTTGAAGGGATCGTAGAATCATTCTTTAGAGTCTGCCTACACTTGTAGAGACAAGGCGTGATTATATATGTACTAGCTGACTCGGCAAACGTTGCTTTGCCATATAAAAAAAATGTGTCACTTAGGTGTATGAAAAATAGATGTTGGCCGATTCTCAGACCTAGTCAATATGCTCACAAAATTTCATGAGAATCGGTCAAGCCGTTTCGGAGGAGTATGGCAACGAAAACTGTGACGAGAGAATTTTATTTATGAAATACTCCTACGTGACCCGCGCGACTCCGAAGGCTTTCAAACTTCACCCCCTGTTGCAGTCGAATAAGGTTTGATTTTTGAACAAAAAAGTAGTCAATATGAAATTCAGGGCAAAAATTTCACAAATCTGATAAATTTTGTAACTTTTGCGTAAGTATTTGGATATTTGGATAAGTTTAACTCAATCACGACAAAATTACTTAAAAGATTTTGATAAAACTTTGTACACATCGTTTATAACCTATATGTGTATCACGTATCTCAGTTGACAACTAGTGTACGTCAAATTGATGGTCACTATTCAGTACATTGCTGCTTCGACGTAACTTGTAAATCACTATACTCAAAGAGAAAAAGCAATGTACAGCCGCTTTTAAATAGTTGTCAACTGACTAAGATAAGTATTATATTATACAAAAGTACTAAAAGGTTTTTACTTTTTAACCTCGGAAATCTTTTCACACGAACGAAGTCGGGGCATAACCTGATACTAGCTTGTGCCTGCGACTTCATTCGTGGTGACTGGTGTGCTATATTTATGAAGTCTTTCATTAAATACTAACTTTTATAGTGTAAAGTATAATACATTGCATGTTCAGTAGGTAAAGTAAGGTCAACCGTCGCAAAGGGTGAACGATGTTATACACAGATGTTCTCCAGCTGCTAGGGCTGTCACTAATATATTTGACACTTTCGTTTTGTGTTTACTTACGAGAGCAGTCTGCTCGCGTGTATTTTAGATATAAAAGGAATAATATAAAAAGACTCTATTTATGAAGCAATTATATGATTAGATTTAATTTGAACTAACGCCATGCAAAATGTTATCTAAATCAGTTTAGCAATTTAGTCCTAAATGGTTACGTTACATCTCATGCACTGCAATTTTTGAATATTATTATATCCCAATGATGGCGCAAGGATCCCCTTTTCTTCCTTAAAGGTCTATATAAAAAGTTTGCCTATAGCTAAATATGAAAGTGAAACTACGTTAAATACATAAAAATCTATTCCAAAATAATATCAAAAAGCTTTACTAAAATATTATTTCAAAACATCTCTTTCCGTTCATTACAAAATTCCCAGTATTAACAAAGATAGGAGAACATACATCATTTTTATCGCGCGTCAAAACAACGACGGCGTGTCATATCGAGGCAACCCTAATCACAGTTCGACGAACTCGATCGAGTTCGTTTTAATTGTAAACTTTTTGGTTATTTATTTAACCATAGACTAGCGGAGTGAATGGGTTAACCTTTTTCGAAAGCTTTTCGAATTATTATGATTTGGTTTTGTCTATGGGAAATTTTGAACTGTTAGAATTGGGACGAAATTGTCAATTTTTAATTTTGTATCTTTTAGCATAGTTTCTGTCTACGACATCGTTTCGTTTGTGTGAAAATAAATTTTTTCCTATATAAAACCATAATTTTCATGAAAATCCGTCATGATCGTTCTGTGTTAATCCAGGTTATAAAATACAAATTTCATTTAGTAGTAATTATGTAAAATATTGACTATATGCGTATCTAGTAAGACTTATGACATGACGTTACGACTGTTATCTTGATAGACAACAACCGGAACCAACTATTAACGTGCCCTAACACGGAGACGCTCAGTCGGATCTATGTAATGTTCGCGTTAACGCGTCTACTACCGGGTAACTAGTTAACTATGACCTCACAGAAGTCAGAAATTTAATTTACATGAATTTCTTTAGTAAAGAATGAAAATTTGTGGCGCGGTCGGTAGTGTATGCTACTGCCGCGCAAGGGGTCTCGGGTTCGAATCCCGTGACGAGCCAAATAGTATTTTTTGAGTTTTCCGGAGTTAAATAATACCCATTATTGCCAAGCTGCATGGGACTCCTTTGGGAATGAGGAAATGCAGGTTCTAAACACTGACCAAGGAGACTTAAAATCCTTTCAAACAATGCTTTAAACAACTCTCAGACATTCAAATTTCTAGACTTTAACAGTAACTAGTTATTTCTGGTTTATTCGCAATTTCGTGAATCCAATCAGTAGTTCCTACATAAAGTCGACTTATCACAATCTTTCAGATAATATTACCATAATACAAAATGTCGTAGCAAGCTATAGGCTATAAAATAAAAAAAAATATAAAAACTTGGGTCAGGCTGTAAAACGAAGCCTGAGATCCAAGGAGGAATAAAAACGAGAAAAAAATAAAAAAGCCGTAAAAAGGCATTGGCGGGGTAATAGGAGTGCGGGGTGCGGGGTAAAGGGGGGGCAGGAGGGGGGACTGTTCCTCGAACTTCCCGCCGTTTCGAAAAATCGATCACGCGGCGCGTGTGTGGACCGTTTTGGATTTCGAATACAAAATTCTATAACCTAACATTTCAAGTGAAATTATACTCTATACAGCCAGTCATAAAGTTAAAATTACGATTGTTGGTTATCTATGCATGTGTGTGTGACCCACACGCGAAGATGATACCAAAATATTAATGGCGGATCGTGCCGCCAAAATAGATTTTTTTGTGCGTGAATATTTTGTCCGAAGTACTATAGGGTATGGCTGCATATTTTTTTAAAGTTTGTTTGTATTACAAGGAAGTTTCGGGCGGCGTGTTTTCTTTATTTATTTTTAATCTGCAGACGTCTCGTCTCGAAATGTTTGACTTCCGGTTTAGAATTTAAAAAGTTAATCCGATCGTCTTTTTAATGTAAATATTTTACAGACATTACACTGAAAACTGGATTAGTTCATAATTAAAATAATATTTCTGGATTAGATTCCTTTGATTTATAGTCTGACTATCTTAATATCTATCTGAGTATTTAGGTCTTTAGGTGATCTAGGACATTCCAAAGATATTCCTATTGGAAAAATACAAATAGCCTAAAAACGGATTTAATGGTCTAACTAGTTTTTCATAACTTTGATTTATTGAATAGATTAGATTTGAATAATTCGATTATGATAAATTTAACAATAATTGTTTTTCTAGCACTAATTCAAAAGGGGACTTAATTACGGCATCCTATAAAATCGACCTTTTACCCAATAAAATACGACAATTAAAATAAAGATTATTAATGAAAAAAACCAGAAGCTTTTTAACAATGACATAAAAACTATCATATTTATCAATCATCAGTATCAGATGACTTGTCAATTTTTGTGCCTAGTCATACTACTTAAAAAAAAGTATGTATACGTCACATCCGGTAAGCGGAACACCCTAGGCCAGTGGTTTTAAACATGGCGTCCACGAGCGTGTGTATAGGATTTGCAAATGGAAATTACTTTTCTTTTAGGTAGCTTAAGTAAACGTTAATTTTTTAGTAAAAAATACTTTTTTATTGTCATTCGGGGGGTCTTTGAAATAGGGTAGGTGACTATCAGTCAAATCAGCTACCTACTCTTTATGAAATGTTCAAAACACATTTTGCTAAAGAAATATTACATTGTGACGTCACAGTTTTGTATTTTTGTTTCAGTCTTATGGGTGCCTAGTATATTTTCATGTTTCAGGCTGTTATTGTTATAATATCAACCATTTTATCAGTTTCAATTGTAATTATTTCAAATTTCAACAATATTATCATATTACCGAAAAAATATTTTGGATTAACCTTTTACGAGAACAAGTTTAATATTTTTTCTATGATAGATGATAAATATAGACTTATAACCTATCGTGGTTGATTTACTAGGGGCCCGGGAACAGGAAAATGTTAAGAAACGCTGCCCTAGACCATTTCCCGTCCTACTTGGAAGATTTTTGAGACAGGGTGGTTGAGGGTGGCTGTAAAAATTTTTATATCTTTGCGTCTGCGTGGATCAAGAAAAAAAAATTGGAATCGATAACAGCCATGACGCGAATTTTATGGCCTTTTTATTTTTATATTTTATGAAGCAAGGATATAGGCCTCGTTTAGAAACCTTTTTTACGCTCTGTATTCAAATTTTAATTTTTATTAGCTATGGTTTTAGAACGTTGACTTGTAGAATAGACAGATGTAGAAGTTTTTAAAAAAATCATAAATAAAATAAATTTAACCCATTAATGTTCCACTGCTGGGCAAGGGTCTCCTCCCGTAATGAGGGAGGGGTTAGGCCTTGAGTCCACCACGCTGGCCAAGTGCGGGTTGGGGACTTTGCTGGACTCATTAAAAGTATTAAACAAATTTTAGGCATGCAAGGTTTCCTCACGATGTTTTCTTTCACCGTTGAAACAAGTGATAATTATTTCTAATACACACATGACTTCGAAAAGTCATTGCTGTGTTGCCTCGGGTCTTGGCTATCACTGTAAAAAATAAGTGTAAATAAACGAAAATTAATATAAACAAAATCAACTCCGGGATAAAAAGTAGCCTATGTGTTATTCTGGGTCTTCAGCTACCTACATACCAAATTCAATCGTAATCGATTATGAAGTATTTGCGTGAAAGAGTAACAAACATCCATAAATTCTAAACTTTCGCATCTATACTATACTAATATTATCTATACTAATATTATAAAGCTGAAAAGTTTGTTTGTTTGAACGCGCTAATCTCAGGAACTACTGGTCCGGTTTGAAAAAATATTTCAGTGTTAGATAGCCCATTTATCGAGGAAGGCTATAGGCTATATATCATCACGCTACGACCAATAGGAGCAGAGTACCAGTGAAAAATGTTACAAAAACGGGGAAAATTATGATTCTCTTATGTGACGCAAGCGAAGTTGCACGGGTCAGCTAGTTTATAATATTAGTAGGATGTAGGTATACAAGATGTTTGGATGTCAATAAGGCAAGGGAAGTTTGTAAGGATCGTACCAAGTGACGTTCTTTGATCTCTACCTACCCGTATGGGAACAAGGTGGAATTTTATGGGGTAGTTCATCTAGAACACCCGTTTCAATAGCACCTAGCCTAGACCACTAGTAGTGGCCGCTGGTGCTATTCGAACGGGTGCTCTAACCCCCGTTTTCTGAGTACATTTAGCAGTAGTTTATCTATTCAATAGCGTTTTTAGAGTTTGAACGCTATTGAATAGATAAACTACCGCTAAATGGACAACCTCAATTTTATTTATGTAAGACAATGTAAGTATTAGCTGTCATATTTTCGGGGAGTTCCTAAATTTGTTTTAAATACATAAAGAACTACAAATCTTTATATATATAATTCTTCTGTAAGTGTGTATGTCACTGAACTTCTCTTAAACGACTGGACCGATTTTGATGAATTTTTTTTTCTGTGTTCAAGGGGATCTGAGAATGGTTTACATTCACAATTTTGTCTGCTGGACTATGTTTTTTTAATGAATTTTTACAAATTAAAGACGTGTAGACAGGACAACGTCTGTCGGGTCCGCTAGTATATTTATATAAATCGCACTTGAATCGCATTAAGGTCGTTCTTGAACTTACGATCTTGCGATAATGTTCACGTCACGTGACTATTTAAATATTATAATAATGTAAGCGGAAATAACGCTTATCTTCGTCAACTCAAGTTTATTTCATTGAGGTAGTCTTAGTGTAAAATGAAGAATATTTTAATAACCTTTACATATATTTTACATTATTATTTAAAATTAAATTAATCAATATGTATAAAACTCTTCCGTTACTGAGCGACTGATGGACAACGCACAGCAGAAAATAAAATAAATTATAAAAAAAATCATTTATTTAAGAGAAAGGTATATTAATTTACGATATTTTTAAGAAGCAAGGAAAGTTTGTAAGGTAAGGCCTAGCTTAGCTCGATTGAAAAAAGGCACAATTTGCCTCTTTATTAATCATGAAATTATCATTGATTATTTATTATTTTTCAAAAAATAATCTTATTAATCTTTGTACCTTTGTTAATTAATGTAACTAATATTACAAATGCGAACCTTTTAGAGGATGAATGTATGTATGTTTGTTACTCAATCACGCCAAAACTACATAACGGATTTTGATAAAAATTACTACACAGATAGTTTATAACCTGGATTAACAAATAGGATAGATTTTACTGCAGGATTTTTCACTCAGACAAAGTTGTAGGCACAAGCTAGTTTATTAATATTATAGACATTCGTCATGGAACAAATATTTTCGTAATAGATAATCAATATCCGTGATTTCTTTGAAAATATCCTGCAAACAATTCAGGGTAGATATTTTAGAGGCTCATTTTTTACTTGAAATCAAGTCAAGCAGAAATTATTATGAAATATTGTGCAACAGCACCGCATGATAATAGCAAGATTGTTTCATACTTTTACCCTCTTATTCATAAACATATATGAAGTTATGAAAGGCTTATAAAGTGCTATGTTTCTTTCACTCCTTAGCGAAATGAAAGAGTGAAAACATATTTTAGTAGTTTTTTAACTAAAATAGGTTTATAGTGTGTTTATGAATAAGAGGGTTAGTTTCGAAAATGACGAACTTTAATACAAACTTTCGCCCCCTATTATCCTACCACCATTGCATCGAGAAGTCGTGAGTTCGATTCCCACACTGGGTCTGGTTGTACTTTACGTTTTTAAACTCTCGCGAAATAAGGTATCCTAACCTTCAAATTTTCAATCGCGTATTAGACCCGTTGCATTATAATAATATTATGGTTGTACTTTGTGTCCGTTGTTTGTATGTTTGTAAAAGTCCCCGTGACACAAGAGTAAGTCTTAGTGCGGGAATTGTCTAACAAATGATTTTAAGTTTGTAAGACTTTTAACCAAGTGGCGTTCTTTACTCTTTACCTACTCCTATGGTAAAAAGAAGTAGTTTTTTTTTTAAATCATATATTTAAGTTTAACAAAATTTCACAAAAAATTGCCAAACTGCATAATAGTTTGGTGGCGACAATGTAAAGTATTTAATAGGTATGCATGTATATATGTATGTTTGTATGTTTGTATGAAATAACCGCGTACTTTGAACTCAAGAACCGAATTACAGTATTATTCGGACTTTGGACCCACTTAATGAGATTTCAAAGATATTTCAACAAAAAATCCTCACTTGTGCATTAACTATACGTCAAATGTATGAGTGATTGTAAGATTACAGACTTAATAGTAATATAACTAAAGAAAATATAGACCGACAACTTACTAGAAAGCTTTGTCAAACACAATTTATATTTTAACTAGCTGACCAACTTCGCTTGCAACATAAGAGAGAATGCATCAACATTTTCCCCGTTTGTAACATTTTTTACTCGTACTCTGCTCCTATTGGTCGTAGCGTGACGATATATAGCCTATAGCCTTCCTCGATAAATGGGCTATCTAACACTGAGAATTTTTCAAATCAGACCAGTAGTTCCTGAGATTAGCGCGTTCAAACAAACAAACAAACTCTTCAGCTTATAATATTAGTATAGATAAATTAAAAAATAAATAAAAGTTTGTACGGATCGTACCAAGTGGCGTTCTTTAGTCTCTGCCTACCTTTATGGGAAAAGGGTGTGATATTATGCATGCATGTAAAAAATAAATTTAACCCATTAATATTTCAATGTTGGGTAAGGGTCTCCTCCCGGAATGAGGGATGAGTTAGGCCTTGAGTCTACAACGGTGGCCAAGTGCGGGTTGGGGACGTTGCATACCTTCAAGAACTGTTCTAAACAACTCTCAGACATGCTAGGTTTCCTCACGATGTTTGCTTTCACCGTTGAAGCAAGTGATAATTATTTATAATACACACATAATTTGGAAAAGTCATTGGTGTATTGCCTCGGGTACGAACCGTCAACCACTCGAGTCACTGATGTTATAAATTCTGTATGTTGTATACCTCCACGAACCTTGCATACAAGACTCTCTACTAAGTTGTTGGACTATAGTACATTGGTCTTTGAACTGCCAACAAATTAAAAACTTTTTGCTTATAAAAAAAATCTATGATGTTCCTAATTTGAATCGTAAGATTTCTTTATTGCTTTTAAAAAATCAGGATGTGCTTAATTTTAAATTTATGCTTTTTTGTTTTTTTTTTCGTGTCATAGGTGTAGTGCAACGTTCGGAAATTAAAGAACTTTGGACTTGAATGTAAAAAGTAGCAAAATTAAAGAAAATAATGTGTCAATTTTTTTGGTAGGCAATTATGTTGTCTTTTTAAATGTAATTTGTAATTAAGGCTTTTAACATATCATACGTATAAATGACAGTTACTATTTTATATACTAATTAGGAATAGGTAGATTTACATTGAAAGGTTGTAAACATTCTCTTTTTTAAATAAAATAAGAATAAATTTATGAATTCTATGAGGTTTTATTAGTTTTTAAATACATAATATATTTAGGTACACCGAAATAAATAAAATTTTACTTATGTACAGTCGTTTATTTTTAGGAAAATATACATATGTAACTACAATAAGATAACTCATTAAAACATTTTATGAAAAAATAAGAAGCAAAAGATATACGCAATACTCTGCATGTCGACTTAACCTGGCCTAAACTACCTATCCTCCTGGAAACAGGGCGCATCCATTATCGTCTAAATAACATTTCTATCTATTAGGTCGGGGAAAAAGTCTTTTCGCATTATAGTATGTATGAACTTATAATAAAATCTCTTTGGCCTCAAGAATCACAAATGAGTACACGGTTCATTAGGTTTCTTTCAGTGAGCTCGTGAGGTACCCAAATATCGAGATTTTTTGTGTAGAGAAAAGATTATTACAAGTTCATAACTATAATGCGAAAAGACTTTTTCCCCGACCTAATATCTATCTAATTTCCCGTTTCCACCCACAGTTAAGCATAGTATAGTATAAATAAAATTTACAAAGCCTAATATAACTTTATAACGTATAACGCAGATCATAGACTAATATTAAAAAATCTCACTTCGTTAAAAGAGCAACAACCTTCCCCACTTTTGAATAGGCTGTCGAGTCATGATACCATTGCTAAAACCATAGTGTAAATAAAAAAATCTATACGACGTTAAGGAAAAAAGTTAGAGGCTTTCGGTCTGTATTAAACTATAGATTAACTATTAGATTAACTGGAAGTAAATTGATACAAAATATATATATATATATATATATATATTATATATATATTATGGGACAACTCACACACGGTCATTTAATTCCAAACTAAGCAGAGCTTGTACTATGGTAACCAAATAACTGAAAAACATACTTATATACTTCTAAATACATACTTATATAGATACATTAACATCCAGGCTCAGAACAAATACTCGTGCTCATCACACAAAGATTTGTCCCGGGTGGGATTCGAACCCACCACACACGGCGCTACGGTTGTTGCGGCGAGGTGACCGCTTAAACCACTGCGCCAAACGTGCAGTTGAAAATATAAAATGCCTGTTATAATATCGAAAATGTGCCTATGCTTTGTGTGAAGGAAAGGTGTGTATAATATAATACACCCACGTTTCGCCATTAACAATGTTAGTCCCATGTAATAGGGGGCGAACCTATCGCCTTATACCGGGCACGTTACCAAACAATACTTTAGAAATAGCTTAATACGAATTTTAAAAGACCAATAGTACTTTGCCTGACAAAGAAATCATACTGGAGACTCTAACAATCCTAAAAAAAGCGGTACGATAAATTCTGCTGAGATCAAAATTTTTTTTCCTTATTGGCACCCAACATTCCGTTTGCGGACGTGGTGGACTAACGGTCTAATTCTCTCTTATCTTCAAAAGAGGACCAGTGGGACAATAATTAGTTACAATTTACTTAAAAAATTACATAATATATGACTCCCGCTATAATATATTATACTAAATACGAAATTTTGCAAGGATGTACGTGTTTGTTACGCTTTCTCGCAAAAACTACATAACGCAATTTAGATGTAACTTGATACATAGATAGTATATAATTTGGATTAACACATAGCATACTTTTTACTCCAAAAAATCCTTTTACGCGGACAAAATCGCGCGCATAACCTAGTCAGAAATATTCACGCGTACACGCAGACTAAAGTTACTCTGAAACTTTAAATTAATAGAAGCAAAGTTCAATATCACAACAAATTAGTATTGTTAACCAATCGATACAAATAAATAAATTATGTAACATCATTCAAGGAAAATGGCGTACAAAAATATTTTTTTCTTTTCGACTTTGCAATTTGAATATCGAACCTTCGAATTTACGAATCATTGTGACTGTCTACGGCCTTTGGTGTTGCCAATAAAAAAAGGTGTTAAAGACCCCTCTACACGAGGTTAAGATGAAATTGGAGATTTTATTGCATCATCTTAGATTTGATCAAAAGAAAACGCTAAGGCACAATGATTAGCAGAAATAAGTTTACAATTCGGTTTTTCAACTAACACCTCAATTGTTAATAAGACTGTCTGACTATCTATAATGATAATGTCCTCCTAGCCGATATACGGCTACGGCGGTCAGTTTCATTGAAACTGGCCATATTCTGTGCAGGACTTTGTTTATAGTGTCCAAGTGTGTGCACAATACACAGGTACACTCTCTATTCCATCACTCTCATAGTTTGGAAGGACGGATAACCGACACGACCAGTGAGAGGTCAGGCGCAGGACCGACGGCTTTACGTGCTCTCCGAGGCACGGAGGTCTTCGACCTCAACTTCCTAACTCCGGGCAATCTCTAAGAAATTCTTAACAGAAAATCTCAGAAAAGACTTTTTGGCCCGACCCAGGATTCCAACCCGAGACCTCTCGCACCGCAGTCGCATATACTACCGACCGCGCCACAGAGGCAGTTAACTGACTATCTATTAAATATCGTATCTCGTAAACGGATAAACTACTTTAGAAATTATCAAGAGACTTATAAAGACATAACTGGAAGGGGACGCCCTAGAAAGACAGACACAGATCATATCGGTGATGTCTTGCAATAAGGTCAGGTGCTACTCGTAACCGGCGGTCCTGTATGACAAGATGTATGGATGTGAATGAGGCAAGGGAAGTTTGTAAGGATGACGTCTTTCCGTTCTCATGTTTTTATGAGTGAGCTCCGTGCCTCGGAGAGCACGGAAAGCCGTCGGTCCTGCGTCTGACCTCTTCCTAGTCGTGTCAGTTTAGCCGTCCCACCAGACTATGAGAGTGTACCTGTGTATTGTGCACACACTTGGACACTATAAACAAAGTCCTGCACAGTTGACTGATTTGGCTGACCGCCGTAGCCGTAATCCGGCAGAAGACATCATCATTTATACAATAATTATCACATGCTCCAACGGTGAAAGAAAACATCGTGAGGAAACCTTGCATGCCTAAAATTTGTTTAAAACATTTATTGAGGGCATGCAAAGTCCCCAACCCGCACTTGACCAGCGTGGTGGACTCAAGGCCTAGCCCCTCCCTCATTACGGGAGGAGACCCTTGCCCAGCAATGGGACATTATTGGGTTAAATTTATTTATTACTAGCTGACTCGGCAAACGTTGCTTTGCCATATAAAAAAAAATGTGTCACTTAGGTGTATGAAACATAGATGTTGGCCGATTCTCAGACCTAGTCAATATGCTCATAAAATTTCATGAGAATCGGTCAAGCCGTTTCGGAGGAGTATGGCAACGAAAACTGTGACGTGAGAATTTTATATATTAGATTATTATGAGTCTTCTTGTCTTGCAGCTAAATTCACAGACACAAAGTTAAATAAAACGAGCTTTATCCCAAACTTTTAGCCGAAGTCGCGTACATAAATAAAGTACCTAATATTTTTTTGTACAAAATTGCAAAATCACGTTTAGGCAGTACTATTCGAGGTTTTTTGTGCTTTACAGGAATTCAGTTTGACATACGAAATCGTTTGTGCCAAAAATTTTCCTTAGCAACGACAAAACCGGATGTATATGTAGTTTTTGCAGACCTTTTTTGATAAAAATAGTATATAGGCTTATTTTAAGAGTTCTAGGAAACTTTTATTGTTGAAAAGTATTTAAAGATTTTTATTTTTAACTTCTCGTTACAACATTTAGAATGTATAACATCAGTGACTCGGCTTATACAGCTGACGGTGGCCTGTTTGATACAGATACTTTATTTTATAAATACACAAAATTATGAAAAAAAACAGTGATAGCCGAGTGGTATAAGTTGGTCCCACGCAAGTGGTTGCAGGTTCGAACTCGAGGCAACACACCAATGGCTTTTCGAAGTTATGCGTGTATTAGAAAAATTATCACTTGTTCCAACGGTAAAGGAAAAAATCGTGATGCAACCTTGCATATCTGAGAGTTCTTTAAAACAGTTCTTGAAGGTATGCAAAGTCCCCAACACGCACTTGGCCAGCGTGGTGGACTCAATACCTAACCCCTCTCTCAATACGAGAGGAGACCCTTGCCCAGCAGTGGGACATTAATGGGTTAAATATGACAAATATTCGTTACTAGCTGACCCGCGCAACTTCGCTTGCATCACATAAGAGAGAATGTGTCATAATTTTCCCCGTTTTTGTAACATTTTTTACTGGTACTCTGCTCCTATTGGTCGTAGCGTGATGATATATAGCCTATAGCCTCCCTCGATAAATGGGCTATCTAACAATGAAAGAATTTTTCAAATCGGACCAGTAGATCCTGAGACAAACTCTTCAGCTTTATAATATTAGTATAGATATGTATAGTTAAAAACATGTCAAAAATTTCGTATAACGTTAAGTTTATATACTCTTTTAAATAAGTACAATATGCCTCAATATAAAACAAATTGTGCGCGTACATTTGGAGTGCGTAGTCACGATAATTAACAACTATTTTATCAGCATTTAAATACTAAAACAAATGATTTTTTTTACTGAATGACTGTGAACTTGATAACCTTACTCGTATTATAATTAGATGTTAGTACTTATAAAATATTATTATTATAGCTGACTAAAGCTCCGGTATCCCGCTAGTTACGCTCACGGGAAACTATTAGTGGGTTAAGCAACCTTAGCGCGGATATCCAATAGATGGTTGTTTTGTGGTTTTTGAGCTTAGTCTCAGATGATCATATGACTAAAGCACCGACGCCTTTTAGTTACGCTCATAGTAAACGATCGGTGGGTTAAGCAACCTTAGCGCGGATATTCAGTAGGTGGACGTTTAGTGGTTTATGAGCTAAGTCTCAGATAATATGCAAGTCGCCTTGGTTTTGTCTATCAAGTCTCTTCTAAGTCCTTTCGGGCGCCTAAAACAATTTAGACACTAGTTTGGCGACATACTAGGGCGGGGAAAAAGTCTTTTCGTATTATAGTATGTATGAACTTGTAATAAAATCTCTTTGCCTTCAAGAATCACAAATGAGTACACGGTTCATTAGGTTTCTTTCAGTGAGCTCGTGAGGTACCCAAATATCGAGCTTTTTTTGGTGTAGAGAAAATATTTTTTTACAAGTTCATACTCACTATAATGCGAAAAGACTTTTTCCCCGACCCCATACAATTAAAGTAAATAAATCTTTTGATACCAAAAACGCGAAAATCTTGTTATTACACATTGGGCTGAAAAAACAGAATTTTACGGAACCCGGACGTCTCACAATATCCTAACGTACAATAAGTTATTCCGCGTTTTGTCACATACAATCAATGTTGTTATAAGTGAAGACAAAACACTGTATAACTAATCACAGCTTACAACACGTTTATAACGACGGATATGAAATACGTCATCATACAGTCGAAACATATATGACAGCCGCGCCCTGAGCAAAGTTTATGAGTACCACCTCCAAGGTCGACGAAAAGCGTAAGTAATCACTTGTATACCAATTATAGTCTGCTAGCTATAGCACGCGAATCCGTCCGCGTGAATCACGTGTCGAAAATTAACAACTTGAACATAAGTAGGTGTTTTAGGAAGCAAACGACGTCGCAATTCATTACATATATATAACTAGCTTTTACCCGCGACTTCGTCCGCCATTTTCCCTTGGAAATGCGTCATTTTCCCGGGGTAAAAAGTAGCCTATATCCGTTCTCGGGTATCAAAATATCTCCATACCAAATTTCATGCAAATTGGTCCAGTAGTTTAGGCGTGATTGAGTAACAGACAGACAGAGTTACTTTCCCATTTATAATATTAGTATGGATATAATATTAGTATGGATGTATTAAAAACCCGAGGAGCGGCTTTGTTAACAACAGCCGCGCAGACAGATTTCTGAGGTTAAGATAAGCTTGCCGAGGTTGTTCTGTGGATGGGTGACCATCTTATACATATCGAGTTCCTCCGTGTCTCGAAAGGCACGTTAAAATGTCCCGGCTGTCATTTTCGGTCTCTGACAGTCATCAACAGTAGTTAGAAGCTTGAAAGTCTGACAACCTGACTTACCGAAAGGTATCGTGTTATAACCTAGGTAACTGTGTTGTGGAGGTCTAATAGGTAGTCGCTCCACGTTAAATACTGGTATTCAGCTGCATCCGGTGAGACTGGAAGCCGACTCCAACATTGCTTACTGGCTAGACTGATTATTAGCGTATTTTGTTCTTTGACTACCTCTATAGAAAGAAGGCGTGATTTTATGTACGTATAAATGTAATTACATACACATTTACATACATAAAAACACATCTTTCCATAGAGTATTTCCTATTTCTTTTCCATATGTATGTTTCATAATCCATAGTCAAAGCCCAGAGAACGCCACTTGGTAGGTACGATCCTTACAAACCCTTGCTACATTCACATCCATACATATTGTCATACAGGACCGCCGGTTACGATATGATCTGTAAACGTCTTACCCCCGGTTTCTGAGGTATATTTAGCGGTAGTTTATCTATTCAATAGCGTTTAAACTCATATAAAAAACGCTATTGAATAGATAAACTACCGTTAAATGGACTCAGAAACCGAGGGTTAATGAAATCAATGAGCATTAAGAGTAATGCAGTAGGTACAAGATACCACTTATCTCTGAGGTCATGGCGGCACATGTTTTCGTAAATTATCATTCAAAACGCACAATACATAGATAAGAACCAAATAAAACATTTTTTATAAACACAGACCTAAGTTTTTCGAAAATGTATTGGGGTAGGTTACCTGATTTTTTATATTTGATGTGTTTTTAATAAGATTTTGGGGTTTTTTAAGGTATTCGGGTTTTCAGAGTTCTGTGGCCTTAGCCCTTATAAATTCGTCATATCTGTCTGTCTGTCTGTGTGTCTGTCTGTCCGTCTGGCTGGCTGTGTGTATGGCTGTCTGTCTGTGTGTCTGTCTCTCTGGCTGTCTGTGTGTCTGTCTGTCTGTCTCTCTGTGTGTATGGCTGACTGTCTCGCTGTCTATCTGTATGGCTGTCTGTCTGTCTATCTGGCTGGCTGTGTGTCTGTCTGTCTGTCTGTCTGGTTGTCTGTCTGTTTGTCCCTATGTCACAGGCATTTAATACCGAAACTATTAGGACTCTGGCTGTCTGTATGACTGTCTATCTGTTTGTCCTTATGTCAAAGGTACTTTATTAATGAAACTATTAAAACTTCTCAATTGAAACTTAGGAGTTAATTGTATTATGTTAACTACTTTACGTTTTTTATAAGTTATTATAGTAATAAAATATCAACTGTCTAACTATCACGGTTAATTAGATACAGCCTGGTAACAGACAGACAGCTAAATCTCAGTAATAGCTTCGCGTTCTTAACCCTTTGGGTACGAAACTCTAAAAAGAACACATCTCATATATAAAAAAAAAACAAAAATATGTCTATGAAACCATAAACAACAGTCACCCAAAACAGAAACTTAAAAAAATATAGCTACACCATAAACAATAGTTAAAATTAAAACTAACCTCAAATATTACGACTAAAAGTTAAATTTATATATTTAAACTAGTAGCAGTATGTTATTAAAATAGATATTCTCCATGTACGTAAGATTAACTCGGCGGTAAACATCGATCGGGCGAGTTCGGCTAACATCGTCAATTTCCGTAATATTACGGCTACGAGAACAGCGATTTGGAGTGCAGTCTATACTAGCTGACCCGCGCAACTTCGCTTGCGTTACATAAGCGTTAAAAAATATCACCGTTTTGTATCATTTTTCACTGGCACTCTGCTCCTATTGATCGTAGCGTGATGATATAATATATAGCCTTCCTCGACAAATGGACTATCTAACACTGAAATAATTTTTCAGATCGGACCACTAGTTCCTGAGATTAGCGCGTTCAAACAAACAAACAAACTCTTTACCTTTATAATATTAGTAAGTATAGTAATTAGTAAGCATAGATTTTTATATGTCGTTCCGTTACAGTTCTAACTAAGCGAAATCAAGCACGATAGTATGCGTTTTTATACTTGTTTGGAGATTAAAACATCCTTGTTAGGTGCGTCTTTTCAGCTATTTGGGGCATATTTGGTAGACTCTAAAATGGCTTGATTCATCACAGAAATATTCTTAGTCATCAAACATAGACATTATTTTTTTCTGAAATCGGCACGTTAAGGTCTATTTATTAAAAAAAATGTTGATGCTTATGACAACAGGAAAAATATAGTATCATATAAAATAAAATAAGTATTTAACCGTTGTAATGTTGATTATTTAAGACTTATCTGACATATAATTACGTATTAACGTCAGCTAATAACATTGAACTTTAGAGTATCTTTACACTTACTGATTATTATAAGAATATTATATTAAATAAATCATAATTATATAATTCATTGCAGATTATGACAACACATTTTTTTTTTAACTATTGGGTCGGGAAAAAAGTATGTATGGACTTGTAATAAAATCTCTTTGGCTTCAAGAATCACAAATGAGTACACGGTTCATTAGGTTTCTTTCAGTGAGCTCGTGAGGTACCCAAATATCGAGCTTTTGTGTGTAGAGAAAAGATTTTATTACAAGTCCATACATACTATAATGCGAAAACACTTTTTTACCGACCTAATTATGAAGGCAGTCGTCTATATCACCTCTGTCTACGTGTATTTTTCGTGTACATTCGTAATTTAGAGGTTTCAAAAGTGACAAAATAAACCATACAATAGCGCTCTGAAGTTTAAAATGTCAAGTAATTTCCTAAATTCGAAAGCAATGCATTAATTTCTAGCTAAGTACTCAAAGATGAAGTTCATTGCAGCTCCATTAATAACCTTTACAAACCCACACTATCGCACGTTCTTAGGAGCGTACAGGAAAGCAGCGCGCTCTTCGAGAGCGATTTTCTTCGCGGGCTTGACAGATGAGCGCGGCCCGTGCTCTTTCTTTTCCCCTTACACGCGCGATTATTGTTTCATGCGCGATAGAGTGTGTGTAAAGGGGGCTAATGCAATGTATGAAATACATTCACGTTTCGCTTCTTACAATATTAGTCCTATAGGGATTGAGGCTATGGCAATTTACCGCGCACGTTACCTAACTCCGGGCTAATATTGTAAAATATCGTAACTTATCTTTAAAAAAATAATAATAATAGCCGTTTACCGCTCTCCATAATAAAATAATAAAATTTAATAATAAACCTGATGCCCGCGCATTTCATAGCCGCAAGCCCAACGCGCGTAATAGCAAAACTATTTACAGACTGCGCCCTTTGCCTACCAACAATAGTCTCTATTCACTAAGCAATAAAGACTAAATTATTTATTACGAGACGTCCTAAATACGTTTACACATATTTTTTGTGTCACCTTGACATGCGCCATTTGTAATTTTAATGTAGATTAATAATTAAATTGAATTATGAAAAATGTGTAATTATTATTGATATTTAAGGGTAATAGATAATTAGGTAATTATAGGTAGGGGTAAAACTATAGCTTGCAAATCTTTTGTCAACTGTTATCCCTGTACGAGGAAAAAATTACAGCACCATCTTTACCTAATAGTTAAACGAATTTGTCGACCAAAGAACGCTACTTGGTACGATCCTTACAAACTTCCTTTGCTTCATTCATATACATACATCTTGTTTTACAGGACCGCCGGTTACGAGTACCTGTCAAATAAATTCGCGCTATTATTTGTTTCCTGTAAAGTTTGCATTGAATATAATATTATTTGAAATTAAAATATCATAAACGTGCTTGAAAAAATTAAAATTTATTTCCTGAGTTTTAAAAATTCAATTATATTTTAGAAACCAACCTTCTTAGCAATTTTGTAAGGATCGTACCAAGTGGCGTTCTCTAGTCTCTACCTACCCCTATAGGAAAGAGAAGTGTTTTTATATATTTATGTAGGAACAAATATTTTTTTCAATTGGTCGTATTTAAGCAGAAAGGACTTAATACACACTTTTACCACAATGAAGTTAAGTATGTTATCATTCTCCTGAGGGTACATTTTGACACTCTTCATACTGTGGGTTGAGTCGAGGTAGTAGGAAAAGTAGTTTCCATATACATTTTAAAAATAGGGATTTCACTACATCATAGATTTGACCCTCAGGAGTATGATTGCATACTTAACTCCATTGTGGTCAAAGTGTGGATTGTGTCTTTCCTGCTTAACTACGTCCAATTATTTTTCAATATTATCCAGGAGATATGGGCCCGGCATATGGCAATAGGCTCGCCCGCTATTACATGGGACTAACATTGTTATTGGCGAAACATGGGTATGTATCATACACCTCTGCCTAAACCTTCGAGTATAATTTACAGGCGTGGTATTATTATTTATCTTTTCGTTTATAGTATGTATGAACTTGTAATAAAATCTCTTTGGCTTCAAGAATCACAAATGAGTACACGGTTCATTAGGTTTCTTTCAGTGAGCTCGTGACGTACCCAAATATCGCCCTTTTTTGTCAAGAGAAAAGATTTTATTACAAGTTCATACATACTATAATACGAAAAGACTTTTTCTAATATGTATGTTTGTATTATTTTTGTCAAGCTCAAATCAAGAATTTTGATTAGTACGCCATATTTCGCGGTTGTAAATTATATTATACGCAATTTGAAGTTAAAATTTATTTATTTGTATAAGTAAATGTGTTTTAGCACTTCTATCGCCATAAAAGTGAAAATCAGGTGAAAGGCAGAATGACAGCTGACATTCGCCACAGATATAAACAATGTTTTTTTAAAAATATTGGTTTTGTTATCAACTTTTTCTAATTTATAAGTTTTTGGTTATTGAAGGAAGACTCAGTCAGCCTAGCCTTTCTTCCAACTATGTAATCGGCTTCCAGTCTCACCGGATGCAGTTGAATACCATTATTTTACATGGAGTCTATCGGACCTCCACAACACAGTTACCTGGGATATAACACGATACCCTTCGGTAAGACTGGTTGTCAGACTTTCAAACTTCTGACTGCCGTTAACGACTGTCAAAGATCTTTGAAAATGATAGCCGGGACCCACAATTTAACCTACCTTCTGAAACACGTAGAAATCGTTGTTTATATAGTTTGTCACCCATCTACTGTTGAACCTCGGCAAACGTAGCTTTATCTGAGAGATCTATCCACGCTGTTACTAAGCCACGAGCCTGATCTCACATAAGTAACTAGCTGACCCGCGCAACTTCGCTTGCGTCACATAAGAGAGAATGGGTCATGATTTTCATAACATTTATAACATTTTTTACTGGTACTCTGCTCCTATTGGTCGTAGCGTGATGATTTCCTCGATAAATGGGCTATCTAACGCTGAAATATTTTTTCAAATTGGACCAGTAGTTCCTGAGATTAGAGCGTTCAAACAAACAAACAAAGTCTTCAGCTTTATAATATTAGTATAGATAAAACCACGCCTTTTTCCCACACGGGCTTGCAGAGACCAGAGAATAAATAATAAATATTATAAATTTTGACCATGATACTAAAATTAGCTAAAAATTCTCATTGCCAGACGGAAATATAAGCATAGACAATGTTATCATTAATGTAGTCAAATTAAAAACACTCGTATGTAAACTAGTTTTATTTTTAGACATTTATATATAAACTCCATGTGATTTGCATTGAATTGTTTCATTAAAAATAAATTACTGGTTTTATTATTCTTGGCCGTTGAGAGCTGTGGCCTTGCGTGACTTATTATGAATTTATATGGTCAATTTATTTAATATTGACACTCATGTGACTGTCAATCTTGTAGATTTTAAGAAGAGATTATATTTAGGCTAGGTTCTACAACTCCGTCCTGCGAGAAAATTTTACTACTAACTGAAAAAAACATCCCGTAAGCATAAAAAATGCCTAAAAATTGCCCATTATTATAATCCGCGACACTCGATTTCAAACATTTTATTTTAGAAATAAGATAAAATAATTAAATTGGGAAATAACCGCATAATGCGCAATTATATTTGACAAATAATAATATAATCTAATCATCCATATCCATACTTAATATTATAAATGCGAAAGTAACTCTGTCTGTCTGTCTGTCTGTCTGTCTGCTACTCAATCACGCCTAAACTACTGAACCAATTTGCATGAAATTTGGTATGGAGATATTTTGATATCCGAGAAAGGACATAGGCTATATATCATCACGCTACGACCAAAAGGAACAGAGTACCAGTCATTAATGTTACAAAAACGGGGAAAAATTTCACCCATTCTCTCTTATTGGACGCAAGCGAAGTTGCGCGGGTCAGCTAGTAGTTTTTAACCAAATATTAAAACATATTTAATTTTTATTGAAATAATTATTTGAATATGATTATTTTAGTATTTTTTTGGAATTTCCAACAATTTCCATTTTGTTATTTGAAAACATTATAGTTTTTTGGAAATCACTTGCTATAACGGTGAAAAAAAACATCATGATGAAACCTTGCAAGTTTAAAATACTTTTTTTTTATAGCAACTTAATAATGTCATTTATTATGAAGTCACGTTTATATCTATTTTAAATTTAAAGCCTCTTGTAATTTAATCAGGTATATAAATAGACACAGTATTAATAATTCTAAAATAAAAAAAATCTACATCAATTATTCATAGTATTAAAAACTTAGTTTCTATTTTTAACAAGCCTAAAGATTATTTACATTACTTAACGAAACTTTATCTTTCAATGTATAAGTCCCTAACCCGCACTTGGCCCGCGTGGTGGACTCAAGGCTTAACCCCTGCCTCATTACGGGAGGAGACCCTTGCCCAGCAGTGAGATATTAAAGGGTTAAATTAATTTATTTATTATCGTGTCATGTAAATTTTGACTTTTGGCAACAAAAATCTATTATATAGCCTTTACTTTAAACTACTGATCTAATTTTTTATTATATTTTTTCAATAAAAAAAGTAATGATAGCCGAGTGGTATAAGTTGGTACCTCCCGCGTAAGTGATTGACGGCTCGAACTCTAAGCAACACACCAATGATTTTTCAAAGTTATTAGCGTATTAGAAATAATTATCACTTGCCATCCCTGATTTGGGAGGAGACCTTTGCCCAAAAGTGGATCAGTACCGAGTTAAAAGAAACAAAACTCGGACTCTTGACTGTCTCCGTGTCGCAGTGGTTTAGGTCACCACGCCGCTACCATTGCGTCGAGAGGTCGTTCGATTCCCACACGAGACAATTATTTGTTCGATCCACAAATAATTATTTCCAGTCTGGTTGTACTTTGTGTCCGTTGTATGTTCGTAAAAGTCCCCGCGACACAAGAGCAATTCTTAATGCGGGAGTTGTCTTTTATAAAAAGAAAAAAAAAATCTTTCTAGCCAAAGCTAGCCATCTATAAATAAAAATATGTTAAACTATTACCGTCTGTCTAGACTTGTTTATAACATTTAAGTAGTCTAACACACTAACCGTATGTTAATTTAACTAGTTTCAAACACAGTCAAAATGTCAACTGGTTTAAAAAAGTATAGTCAAAATGTCAACTGGTTTAAAAATCTTATAAATAAGAATTGCTAATAAAAAATGTTAACCGTCTTGTAGCGATTTAAATGTTAAATAAAAAATGTCTGAGTTATTTCCTAACTCTAGTTCCCGAAGCTTAGGAACAACAATTAGTAAAATTAAGGAAATTCAAACATTGTGAGGAAACCTTTCATGCTTGGGATTTTCTTCAAGTTTACTGCCTGTATCTTCCAAAGTGGTGGTAAATTCACTAGCTATTATCACTTACTCCTTCACACTCGGCTACATATTTTTGCATAGCCAGAAAACTTAAAAAAAAATGTGATTTTTTGTTTTTGAGAATACTTTCTGCTATGGGTAAACAGAGCCCATAGAACGCCACTTGGTACGATTCTTACAAACTTCCCTTGCCTCATTCACATACATACATGTTGTCATACAGGACCGCCGGTTACGAGTACTACGCACCTAACATTTTTGCTAGACATCACCGATATGATCTGTGTATGTCTAGGGCGTCTCCTCCCGGCTTTACTATTTTTCTATACTAATATTATAAAGACATCATTGATATTGTGATTTGTGTAATTTAACTGTGTTATTGGCGGAATTCAACTGAAAGAAGGGACCATAATATTAACAATAGACCACAAAAAATGCAAAATAAGACCATTCATATGAAGTCTAGACTTCCAAAACTGTCTAAGATATACAAAACAAATAATTAAGTTATATGCGTCATAGTTATTCATTTAATTCGGCTTACTATGTCAGTGTTGCACGTGGTCGTAACATACTTTACAATATGGCCACGCTCGGGAGGTATCGAGACTTCGAGACTGAGGCCAGTAGACGCATGTAGATATAATATCCTACTAATATTATAAATGCGAAAGTTTGTGAGAATGTATGTGTAGATGTTTGTTAGTCTACCACGCAAATACTACTGAACCGATTACGATTAAATTTGGCATGTAGTTAGCTCACACTTTTTATCCCGGAGTTCCCAAGGGATTGGGATTTACACGGGAAGGGTTTCCATGCGAACGAAGTCGCGGGCGGCCTCTATATAAATGTTTATGTAATAATAACAATGCTTATTGAAATAAATATTAAGGTGTTGTAAAATTTATATAGAATTGTTTAACAAACAGATTCATTATTTTTTATCATATATACTGGCGAGACCATTAGCCAACAAAAAGGCTATGTGCTCATAAGGAAACTCAAACTACGTGCACTGAAATAATAAACAAAAATAACTCAACTCTAAAATAAAGGCAACAAAATAAAGCGGTACTGAAGAATTTTAAAATTTTTAGTGCCTTTTATAGGATATTAATATATTATATGGATATATTTTTTTAAGTAATAAGATTGAGGTTTGCGCATTATAACAATAAGAAGTCACATCGCAGCTCAAAGTAGCCCAAGATATAACTATAGGCGAATTAAGGAGACTTCAAGAAATCGCATTAGCGTGTCCAAGAGTTCAAATATCGTCAAAATCCAAATTTGCGTCATGGAAAGATTACTACATTAAAATAACTAGTTTGATGTTTATCACAAATGGTCGTAGACCTGCAGTTAGTAGCCAGGTTAACGGCTGTCCGTCTGATGGAAAATGCCGCGATTTGCCGTCAATATGGACAAAAACATGTTTATTTCTGATTTACGTTGTTCATATTTAGGCTTTTTATAAAACAACTACATTTATGGCTACTAGCTCGTGGCTTAGTTAACTTCAGCCGCGCCGATCGATCTCTGAGGTTAAGCAACGCTTGCCGAGGTTGATCTGTGGATGGGTGACCATCTTATACATATCGAGTTCCTCCGTGTTTCGGAAGGCACGTTAAATTGAGGGTCCCCGCTTATATTTTCGAAGATCTTTGACAGTCGTTAACAGTAGTCAGAAGCTTGAAAGTCTGACAACCAGTCTTAACGAAGGGTATCGTGTTAATACCCAAGTAACTGGGTTGTGGAGGTCAGATAGGCAGTCGCGGCATGTAAAACACTGGTATTCAGCTGCATTCGGTGAGATTGGAAGCCGACTCCAACATAGTTTGGAACAAAAGGCTAAGCGAATATATCTACTTTTAATTTAAGCATTGGGTAGTAATAACTTCTTTTTCTTTTATGACCTACTAACTTATGTCTGTGACTTCGTCCGCGTGACGTCATTGCCCAGGGTAAAAAGTATCCTATGTGAATTTATGTGTTAATCCAGGTTTTAAACTATCTGTGTACCAAATTTCGTATAAATTCATTGGCTAGTTTTTACGTGAAAGAGTAACAAACAAGTGGTTCAAAATTAAATAAGATATATTTTTGATTAAAATAATGTAGAACGCACTTGATCAGGCTTTTTGTATCGAAGAAGAGGCCTTTTCCAAACATTGGGATACTACAGAATTCTTACAAAAATCAAATAAAGGTAACTGCTTTTTTTAAATATGTATTTATCAAAAATATTAATAATATACTTCGACAACTGGTTTTCCTAGCTGTGCGTTTGTCAATGTCATAACAACTATGAAATTAGGTTCTTAATTTATGGGAATTTTGACTTTTACAAAATGTTTACGAAGATTAAAAAATAAAAATGACGTCTATGCCTATTTACAGTTATATCCTTTGATAAACAACTCCCGTACTAAGAATTGCTCTTGTGTCGCGGGGACTTTTACAAACATACAAACAATGGACGCCAAGTACAAACAGACACGAAAAAACTACGGGATCACAAAAATCCATCCATTTCTGTGGGAATTTGGATCCCATCAATCCCATACAAACTTTGTCGTGACAGTTATAAGCATATTAAAAGAAATAATTATCTAATGTAGTTTTGTTGTTCAAAAGTTATGCGCGTAGGTACATACATTTCGCTGATTCATTATTATTTACATAGATTTTATAAGTAAGCAATTTATTATACCTAATCCCTAATAGGTTTACGAAATAACACGTTAAAAATAGAACAAAACTTAGTTAAAATTACTTTTGACCATGAAAACTTTTGACGTAAACTTAAACATATCTACATCTCTGTCTATCGTACTAAAATAGTTATATAACAAAAAGAGATAGATGATGCATAAACTATAGTATTTTTTCGCAAAAAACAACATCCAATTTAGTTACAAAACCAAAAATTGCCGCCGAAAAACAAAAGGTTGGAGCAAAATTGCTTAACGAACTGCGCGCTCGGACCAGTTTTTTTATCAATAAAATGTTTTTATACAAACTTTTTCAACTTTGGTAGGTATTTAATACCGTTGCGTGACGTAATCGAGCCAAAATTAGAAAGCCAGAAATACTTTATGCTATTTTTAGCTTACAACATTAATATGTTTGACTTCAAAACCGGATTACTATAGCTTCGGTTTGGGTTGCCAGATGGTGATGATTTCCCCGGAATTTTGTATGTTGTCCCGTATCCAGTAATTTGACTTAGCTGTCCCGGAACGAAAAAATACTAGTTTTTTTCACGATACGTCTGCAAATATCAAGCTTAAAATATGTTTCTTCCCTCAACCTATTAGGTTTACCAGATGGCCGGGATTTCCAGGATTTTCCCGGAAATTTACTTGTTTGCTGCTTTGCTGAACTTTGCTGTTTCGGGATGAAAAAATACTAAATTTTTCCTAAAGTTACTATAATACGACTTCTAAAGTCAAACTACAAATAAATAAAATAAATTTAACATTACTGTCCCACTGCTAGGCAAGGGTCTCCTCCCGTAATGAGAGAGAAGTTAAGCCTTGAGTCCACCACGCTGGCCAAGTGCGTCTTGGGGACAAACTAAAAAAGGTTTTTTTTTTCATCAACAGTTCTAGCTTATTGTTACTTAGTATGCTCTCAGACCCTAGACCATAACTCAGATTCCGGTGGCCTCAGAAATGTCCAAGGAAATGATCAGCTTGAATCTGGCAACTCTAACTTCGGTCATTCGGCCGCCATTTGCATTTGTGGTTGTTGTTAAATGACGTTTGGTATCAATGTGTGCGTTGAATTGATTTTGTTTTAACGATTTTGCCGCTAAAAATAGATGTTTTATGACATTGGGAGTTGAATTGACCTTTTTTGTTGAATCTGATTGCAGGTGGACGTTTAAATATGATTGAAGTAGAGTTGGCTTTTGTTAAGCACTTATAGAAAGACATAGGAATATTGGCTCTGGTTAAGTACTTATAGAAGGTACTTAGGAACATTTGAGTAAATTATAGAAAATAATTTTCCCCGTTTTTATAACATTTTTTACTGGTACTCTGCTCCTATTGGTCGTAGCGTGATGACATATAGCCTATAGCCTTCCTCGATAAATGGGCTATCTAACACTGAAAGATTTTTTCAAATCGGACCAGTAGTTCCTGAGATTAGCGCGTTCAAACAAACAAACAATCAAACAAACAAACAAACAAACTCTTCAGCTTTATATTATTAGTATAGATATAGATAGTAAATATGAGTAGATGGCCTCTGTCGGTAGAATATCTGACTGCTGATCTTAAGGTCTCGGGTTCAATTCTCAGGACGAAACTAAGTATGCGTTGGCTGCCTCTGTCGGTAGAGTATCCGTATACTTAAACTTTACATAAAGTCCCAGGTTCGATTCTCAGGTCAAAAAAGGGCTTTTGTCCGCGAAAATGTAGGAGGTGTATGATACACTCGACACGTTTCGACTTTAGCAATACTTGTTCTATTTAATAGGGGGTGAGGTTACAGCTGTGGGGAAGGAGTTGGTGAAGGCTGCAGTGACTCGGGTATTCAGGCCGGGTTCACATGCCCGAATGTCTGTGTTCTATGATGGGACAGATCCATAGATAGAGACGTCTCACAGACGTAGACGCAGTAAAATAAATAAATTTAGCCCATTAATTTCCCACTGCTGGGCAAGGGTCTCCTCCCGTAATGAGGGAGGGGTTAGGCCTTGGCCGTTGGCCAAGTGCGGGTTGGGGACTTTGCATGCCCACAATAAATGTTTTAAACAAATTTTCGGCATGCAAGGTTTCTTTACGATGTTTTCCTTCGCCGTTCAGACACGGACGCAGTCAACTAACAAATAATATTATAATGCAACGGGTCTTAAATACGATTGAAAATTAAAGGTTAGGATACCTTATTTTCGTTCGATCGTGTTTGTTAAGAAACTATCAAATATCACCATAATGATAATTTTAATAGGATATTTCTAGGAGGCGCCGTGAGGTGGGTTAAGCAACCCCTGGCGCGGTCATTCTGTAGATGGGTGACCGCATAGTGGTATTTGAGCTGGGCGTCTCCGTGCTTCGGAGGGCACGTAAAAAGTCGGTCCCGGTTGTTTTCACTAAGCTAACAGTCGTTAAGCCACGTCAAAGGCCTCTCGGGCGGCTTGAACAACTTTGACACTAGGCTCACCACTAACCATACGACGAACGAACGAACGATAATTTTAATAAAATAATACTTAAAAAATGTCTTATAAAAACTACTTATTATCGTATTTGGAAAGCTAGTACCAGTGGTAATGTTGACTCGGTCAGTTCATGGTCGTCTTTTTGTTTGTCTTGACGTAACACCTCCGAAACGGTTGGTCAATTTCCGATGGTCTGTCAAAACTGTTCGAAAAAATTGGAAACTTTGATTTTAAAGGTGTTTTCCGCACTTTTTATGTTTGTATGGCTAAATTTTGTTCAATCTTGTGATCTGAGGTCTTTTACAAACATACAAACAAGGGTTACAAAGCAAGATCAGTGCTGAAACAATTAATCATAATAATATATGGATTTCTCACATAAATAATTGTAGCATTTGGAAATCAAAACTACGACCTCTAAAATGGCAGTTTCGTGGTGATCACTTTAACCACTGCGCCACAGAAGACATCAATGGATTTCATAATACTGTATATCAATTGTACTTCTTAATACTGTATGCATGACAAACAATTTGCCACAAACTGTATCCTAACTAAATTTTTTTGGTCAGTAAAATGACGATGGCCCCGAGACATGTCTCATTCCGGAATAACTAACAAAACTTTTGACGGACGCTGTTGTCAAAGTGGTTGCCACCACTGTATTGGCAGGTCGTAGATTCGATTCCCACACGAATAAAATATTTGTCGTGACCTACAAATAGTTGTTTCGTGTCCGTTGTATATATTTATAAGTTTATAAGTCCCGCGACACGAGAGCAATTCTTAGTGTATGTTCTGTCTTTTAAAAAACAGAAATAATCTTGCCCAGCAGTGGGACCGTAATAATTCAAGCTTCAATATCATGATTAGGTACAGATCATATTATTATTCATCTGATGCAGATGATTGAGGTGGCGTCAGGTAGAATAAGTGCTCTTTAATTCGCTCAAAAACCCACACCTAAATACAACTTAACTGCTGGTTAAAATACATAAAAGGCGTGAATATAAATAACTTTCCAATTGAAACTGGAAGTTGCGTCATTTCACTTTTTTGTGGCGCGACCTTTTGATTTTTTCCATTGCCTGGTTTGAGGCCGCAGTGGAAAACTTTTTGTTTGAGTTATTAGTTAACTGTTTAGTAAGATGTCTGGTTTTCATTGCGAAATCGTGTTCAGATATTATATCTTATATATCCATACTAATATTATAAATGCTATAGTAACTCTGTCTGTCTGTCTCTGTCTGTAACTCAATCACGCCTAAACTACTGAACCAATCCGCATGAAATTTGGTATGGAGATATTTTGATTACCGAGAAAGGACATAGGCTTATATATCATCACGCTACGACCAAAAGGAGCAGAGTACCAGTAATTAATGTTACAAAAACGGGGAAAAAATTCACCCATTCTCTCTTATTTGACGCAAGCGAAGTTGCGCGGGTCAGCTAGTACTTAAATAAATAAAAATAAATCACCGAAATTGACTGTGCATAACTTTTGTACACCTAAACTAAATTAGTTAATAAATCAGGACAAGTTTTGTATTGGATCGATAGCAACAAAATTTCCACGAGAATAGAATTAACGGGTCGGGCTAATCCGCTAGTTTACTATATATTTCAATGTAGGAACCTACAACCAGGAACAATCTTTAAGGATCGCGGATCGATTTTTAAAGTTAAATTACGCTTGCCGAGGTTGGTCAGTGGATGGGTCAATCATATTATACATACCTACTGTGTTCCTGCGTGGGTCTTGGCTATCATTTTCAAAGATCTTTGACAGTCGCTATCAGTAGTAAGAAGCTTGAAAGCCTGACAACCAGTCTCACCGAAGGGTATCGTGTTATAACCCAGGTAACTAGGTTGTGGAGGTCCGATAGGCAGTCGCTCCATGTAAAATAATGTATTCAGCTGCATCCGGTAAGACTGGAAGCCGTCTCCAACGTAGATAAAAGAAAGGTATGCCACGAGCTCCTCAAATATTTTACAAGATCAATTTCCAGTTTCCATGGCAAGAAAAGTAGTTATATTTTTACTCTACCACTTTCTACAGGAACTAAAAGCTCATTTGACGAAATATTCTGTTACAAAAGGGAACGAGTATTATGCGTTTTAACATCAAAGAAAATTTAACTATACAAAAATTTTTAAACTAAAAAACTCGTCGTCCAATATCAAAATTTGAAGATTTTTTGGCGTCATAGTTAATTTTTCTTGTTTTTTTTTGACTGGACATTGTTTTAAAGATACCCTTTGTTTCCTATTAAATCTATACTAATATTATAAAGCTGAAGAGTTTGTTTGTTTGTTTGTTTGTTTGTTTGTTTGTTTGAACGCGCTAATCTCAGGGACTACGGGTCCCATTTGAAAAATTCTTTCAGTGTTAGATAGCCCATTTATCGAGGAAGGTTATAGGCTATATATCATCACGCTACGACCAATAGAAACAGAGCAGCAGTGAAAAATGTTTAAAAAACGGGGAGAATTTTGACCCATTCTCTCTTATGTGACGCAAGCGAAGTTGCGCGGGTCAGCTAGTCACCTATATTATAAAATTTCAGACATAATATCATGCCTGTTATACCTGAAAGTTTAGGAAGTTGTATGAAACAAACCCACGTTTCGCCATTATATTAGTCCCATGTAATAAGGGACAAACCTAATACCATTTACGGGACACGATACCGAACTCCGGGCTACTATAAAAATTAGAAAAGACCAGTAGACCTCGTAAATAGCAGTCAGATACACTACCGACCGCGCCACCGATACACTCAAATACAAACCTTAGAAAATAATAAGTATCATCACGGCTTAGCCTTTCTTCCAAACTATGTTGGAGTCGGCTTCCAGTGTCACCGGATGCAAACATAGAGCGACTGTCTATCTGACCTCCACAACCCAGTTACCTAGGTTATATATAACTCGATACCCTTCGGTAAGACTGGTTGTCAGACTTTCAAGCTTCTGATTACTGTTAACGACTGTCAAAGATCTTCGAAATTGACAGTCGGGACCCACAATTTAACGTGCCTTCAGAAACACGGAGGAACTCGATATGTATAAGATGGTCACCCATCCACAGAACAACCTCGGCAAGTGTAGCTTTACCTTAGAGATCGATCCGCGCGGCTGTTGTTAACAAAGCCACGAGCTCCTCTAGAAAATAATAAATATAACCACAATACCTTACAAAGACACACATAATCTCCGGGTAGCTACTACGTTTCAGCTACTAAGTTTGGTAACAGGAAAACCTCCACAAAATTAGTCCACAATCTCAACAATGGGCTATCGATACCACATCGTAATAATTCTCAGAAGACCCTAACCTACACTTTTTTGTACCACACGGAACACTTTTTGCGGTTAGTTTTTGTTCAAAAGATGACTGTGAAGCTAAATTTAGATTTTGAAGCACGTGTGTGTTATTTTTGAACTATAAACAGTAAAAAATCAATTGCGGGTTACCGGCCTCGGTTGTTGTCTGGTTTTTGGTGGTTAGTACTTTTGAGCGGGTTATACACTTTGAAATTGCTTTATGTAATGTTTTTGAGGTATTTATACGCTGCAGTTATTACTTATTTGTATTTTAGGGCTTATAATATATATTTTTTTGATAAAATTGGTCAAACATTTCGAAATTTTAAATAGTTTTTACCAATTAGCTAGAGCGTAGATTCACAACGGGGGTGATATTGCCCCCCTAGTGGGTACTGGAACTTTTCGAGGGGGTGATAGCTAGACCAAAGACACTACTATCGAGGCAGTTCATCAATGACTTTTCGAAATTAATAATGTATTAGAAATAATTATCATCTGTTCCAACCATGAGAGATAACATCGTGATGCAACCTTGCATGCCTGAGAGTTCTTTAGATCATTTCTTGAAGGTATGGAAAGTCCTTAACCTGCACTTGGGTTGCGTGGCTTAAGGCCTAACCCCTACCTCATTTCGCTTTCATGATATAGGAATCTGGAATAAGTGGGGCAGGACTGTGGTTACGTTGTACTAACTTCCCCATTTTAACGTAAACGTAATTTTCATTACAAAAGTTATCAAATTTTTCACTTTAAACGCTTCTTCTATAGTCGCTTTACGAGTTAGCAACACCTAGCAACATACCCACACTTAGCACCTTAGTATGAGCATGAGTCAATGTGTATTAATCTTTATTTGGTTGTTGCTAAGCCACGGTTAATCTTACTTAAGTTGAGACCGGCCATGGTTATGTTTTTATAAATACAGGAAGAATATTAATATATTTTTTGTTTAAATTATCAGTATGACCTCGTGACGTCATAGTTTTTTATAATTTACTTAATAAGCTTTTAAGCATTTCCTAGGTCATGTTATTTATCAATAAAAAAATAAATACGTAATATTATACTTACATTAACTTATTAACATGCCTTTTAGGCTGCGTTTCCACCAGAGATGTGCGAGGATGCGTAGCGAGGGATGTGTTTGTAAAGAACCAATAGAATCGCTTCATTTACCTCGCCTCGGTCAGCACAGCTCTGGTGGAAACGGCTCAGCGGAGCTAGATTTTTGCGCATACAAAACAAGCGAGGAATGTGTGCGAGGGATGTGTACGAGGGATGTGTGCGAGGGATGTGTTGAGAAGGATGTGTTGCGAGGTTTGCGCATACTGTACCAGCCAGTCCATAGACGGAGTTTGTTGGAAGTAGAAGTGCGTAAAATAGATATGGATAATTGGAAAAAGAAGATACTTTTATATTTAACAATTTGCGATGAAGAAATGGAAGCAGAAGATACGGAGTTTATTAGTTCTATAATTTTAAACAATAGAAGAACACACAGGTTTTGGATACGTAACCATATTAAATATCATCGTTTACATGGAGAATTCTTTACCTTTTTTTATACGGCTGATGATGAAATATTCGAAAATTCTTATCGAGTATCTAGAAGTAACTTTTATGAGTTACACAATTTGATTGAGAACATTATCAAGAAGGAAGACACTCACTACAGAGAATGCATCAGCACCAAGGAAAAATTGGCCGCTCCCACTACACCGCACCCCCGTCGATACATTTCACAGCTTCGCAACGCATCCTCGCACCACACATAATGCGCATTTTCACAGCTCCGCTACACATCCTCGTAGACACATTTTCATCGCACAGCTTTGGTGGAAACACCCACACATTTTCACAGCACAGCTAGACATCCTCGCACGACACATTTCCATCGCACATCTCTGGTGGAAACGCAGCCTTATACTCGAAGATGTATGAATAATATACTCACGTTTCGCCTTTTACAATGTTGGTCACATTGAATAGAAGAGTTTATGCTATAAAAATATTTATGTATTAAGTATATAATAGTAAAATATATTTCAAGATAAGTAAAAAAAGGTCAGGTGCGTAGTAATTGTAGTCGGCGGTATATTAGAATGATTTTGTGTGTAAATTAGAAAAGACCAATATTATTTTGCACTAATGCGCTACTGAAATTGAACCCAATACCTCACGATCATCATTCGGAAACACTTTCATGTCACAGAGGTAACTGTCAAGTTAAGTAATATTCAAATCAAGGGTAAATAATATAACTGAATATAATTCAAACATAAGTGAATCTCTCTCTCTCTTCCTGGCTATTCGTCCCATATGGTGGTGGGGTCAGCCTTTCGGAAACTCTTCCTCCACTTCGCCCTATCCTCCTTCCTCAACCTCACATGCCTTCATCTCCCAAATAATTTACTAATATAATAAATGCGAAAGTTTGTGAGAATATATGGTTGTTTGTTACTCTTTCACGCAAATACTACTGAATCGATTACGATGAACCTTGGCATAAAGGTAGCCGAAGACCTAGAATAACACATAAGCTACTTACTATCCCGGAGTTCCCGAGGGATCGGGATTTACACGGGAAGGGTTACCACGGAGACAAAGTCGCGGGAAGCTTCTAGTAATGAAATAAAACAATAAAATGACCACCAACCGCCTCTTTATTATCATAACAAATAAAATAGCTCTTTAAAATACCTGTGCATTTGTTATCGACTAATACATAGCAATCAAATATTCTTCATAATAATTAAATAAACGTATTTTAATGAGAACAAAAAATACAAGACGTCTTGGTAGGCTTTTTGTCGCATTCAGACTAAACGCAATTGCGATTGTCGCAGATACGCGGGTAAAATATATGTAAAGCTTTTTCGCATCTTAACTAACGACAAAGAATACTTTGAAGACCAGTTTTTACACTTCCGGATAAATCCCAGATAGCATAGGATAGAAATGTGACACGTTTTTAAAAAAAAATGTCACTAACTAGCAGATAACTAGCAAATTTTTTTTTTGTTAGCCCTTTATGTGTCCCACTGCTGGGCAAAGGCCTCCCCTCTTTCCTTCCAAACCTGTCTATCTTGTGCCATGCTCCACCACGATGGACCCGCAAATGCCGCTAAATCGTCATGCCACCTTCGTCGTGGTCGGCCTCTACAACGATGTCCATCGTGTGTGTGCAGATAAGGTTATCTGATAGTTATTCAAAAGCTCTAAAGTTGGCCCTTAGAAACGTATATCTTATACTAATTTTATAAATGCGAAAGTCTGTTGTGCCTTTAGAGTTAAACAGCTAGACCGATTTTGATGAATTTCATCAGAGGTTATAGGTTCAGAAATCATGTCCTGAGACTGATTTCTTGCAGGTAAATGCACTGAAAAATGATTAATTAGAAAAGGACAACTCCCCGTACAAAGTACTAGTCTTATCTTGCGGGGAATTTTACAAACATACAAATATTGTGTTTGTTTATCGTCCTTTTAGGACAAAACGGCTGAACCGCTTTTAATAAAACATTGCAAAGTTATAGATTACATCCCTTAGCAAAAGCAATCATTGCCTATCAACATAAAAATGCATATAAAACCAAGTGTAGTAATTAGTTAAGATATACGTAAATCTTTTATAATAAAATGGAGGATGGTCGTTCAGTATCATTGATGCGAATAATCGTGCGACATTTTGTATAACACAGATATATGTTAAAACAGTTTAAAAAGCGGCTCGTTGCTATATTCAGGTCCACAAACGTAAACGATTCGTACTATTACTTCTTATCGTATGGTTAGTGGTCAACCTAGTGTCAAAGTTGTTCAAGCCAAAAGCCTTTGACGTGGCTTAACGACTGTTATCTTAATTGACAACAACCAGGACTTGTTAAGCCCTCCGAGACAAGGAGACGCCCAGTTCAAATACCACTATGCGGTCACCCATCTATAGATTGACCTCGCCAAGGGTTGCTTAACCCACAGATCGTTTACCGACCGGTGAGCGCAACTGGCTATGGGCGCCTTAAACTAAAGAAAAGCAAAGCAAGGTAACCCTAGTGCTGCCATCTATCTTTAAGATACTGAAATTATCATATATCTGTGTTATATAATCACTTATATACGTATATATTCTGAATGCGAAAAATTTCGTTAATGCACTGTGTTTCTTGTGCAAATTAAATACATATAGAATATATCTATTCATATTTATCAAGTAAAATAAATTATATATCACTTATATTTTAAATGCAAGTGTTTTACACCAAAACGGCTGAACCGTATTGGATAAAATGTAACTCGGTAATAGACTATATTCTAAGGAAGTATATAGGCTACTTTTTAGAATATAAATCTAGTCCACACTAAATTATAAACGCGAAAGTTTTACATACTTTCAGGCGAATTGTATATAAAACTATGTAATGCTTTTACTGATAAATCAATAAGCTAATTGTGATGAAATTTAGCATAGAGATAGATACATAGGATACTTTTTACATCTGAAAATCTTTCCACCAGAAGGAAATCCTTATTTAGAAGTAAGTTATCACCAATGGAAAATCTTTTCACGCGAACGAAATCCTATATAATATACCCTCTTACTCATAAACACACTATAAACCTATTTTAGTTAAAAAGCTACTATATGTTTTCTCTTTTTCATTTCGCTGAGAAGTGAAAGAAACAAAACACTTTATAAGCCTTTCATAACTTCATGTATTTTTATGAATAAGAGGGTAAGAAGTAATTTCCAATAGTGATATATAATAATATTTTCTACATAATATGTCTAGATGTATGTATATGTATTTATTTCGCTAACTATAACGCCTTCAATGCGACCAGCGGTTCTTTTGCGACAAACAAATCTCAGTCTTGTTTAATATCATAGACTTATATATAAAGACACGTTGAAATTTCAATATAGCTTAAGAAATGGAGATAAATATTGTAAATTATCTTAATAATAAACGTGATGTAAGTTCTGATTAGTTATATAGTGTTTAATCTTCACATACCGCCGGTTTCTGAGGTACATTTAGCGGTAGTTTATCTATTCAATAACGTTTAAACTCGTTAGATAAACTACCGCTAAACGTACCCCAGAAACCAGGGGCTAATTCTCCACAACCCAGTTACGTGGGTTATAACACGATACCCTTCGGTAAGACTGGTTGTCAGACTTTCAAACTTCTGACTACTGTTAACGACTGTCAAAGATCTTTGAAAATGACAGCCACAGTTTAACGTCCCTTTCCGAGACACGGAGAAACTCGGTATGTACAGTATGGTCACCCATCCACTGACCAAGCTCGGCAAGCGTAGCTTAACCTGAGAGATCGATCCGTGCGGCTGTTGATACTTAGCCACTTGGGTATGTTTACAATATTTATCCCGTTTCATGAGCTTTTTCTTTAATAACATTTTTCATATTAATAAATCTATACAAATTAACAAATTTTCTTTCTAATGTAACTAATTTAAACTATGTCTAACAATCGGATATGACGAAATAATAAAACGATGAAATTTTCGCTAAATAAATGTAACTATGCCTACACCAATGAGTATTTCAGGCGTGATATTAACATACGTACATACATACGTATATACATACATACATACATACGTACATACATACATACATACGTACAAACAATATCACGCCATTTCCCCATAGGGGTAGGCAGTTATGTTAAATTCCCCTACTGTATACAATAAAACAGTCGGGAACCGCTGGTCTTTCCGCTAAAAGACCGAAATACCTCACCACGTATATACTTCATTCACGAACAGACAACAGAACATATAAAAACTTCATTACGGTCTTTTTATAGCGGTCTTTTTACTGTTACACTGACTTAATAACAAAATTGAGAGGGGAGGGAACCTATCCCCCAGAATTTAAACTGTATATAGAATAACATACGCAAGAGAAAGGTTAATTTAGGGGGAGGGGCTCACCCCCGGATTTAACCCATTAAATACAGAATACTATAGGCAAGAGAGAGGTTTAAGATTTCTGGAAAATGGGGTTGGAGTCTCCTAGGCCTAATAGTGCACGTTTACTGAGAAAACTCAAGGCCTAACTTGCAGCCGCTAGATATATCTACCCAGTACTTGGCCAGTATTAAGCTAAAAACGATACCTAACCCTTCTCTCATTGCTGAGATCTCCCGGGATGCGACCTATGCACATCGGAGGCAGTAAGGGCTGTAAGCCCCTCTCATTACGGGAGTAGACTATTACACAAGCAGTAGCACAGAACGAGGCCCAACCCTACAATTCACTAAAGAAGACCCTTCCACAGCAATGGCAGGCCCCACCCCTCTTTTGTACAGGGAGAAGACCCTTACCCAGAAGTAGAACGGTAATAGGCCTAAACACTCTTTCCTGTAGAAGACCCTAGCCACATCAGTGGCAGGCCTTACCTCTCTCATCCTGGGAATAGACCATCTCCCATCAGAGACAGCAGGTCTAACCCCTCTCTCATTTAGGGAGAAGACTCTTACCCATCACTAAAACAGTGATAGGCCTAATCACTCTTTCCTAGACCCTTGCCCTATCAATGGGTCTTAAACCCTCTTTCGTCCCGGGAGTAGACCACCCTTTCCTAGACTCTTGCCCTATCAATGGCAGGTCATACCCCTCCCTAATTCCGTGAGAAAACCCCCTAGTTTAATACAGTTTTAAGTCAATAATATATTATGTCAGTGTAACAGCATGAACGACGTACAGTATCACACGTGCGACAGTAACGAGGTGTCCGTTGCGACCGTGCGATTAATAGTCGTCTATATCGTACAGGTTGTCGATCTCCTCGTCGTCCAACTGCATGGATTGGAAGTCTACCTTGTAGCGGAGTAGACCTGGAAACAAACGGGTGAGTATTAGTTGAGAGCATTTATGTATACACTAGCTGACCCGCGCAACTTCGCTTACGTCACATAAAAGAGAATAGGTCATAATTTTCCCCGTTTTTGTAACATTTTTTACTGGTACTCTGCTCCTATTGGTCGTAGCGTGATGATATATAGCATATAGCCTTCCTCGATAAATAAGCTATCTAACACTGAAAGACTTTTTCAAATCGGATCAGTATTTCCTGAGATTAGCGCGTTCAAACAAACAAACAAACTCTTCAGCTTTATAATATTAGTATAGATACACAATTAAATGCCTTCTAGACCCGAATTTGTAGGCTGAGGTGTATAAAATACACCCACGTTTCGCCATTAACAATGTTAGTCCCATGTAATAGGTAGACTATTGCTGTTTAACCGGGCTACTATTGAGAAATATTGTTATATATTAGGTCGAGGAAAAAGTCTTTTCGCATTATAGTATGTATGAACTTGTAATAAAATCTGTTCTCTACTCAAAAAAGCTCGTTATTTGGGTACCTCACGAGCTCACTGAAAGAAACCTAATGAACCGTGTACTCATTTATGCTAAGCTATTTACATATTCTTAAACAAATTAAACGAAAATAATTTTTGAAAATGTAAAAAAATCGCTAAACTTTAATTTATCTTGTTACAAAATTCGCATTGAGCAAATCAGGATAAAATTTTATTATTATACTTTGTAACTTATGGGTATTAACAATTAATTATTTAATGTACAGTCAACTTGGGTAACTTTGAATCATTTGGGTAACATTGACAGTGGGAATTTGTACTAGTTTCGATTATTTTTTTCATATGAAACTAACACAATTGATAAAGATTCATTTTAGTTTTGCAAACTTTTATCAATTGCGTTGGTTTCATATGAAAATATAATCGAAACTAGTTCAAATTCCCACGTTCAATGTTACCCAAATGATTCAAAGTTACCCAAGTTTACTGTAGAATAATTAAATTTTATCCTGCGTCATTCAGTAAAAATGTAGCCACAGAATCATACAAACGATTGACCCCCGGTTTCTGAGTACATTTAGCGGTAGTTTATCTATTCAATAGTGGTTTTTTATGAGTTTTAACGCTATTGAATAGATAAACTACCGTTAAATGTACCTCAGGAAACCGGGGGTAAGAAAGGCATGCAAGAACAAAAAACATGCTTAAATATTATTTAAAACATTACCTCATGTAAATCCATTTGGTAAGCATGTTAGTTGGAAAAGACAAATCAAATTAGATTATACATACATAATATTAGGAAAAATTCAAAGAAAATATATGAAGAATATTACTGAAAAATGTACGTTTGGACTAAATCCAGTTTAGTTTGACTTTGTGATGTTTATATGGTGTCGAAACTTACGAATTTTGTAAATGTTCTTATGGAGAGATGTATATCAAAAGTATGTTATAGTATCAAATACAATCACCTTATTCTGGACGATCCAGTGACGACAGAGAGCAGAAATATGTATTGGTTTACAATATTTAGAAGACTAATAATTATTTTTTTATAGTTTTAATCAGAGTTTAATAGTATAGGATCCCGCTGTACACCTTCACCGAGCTAGTTTTTGGATGAAAGATATTTTTATCAAATAAAATACATCAATAAATATTTTGCGAATAGGTTGTCTAAAAAAACCAGTGGATCTTGGAATTTTAGAGGATCTTAGACTATAATTAACATTGCTAAATAATATAAGTAGTCCCTTCTAGCAATGTCCCCGGTGAGACATCTTGAAATATTCTTCCCATTTAAATATTGGTATAGGAATAATAATTTTAATTAATTGAACCGATGTTTAAACTATAATTACTAGATAATGTTCCCTATCGTTTAATCTGCGCGTACATTGCTAACTTGAGGATATAAGAAGCTTTCGAAATTAGCTAAAACTTAGGATACCTCTGTTATAGTTAAAAATCTGTTTTATAATCAATATAACCGGAACAGATATTTTTCAAATACGATACTATAAAAATCCTTACCAAACTTGACTCCACAAATAAATTATTTATTTATTTAAAACTTATTATACAAAGCTGTATAGAGGCGGAGTTAATGCCAGGGGCATTTTCTGCCAGTCTACCTTGGGGTGATGCAGAGATTATTGTTCACTTATAAAATAGTTTTTTTTTTAAAGGTTAAAATCAAGAAAAGGTCGTAACACAATAACAAAACAATACAATATAAGCATACAACTTTACTTGTTTTGTTCAACTCACACATTGTTATCCGTTACTTACACGACTAGAATTGAAACGTTTCCCCACTCAACATTTTATAATACAACTTATTAATAAATAAAACAATTGTTAATTAATAATAATAACTAATTTTAAAACAACACAAGTTATGCTAAGAAGCTTTAGGGTATGTACCGATAGATGGCGACACTGTATGTTTTTTTATTTTTATTTAACCGCTAGATGGACCTACTTATACTTGCATCTGAATATAGATTAAAAATTTGGTCAAATTGACAACTTTCGAATAAGTTTCGGTTAGCTTATCAAATGATATATCAACAGATTTTTTTGGTTGCGCTTTGGTTCTTGTAATACGTAATTTATTCGTTAGCTAGCCATCTTTGTTACAAATACATAATCATATTCATAAATTATATCAAGAAGAAAATCAAGATTCCCTCGTATTTTGGCCCCGTGATTCAAAATAATGTGTCGACACAGTTCTTGTTATTTTTAAATGACTGATTATAATTATAAACTAAAAGTAAGAAAAAATATTTATAATATTTATATTTATGCCCGGTTTCTGTGTACATTTAGCGGTAGTTAATCTCTTCAAACTGTCATGTTTATATGAGCTTAAACGCTATTGAATAGATAAACTACCGCTAAATATGCCTCAGAAAACCGGGAGTTAAACCACTTCAATTAATGATTATAGTACACTTAATTAATTACACAAAATCTTAGAACACATTTTATTTAGTAAACCATTGTCGCCATCTATCGACTTCCTACAAAAAATGATATTTAAAAAAAGCATACATTCGTTGAAATCTTTACCCGACTAAATTTACCCATTAATTTTAAACTCACGCATCCGAAACAGCTCGACCGATTCCGATAAGTTATTGCATAGTCGGGTATAACATAAATCTGGGATAATAACTGAAAAATACCACAGTTGTGTGTCCCGTGAAAACTGAATTTCTTTTACGCTGATGTCGGTCGCGTAGTACAAAAGAGACGTCGTATATCTTAAATTAAGATACGCATTACAGTCAACTTGGGTAACTTTGAATCATTTTGGTAACATTGAACGTGGGTACTTGAACTAGTTTCGATTATTTTTTCATATGAAACCAACACGATTGATAAAAGTTTGCAAAACTAAAATGAATCTTTATCAATTGTGTTGGTTTCATATGAAAAAATAATCGAAACTAGTTCAAATTCCCACGTTCAATGTTACCCAAAGGATTCAAAGTTACCCAAGTTGACAATAATAATAATAAAACAAGATAAGTACATGTCGTATGTATTCAATTAATCCGAAATAATACAAATAATGATGATTTTTATTAATAATAGAAAATCACGTTTTCGTGTATTACAATTCACATATTACGCCTATACACTTTTTCAGTAGACAATTTATATTGCTAATTTGTTAACTAAAACGTCGTTTACGATCAGAAAAGAGGATTTACTCTCAAATTTCAGTTTTTATATCTTAATTCAATTACATCAGCAGAAATTTAGTTATTTCAAAGTATATAAAATGTATGTACGCGCGACATCAGTCAGCGAAATGCTAGACACTTATTCAAATCGTCAGTAAAATCGATTTAAAGATTTTAAAACGCGCCATATAAGTTTGCGAGTCTGAAAATAGCAATAAGCCACTGTGAGATGAAAGTCTATAAGAAACCGAAACGTGGAGCAAGCCAATGCAACTTGTATTTTATTCTTTAAAGAGACAACTCCCGCACTAAGAATTGCTCTTGTGTCGCGGGGACTTTTACAAACATACAAACAACGGACACAAAGCAATTTGTGGATAGCACAAATAATTGTCCCGTGTGGGAATTGAACCCGTGACCTCCCAAAGCAGTGGTAGCGGCGTGGCAACAGTAACAGTAGTGGCTTGTAACTATTTACAGACACATTTATTTAGTAAGTATAGGTAAAGTTATTCAATAAGTACTATTGAATATGTAAACCCGACTAACTCCGGTTTCTGAGGTCCATTTAGCGGTAGTTTATCTATTCAATCGTTTTAACTTATATAAAAAAACGCTATTGAATAGATAAACTACCACTAAATGGACCTCAGTAACCGGGGTTAAGTGTTCAGCATTCGCATAAAAGAAATTCAGTCTATAACGCATGCTTTCTTTTCATTTACATTTTTTTACATATGGATATGAATTGTATATAACAAGCGTGTCCAGAGATACTGATCAATTTAAGTACATATTTATTTAAGACTAGCTGACCCGCGCAACTTCGCTTGCGTCACGTAAGAGAGAATGGGTCATAATTTTCCCCGTTTTTGTAAAATTTTTCGTTACTACTCCGCTCCTTATAGTCGTAGCGTGATGATATATAGCCTATAGCCTTCCTCGATAAATGGACTATCTGACAGTGAAAGAAGTTTTCAAATCGGACCAGTAGTTCCTGAGATTAGCGCGTTCAAACAAACAAACAAACAAACTCTTCAGCTTTATAATAATAGTATAGATATTTAGTGCTAACTAACATGATGAGTTTAGAAGGCAAATATTTAGGCATTGAGCATACATTTTGAAAGGTTGTATAGTTCAACAACTTAGTAGCGTGGCTTGTATACACTTATATAGCGAGCGATCGATATCACTACTTTATTTTGAATATTTTTTAAAAGCATTACTATCCCACTGCTGGGCAAGGGTCTTCTCCCAAACAAGGGGGCTTAGGTATTGAGCCCACCACGCTGACCAAGTGCGGGTTGGGGACTTTGCATGCCCTCAATAAATTAATTAAACAAATTTTAGGCATGCAAGGTTTCATCACGATGTTTTCCTTCAGCGTTATAGCAAGTAATCATTATTTTGGATATAAATGGTTTTTTGTATGCTAGATAAATCGCGCCTAGGACTCTACTAAGTTGTTAAACCATATTTTTTATTTGAGTAAGATTTAAGGCATATAATATACGCCTATAAATAGGGTCTAGTACTATAGTGCGTTACTAGTTCTTTACATATCCGTCAGATGGCACTAATGAAAACGAGATATAGTATTTCAACACCGAAATTTATATAAATAATGTGCAAATGTATAAATATAAAAATATTTTATGATAAAAATAGGGCCTGCTATGCACAACATAAAATACTTAGCACCCTTACGCACTAAAGGGTAACCGCGAGACCGGCTTACCGCGCGGTTATAGTTTAATATACTGTGTCTAGGCGGCTGAAAATTCACGGCGGTTGAGTGCGTACAAACACATGCGGTTGCATACATCTTTATATATATAACTAGCTGACCCGCGCAACTTCGCTTGCGTCACATAAGAGAGAATGGGTCAGAATTTTCCACGTTTGTAACACTTTTTACTGTTACTCTGCTCCTATTGGTCGTAGCGTGATGATATAAAATATACGTTTTTTTTCACGAAAAATATTCTCAAAATTTGCGCTAAGGCATATCCGCCATTAAAACAGTTGCCATGACAACGGAATTTTGTTAATTCAATGTCATTATAATATTGATTATTCGCGACTTCGTTCGCCACTTGAATTTTCCCGGGAAATGCGTAATTTTCCCGGGGTAAAAAGTAGCCTATGTCCTTTCTCGGGTATCAAAGTATCTCCATACCAAATTTCATGCAAATTGGTTCAGTAGTTTAGGCGTGATTGAGTAGCAGACAGACAGACAGACAGACAGACAGAGTTACTTTCGCATTTATAATATTAGTATGGATTCTTCTGTAAGTGTGTCACTGAACTTCTCTTAAACGACTGGACCGATTTTGATGAAATTTTTTGTGTGTGTTCAAGGGGATCTGAGAATGGTTTAGATTCACAATTTTGTTCGCTGGACAATGTTATTTTGACGTGTAGACAGGACAACGTCTGTCGGGTCCGCTAGTAACTGTATAAACGGTCAGCCGCGCGGTTAGGCGCTCCCGCGGTTTACCGTTAATGCCTACGGGAGCTTAATAAAGTGCGATATTCAACGTACTATTTCTATAAAACAGCATCGATTTCGTAATATTATTATTCACTAATTCACACCTGTGTTTAAAGCTATCTATCAATGAATATGGTTAACTTTTCAGTCTAACGCAACTGCATCATCCTTTCTTAGTTCTGCTTAGATTCACTAGATGTCGCTAGTCGTTTTATATAAAATACATGTCAAAAATGTTTAATCACGATCGGGTATAATGTTACATTAATATTATGATTACTAAGTTCACTAATTCTTTTGTTATTTTCGAGTATTTTTGAATATTTGATTTTCTATATTATTATGTATGTATATGCTTCTAATAATTATTTTCGCTCATAATTGTATATTTATACATACTATAGTTAATTAAAATCCATGCTGGCTTCCTAGTAATGAAACGGCGCATTCTCGTTGAAATTACGTGCAAATTGAATTTAAAATTAATGTTAGTCAGAAAATACCATTACTGTCCCACTGCTGGGCAAGAGTAATCTACAAGACACAGGACATGTCTCAATCCACAAGACCCCATGGTCTCGGTGGAATGGAAGGTATTAGACCCTGAAGCCCTCACGCTAGTCCAATGCAACTTTGTCGTCAAGAACTGTGTTAAATCACCTGCCACCCCGTGGCAACGACCAGAGTAAGTTGCGCGCAAAATTTCATGCATTCCAAGGTAAAATGCGTGTTAATTCCCGTATTCTATTCTATAACAAACATGCAACGCATAACTAAAAGGCAATTTCTAAACATCGTTAGATACCATCAAATAGATTTTGTTTTTTATTACTAACTGGCACTTTATTCAGCAAATAGGCTAAACCAATACATATTTATAGCTCGTGAAACTGGTTCTTAGTTATGATGAAACTAACTCTCAGGCAAACAAGATTTCATCACGATGTTATCCTTCACCAGTAGAACAAGATAAGATTTTATAATAATATAATTTATTTATTTGCAAAAAATTTGGTGGTATACCTACAGGTGGTATACATTATTTACATAAAATCAAGAAAATTTGCACGTAAATCCAACGCATTTTTAACTAATTATAACTAACAACGGCTAAAGCTATACCTAGTTTTAGCTAAAAGCTAATTTAGTGAGTGGTTTTCGCTACCTACAGATTGTAATGGTCCATAATAATAGAGGTATATTTACAGCTAAGCTTATTCACACGATGTAGAAGTTAGCAAGCTTTGTACACGATTATAAATTATCTAAGTATTTATTATGGATACAAAGCTATTATATATACGGTATTATTATACTTATTATGATGTTCATTTACAATAGTCGGTCATTTATCGCCATTTTTAAGTGATTTTAAGGAGGGGATTCCTAAGGTGAGTTGTCATCAGACAGGCAGGATTTTCTTCCTTTTTCAAAAACATGCTGTGCTGGCCCCATTTTATTTTAACGTGGCCTAGCGACGGGGTAAAGAAAACTAATTTTTGTCATTAGAAATGCCTAATAATGTTTGGATAGTGGTATAATTATTATGTCATCAAAAAGTAAATAAGGATATTTATTTAAATTTTTTTTTAATGTTATAGAAAATTGCTAAATCACGCCTTTGTCCCATCATGTTATGCAAAGATCAAATAAAGCACGTTTGTATTGTTCATAGATAACTTTTTCTCATGTACATACACAGGTACTCTTATTTATATTGTTAAAACCATTTGGTGATTAAAAAGAGTGGCCAGGAGTTTGTTGGCAGCTCTTCTCATTGGCCCTACCTTCCGAACTGGCGGTAAATTCACTCTCTGTATCATTGACTATCATAAGTGTCAGCATTCGACCTAAATGAATAAATGATTTGATTTTAATTACCCACTATTGTAAATGAACTAATTGACAATAGTCAATTGAAACAGTCTAGGAATGGTAGGTAAAAAGGTCGATGTTTTTTGACCAAAAGCTTTCATTCAATACTTATAACATCTTATAATAAACGTGTTGTAAGCTGTGATTGTGATTTGTGTTGAGGCCTTTGTCCAGCAGTGGACGATTCTCGGCTGAGATGATGATGATGATGAAGCTGTGATTAGTTATACAGTGTTTTGTCACTTACAATCAATGTTGTAACTGTATATGAGTGAAGACAAAACACTGTATCACTAATCAGAGCTTACACCACGTTTATTATAAGATAGTTTAGTATAACTTTTATTATAAGTATTCTAGTATGAATAATTTATAGTATCATATTATTTTGTAGTTTACGCGTATTATAATAATATTTATATAATATTACGAAGCCTTAGTTTATATATTACGAAAAATTAGTTAGTAAATGGCATCAAATATAAGATGATTGTTATTTGATTTTGAATATGATCATAGATATTTATTTTTGACAGCCTCAAGTGTCTGTATTTGACCTAAATGAATAAATAATTTAAAGATGTACATATAATTTTTATAACAAAAAAATATTTTTATCGAATTAAAAATACGTTTATATTTAAGAAACAGTCTATTATATTTAACACGGAAAATGTTTAAAGCAAAATATTTTTATTTCTAATGGAAAAATGTCGTATGTGATTATTACATCTATTTTGTAGTTAACTCCTCTCTTTCACTCTATAAACTACTTATAATAATTGATACATAAACTATACTTTTTCATGTTATTGCTTTTAAATTTGTTTTTAGTTTCATATACACGCATTATGTATTTATACTTATTTACATTGAGACTCATTTTTCTATACGGTAGGGGTTCCCAACCTTTTGGCAACTTTTCGGTATTTTGTTTATTAATTTTAATTGATTGAAGGATCTGGTTATTTTTTAAACATTGACTAGGCACTTCGAATGATGACTGTAGTCAAACAACTTTGTCATCTGACCTGCCAGTGTCTATTTGATACAGCTACTCTATATAAATCGTACACGGCAAGGCTCTTTCCTAAGTTGTCTGACTAAAAGTATCAATTTTTTCTAATATTTTAATGAGAGATGACAAAAGGTTGTGAACCCCTGCCCTACGAAATTCTTATGTATTTATTTTAATTTAATAATTTTGACAGTGGAGAGGCCATTTACATACAAGCTAATATAACCTTAGTTTCCTATATATTAATATTAAGCATTTAATATCTAATTTTGTGACATTCTCATTAGTAATAATGAAGGCAATTTGACCAGATCGTTTCATTGAATATTATCTAAGTTACTTTTTTATCTTTTAAATGATTTGAGTATAATTTTACCCGACTTTTACATGATGAAAACTTATCTTTTCCGTCGCGATACCGCAAGTCGATACGTGACGAAAACGCAACATTCCCGTGGCATAAACGTAAGGCCCATAGCACACGGCGTATTTTATACGCACAGACGACGCGCAGATGACGCGCGTATACGCGCTTCATACGAGATTTGAACGCAACCTTGTATCTTAAGCACACAATGCGGCCGTGAAACGCGCTTCTACTGCGCGTATACGCACTTCTACTGCGTGTATACGTGCTGTAGTCGCTCGTAGCCTTTGCGTTTTGATCAGAGACTCCTCTCTCCAGTTGTACAATGGCGTCCGTTGATATAACACTGCGTACACTGGCTTGAGGCGCGGGCGGCGCAGTGGTGGCGTGAGCGCGCATCTACCCTCTATCTCTACCCCGCTCATTTGTACGCGCTTCTACTGCGCGTACACGCGCTTCATGCGCGCGCTTGTATCATCAATGCAAACGCGAGAATCGGCGTCTACGGCGCCGAAGACGTGCGTTCCTAATACGCGCGTCGCCTGCGCGTTTAAAATACGCCATGTGCTATGGGCCTAACGCCCACGTCACGACAACGCAACGCTTACGTTATGGATACACTATGACCACGTCAGTAAAACGCTACGTTCACGTCACACATCACGACAACGCAACTTACACGTCACGACAACGCAACTTACACGTCACAACAACGCAACGCTCACGTCACGACCGCGCTCACAATAATGATCAACTTTTACAAGTAACTGCAAATTCTTATATAACGTTAATACATAGCAAATACGCCCATTTTTTATTCAATTCTAAAATACTTTTTATTCTTCACTAGCTTTTTCTACTGCACTTTATTTGAACAACAATTATTAATTTTAAGCCTACTTTCGTACACAGTTTCTAACCATTCGGTAACAAGGTATCGTAACCTTTTAAATTATTTTATGACCAGTTCCGCATTAATTATTCATTTTAATCATATTATTTTACTATTATCTAACACAGTATTCAAAATGAAAAATGGTTATATATTCCAATATTTTTATATAATGATAAGCATATATTGTGCACCTTATATTAATATTTTAACTTAATATGATAAAGATATTTTAATGTCATATAAGTGGGCACGGGTTATTTCTCAATAAGGAATATTAGTACAAGTTTTTGTCGATAGAGGCGCCACCTGTACCATACTTTATAATGATTTTATGTTGTTAAATGTAATTATTTTTTCGTCACAATAACGTTTTACGATAAATCATGCACATATGTGAGGGCGTATGTTTGTTTGTCCTTCTATCACGACAAGGCTGGTTATCCGATTTGCAATAATTTTAAAATCTGAAATATAATTTTCTCTCTTATGAAGATTTGAATGCTAATTCCGTGGACATAGCCACGGCCCATAGCTATATTTCTTTGTTTTCTATAAGCTACAATTTCAATAAAACCTAATAAATAGCAGAGTGGCGCCATCTATCATAACTTTACCATAATATTCCCTATAAAAGAACATGTCTTGATTTTAAGACGTTTATATAAAAGCTAAATCCTTATTTGTCGGTACGCTTTACAATTAACATTAAATTAATTAATATCCGTTGTTTATCACAAGCCTTAATTAAGATCTTTATTTGATGGTTACATCGCTGTTATAATAGGGTAGTTGACTAACCCCCAGTTTCTGAGGTACATTTAGCGGTAGTTTATCTATTCAATAGCGTTTAGAGCCCTGCTTCACTAGGGCGAAATGTCACGTTACCACACCGTCGCCACGTGAGTTAGTTGACATACATTTCAATGTTAACTGCTTGGATACGTAGCCAGCGACGCCGCCATAGCGTCTTAGTGAGGCAGGACTCTTAAACTCATATAAAAAAACGCTAATGAACAGATAAACTACCGCTAAATGTACTCAGAACCGGGGGGTAGGTAAAATATCATAAACTTGTACTCGTAAAAGGTTCATCTAAAATGCTCAGGCTGTGTATTTTTTCGTTAATGTTGATATTGTAATTATTACAGACTGAAACATTTTACTAGACACTCATTTGATACCAACGAAAATATGACATAGTGACGTCACTACACCATATTTCTATACTAAAATGTGTTTTTGACATTTCATAAAGAGTAGCTGATTTGAATGATAGTCAACTACCCTATTATTATTTTTTTTGCAGAATTGGTGTTTGTCATTAAGGGCGGGTCGAGGAGGTTGGGAGATACATGGGTAAGAGAAAACTCCCTTATTTTAATATTATTATATTCTTTAGTGCATTCAGTAGTGTATGCGACTGCCGCGTCTTAAGTTCCAATCCCGGTTCAGACCAAAAAAGTTGTTTCTGAGTATTTCTATTAAGAACTTTTCTTATCAGTAGCGCGATTCTCAACAGCCAGTACTATCGAGTATCGAGAGTTTGACATTTTCAAATGTTCTGCAAAATTTGTCTGCTGATTTACATAGAAAATTTCTCGATAGCTAGCCGATTGTCGAAAGCCGACTGTAGAAAATTAGTTTTTTTTACGTTTAAGTACGATTCTCCTATACTTTTGTATCGAAAACACAATTAATCAATTAAATACCTTATTTTCTATAGATAAGCCATTGTTAATATAAATAAATATCAGTATCTCTGGACAAACGTACAGTTTAAAGTACATGGTGTTACGATTGCTTACAATATTCAGATCAACGGTTTTGCGACAAAACGAGTTTTCAGGCGAGGTTTGTTTCTATGTTTATATGAAGAAGAGTAGAGTATGAAAGTAGAAGAAATAGTGGGGGGATAGAAAATCATATTTTGACATAAGAATAAGAAGAATGATACAGAAGATTGTGACAAAGTTTTTTATTAATGTGTTTTTAAAAAAGGTAATTCCTGCACTAAGAATTGCTCTTGTGTCGCGGGGACTTTTACAAACATACAAACAACTTACACAAAGTACAACTAGACCTGAAACAACTATATGTGGATCGCACAAATATTTGTTCCGTGTCGGATTCGAACGACCTCTCATCGCATCGCGCCACCTTAACCACTGCGCCACGTAGGCCGTGTGAGAGAAGAAATAGATAATGTGATAAGACAAAAGAATAAAAAGGAAGATATAGTGAAAAAGTGGTCAAATATACAGAAGAAAAGAATGGTACTAATAGAAAGAGGTTGAAGGAGTATATATTATATAATTCTCGTTTTGCCGCAACACCGTTGACCAATGGGCCTACATAATATACCAACTATATAATAATATATTTATATAATTTGTGATGCTTTTCATTATTGCTCCGTCAATCCTGTTTTTAGCGTTCGTTCATCGGGCCGATTGTTACGCAGTGCTAGTTGCGGCAAAGGTTTTTGCAAACATACAAATTTTTTTATGATTTTTAGGACATTTATTAATGATTGTGTGGTTAAAGATAAAATTGATTGATATGCAGTAAGAATGGACATACAGGTTTCGAATTCGAATCCCGATTTGGGCCAAAGGTGGTTTCTGAAATATTTATTTTACGCGAAGTATAGTGTCATTAGTCGTGGTTGTATGTTTAAAGATAAAACTGATTGGTATGCAGTAAGATCGCACATACAGGTATCAAATTCGAGTCCCGATTCGGGCCAAAAGTGGTTTCCAAAGCATTTATTTTACGCGAAGTGTCATGTGTCAAGTGCCTCACGAAATAATTGTTTTTAGACTAACGGGTAAATATTATTGAAATGACTGCTCGAAGTATTAATGTTGGGACCAAGGAACCTAGCTTGAAAATCAAATAAAGTTATCTTATGACAGGTGAACGAAACTCGGTCAATTTTCAATGCAACTGGCCAGCTATATCGGCCAGGGTATATAGCTAAAATGATTATCTTCCTAATTATAACATATCAGTTTTTAAATATTCTAGTTCAAGTCAACGCAGCGCAATTTTATGTACTCAATGTGAGTCCCTTATCTGTGTAGTAGCTAAAATATTTATGCAACATTCAAATCAGTCTGTTTTCTTTCTTCATATATTATTACATATTTAGGAGCTTAGATTGGTGTTTATATTGTGGTGAAATAGTACTTAAAAATAAATAAATTTAACGCATTAATGTCCCACTGCTAGGCAAGGGTCTCCTCCCGAAATGAGGGAGGGGTTAGGCCTCGAGTCCGTCACGCTGGCCAAGTGCGTGTTGGGGACTTTGCATACCTTCAAGAACTGTTCTAAAGAACTCTCAGGCATGCAAGGTAATAAAGTTGTACTATTTAATATTGAAATAACAAATTCATAATTTAAGAAAAGTTAATTTATACATACAGTATTGCGAGAAAGAATCTTTCTTTATTGTAGCTATATTTCCTTACTTATTCATATATATGTAGCTATAGAAATGTTAATAGATTTTACAATAAGGTTGTTAAATTCACGCAAAAAGCTACCGTCTAGATAGCTTAGTTGGTAGTGCAACGGGATTACGATAGCTATTTAAAAGTTGTAGGTTCAAACCCCAGTGAAACTAACAAAAAGTGAATCTATTGCATGGAGTTTCCATTGAACATGGGGAAATTTATAACATACGAAATTAATTGGAGTATTTCGTATTAAAATGAGGGTAGAATTTATTTCTAGGAAGATATAGAATAAATTTAACCCATTACTGTCCCACTGCTGGGCAAGGGTCTCCTCTGTAATGAGGGAGGGGTTATTAGGCCTTGAGTCCACTACGCTGGCCAAGAGCGTGTTGGGTTGGTTAGGAAGATATAGTAGGAAAAAAAGATTGTAGGATTATACTGTCTTTCCCGCTTTTGTGCAGCGTAACAAAGCGCTATTAGATTGCTTGATGATCCGCGTAAGAGATGAGGGCGCCTTAGAAATGGCACTACGATCCCTAACAAACCTTTACTTCGTTCAATTTTAATACTGTACAATGAACAACTATGCAATATGTATATTTACAAGTATCTGCCATTATTTAGTAAGTTCTGTACAATACAGTCAACTTGGGTAACTTTGAATCATTTGGGTAACATTGAACGTGGAAATTTGAACTAGTTTCGATTATTTTTTCGTATGAAACCAACACAATTGATAAAGATTCATTTTAGTTTTGCAAACTTTTATAAATTCTGTTGGTTCCGTGTGAAAAAATAATCGAAACTGGTTCAAATTCCCACGTTCAATGTTACCCAAATGATTCAATGTTGCCCAAGTTGACTGTAGCCTAAATCTATAAACATTAAGTTCAACAACTTAGTAGAGTGTTGTATGCAAGGTTCGTGGAGGCATACAACATTCAGAATGTATAACATCAGTGACTCGGCTTATACAGCTGACGGTGACCTGTTTGATACAGATACTTTATTTTAGAAATACACAGAATTGTTAATTATAATCTAAATGTTGTGCTTGCTTTCTCATTAGTTGTCAAACCATGTTTGATTGATTTTACTGCTTCTAACTGTCTATTTTAAATATTTATTACACCTAATATGTATTTGAAACTTGCCTAATTTAGCCTACAACACCAAACCGAACTTAAATGGCGAAACAAATTCAATTTTTATTGTAAATATTAACACCTTAGTTTATATTTGTATATAAATATATTAGCTTCATTTTAGAATCTCGTTTATACAAAGAATGAAATACTATTGCTATAATACTATAATTGTATAAGTTATGTATGCAACTTAGCATTTTCTTTCAGTAGATGAGTGGCCACATATTCGTACTAGACTGTGCTTCGGAGAGCACGAAATTTAAGAAAAATTACTATTATGAGGGCTTGCTTGTTCTTTCTTTGTCAAATAGGTATTTTTTGGGATTAAAATATTCTGTAAGATGTAGAATGGTCAAGATAAAAGTATGTAACATAGGAAGTGAGGAACTTTGGCATAACAGACAAATTAAAAATTACGCTCGACGCTACGGGCATAAATCGCATTTGTTCCTCAGAGCAGGGTTCCTTAACATGTGGTTCGAGGACCCCTGAGGGTCAGTGACCTGTTTTAGGGGTTCCCCAGGCTCACTTTGATAATGATTTCTTTTTCGTGTTAGATTTAATATCAGCAAGTAGACTCTAACTTCTTTAGTACTAATTTGTACGTCTTTCAAGATTAAATAGGGTTAGGATACCTTATTTGTATCCAACGTTTCGGCAGTCAGTCCGTGACCACGGTCGATGTAATTCGATCGAAACGTCGGGTAAACAAATAAGGTATCCTAACCTTACTGCGTACTAAAGATATCAAGGTACCCTTTAATTTTTAATAGCGTTTAAGACCCGTTCCATTATAATATTATTATTATGTGTACAAGTCGCGACAGTTTCAAACTCTTTCAAGATAATTCTAGTTTATTAAAACCTCCACCTAAATTAGCACTGCGTAACAACTTCGTTTAACGTCAATCAAAATTTGAAAACATTTTTATCTAAGTGTTTAGGGGACGTACGCGTGGAGTAAAGCATGAAATACAATAAACATAATGGAGAAATTCAAACAATACTCAAAACTTTTGGGCTTTCTATACATTTAGAGAAACTTAGACGAAAATTTATAGCACATTTGATAATTTTTACGACTTTTTCTCGTCTTTAGAATTACAGTTAATTATTTTAGCTCCAAACAGGATTTTAATATAAGTCACGTTTAATTAAAAGTTAATTATCGTGTGGTAAATATTGGTTACTAATATTAAAATTGAGTTTTTAACCCTTTGACCGTGGCGGTCATACTCGACAAATCAAAACGTGCTCACGATGCTTTCGTCGGCAAATGTCGACAAAAATATGGCGTCGTAAAATGTTCGAAACTTAGAAACTATTATATTCTAACATTTTAGTCAGAAAGAGGCATATAAAAACAGAATTTAGAACATCAGTGACCGGCCATACCTCATAAAAATTGGTGTAGAATTCGATACGCACATTTAAGTAAGTTTTTGCTTCGTGCAATGGACTGAAAACACTCGCACATATGTCAAATAATAAATATAATAGTAGGCAGTAATCAATTACGGTATGTGCGTTTATACATCAATTTTTATATCCGTCAAAGTCTTATCTAAATGTACAAGCTCCCAAAGTGAAAACTGCAGCCTATATACTAACAACTATAGGAAAAAACACCAAAAATATAATAAACATACTTGCTAGAATTAAATATAAATAACTCGGTTTTCGGACGCTGTGCCTTTAATTCATTAAAGAATTATATGCAGTAGTCAGAAGCTTGAAAGTCTGACAACCAGTCTCACCGAAGGGTATCGTGTTATAACGCAGGTAACATGTAAAATATTAGTATTCAGCTGTATCTGGTAAGACTGGAGGCCGAGTCGAAGAAAGACTAGGCTGATGATGACTCTGCCAAGTTATTTCTTTGCGTTTTAATAGACTGGTATTAACGCGTAAGCATGGTTTAAATACCTTAGCGTCATTTAAGAGACTTCAAAATAATAATCGCCTTCTTTGCTAGGCGCAGGGAGCATAAAAACACACATCAGATACTCTAAAGTCCCAGTCTCAATACATTTATTTATAATTTCTTCGATATTTCATTCAATATTCCAATTTAAAACATACCAATAAGCTTTTCAATCTACTTTCAAATTCTCCTTTATATCCGAATACAAGTTAGCCTCAGTTTAACCACTATTAAAGCAGTATAGTAATTCTTCTTTAACTCATATTTCTCTTCATTTCTGTCAACTTTACCACAAATTTCTCCCAATATTCAGGGAATATTACCCCTAAACTGTCACTTTTGTTCATAAACCACAAGTTTCTCCCCAAATCCAGGGAGAGTTACCCCTAAACTGCCAACACAAAAGCACAGCGTCCGTAAGCGTGTTTTAAACAAATCACAAGCGTCTTAACTAATCGGTGATCGGTGAATTTCGTGGCATTTCGTTATTTTTTATTTCACAGGGCTCGGTGTTGCATTATCAAGATAATATAAAAGACTTATTGTAAAAATCTTTATAATAGGGATACATATCATTGTTACATAATATATGTATTTTTCTTTTTTTGAATAAATCATATATTATTTAATAAAAACATAAGATAGGCACTGTGGGGCGAGTTTCGTTATAGCCGACTACAAAAAGAAGGTATCTATTCGGTTATTAGATTATTTTTTGTAGCCTAATGGCGGGTGCTGCAGCTAGGCTAAATACGTGTCTTTTACTCCGTTAGATTTCCCAAGATGGGTCGACGGGCAGCCAGTCGGCCGGTTGTAAAATCATCAGCCAAATTCTTTAACAGCATGTTTTAAAGAAAAAAAAACATTTACCTAAATCCATTAAACGTGGTATAAGGACAAGACATAGATTTTTAGATACATACATACATAAAATCACGTCTTTAGGCAATGGCCGAACAACGCTTTGGTTACGATAGTTTCAAACTTCCCTTGTTCACGAGATATTTCATATTTCTGGTAATTATCTTGATAATACCGAGCCGTGTTTATATTTTTATAGAAAACTTGCTATTTTTATTTAATAATCATCCAAATCCACATCGTCCAGCGGCTCGTCGAGCTGTAGCGATTGAAAATCGACTTTGTACCGGAGAATACCTATATTTTACCGGATTTTTACGGAAAGTTACGGTTTTTAATGTATATTTACGGTTTTTTGTGTAGTCCAACGATGTCCAAGCGGCAAGAAAAGAGAGATACACAGTTAGTATTAGGTAATATAATTAAATATTGTTATTAAATATAATACTTATATAGATGTAGTCTTATTAATAAACGTGGTGTCAGGTCTGATTAGTTATACAGTGTTTTGTCACTTACAATCAATGTTGTAACTGTATATGAGTGAAATACACTGTATAACTAATCACAGCTTACAACACGTTTATTAGTAAGATAATAGTATTTTAGGTATAGGACGAGTTGTTACGCACTGTCGACAGTAAAGGCCGATTTCAATACCATATCTCTAGTAGGAGTCGTTATGGTCCCACCGGTCTATGAGTGTGTTGTAAAAGTGTCCCTGTGTATTGTGTTTACACTTGGACATTATTAACAAACTCTTATGCAATTTCAATGAAACTGTTGAAGAAATTTTCTATAAATTTGGTTGTTTCTGTTGAGAAAACAATTAAATATCTACTTGTCAAAACTCAAGTAAACTTATCTCCTATCAGCGATAGGATATTGAAACCGGCAAAGGTACCAACAATAGTCGATAGTTTGGTCGACGTTGCCCAGACTGTCGAAAGAACGGTATCTTATCAAGGTGCAAGCATTAACATATAACATTTTAATTTTGGTTAAATTTTGAAAGCTCCTCTCGTTAGTAAGCCATATACAATTAAAGAAAACAACATACATAATAATATAATAGCGGAGGAGTCGTAAATGTCCTTCAAAAATCAGAATACAGTATTTTTCAGTCTCATTTTACATCTTATGCTAATAATACAAGTCTACGCAATGTAACATTTCATAGATTGTCCTACGTTAATATGTGTGAAAACACGTTATCTTTTTAACTAAATACTGAATTTATATTCATTTTGCAATCTATGATGTAAGTGCAAGGTAATGCTTCATAACCTCAATATTAAATAAATAATACGCTTTTTACTTTTCATCTCAAAGTGACACTGTCACATTAATATATTATTATGTAAAAAGCTAAAGAATAAAATAATATGTGTCTGCCAAAATTTATTTTTTAATTATTACAAGACATAAAAAATATACCTCATTTTTTCGGCGGTTCAAAGTAAGATACTTTCTACTTTATTCGTCTCTATAACTAAATTTTACTACATATTACATTGCGTAAATCTAATTTCACGATAAACACCACAAGTCGCGATAGTATAGACTTGTTATAAGCACATATATGAGTGTGTACGTACCTCCGATACCACCGAAGCCGCGTACAAACTGACTCCCCTCCTGGCTCTTGTCGGTGATGATCTCGAGCGTGGCGCCGAACGACTTGTAGTTGTTCGCGAGCCACTCCAGCAGCGGCTGGCATTCCACCAGCTCGAGCTCTACGCCGCTCTGGAAATTATTACGTTAAACAATGTTATAAATGCAAAAGTTTGTGAGTAAAAGTGAGTATGGAATGGATGTGTTACTGTAAAAGCCCGAACTGTGGCAAATCCTAAGATTTTCCGGTAAAACCTAAGATTTACCAACTCTCAATGGTAAAAGTCCGAACAAGCCGGAGTTTAAAAGCTATGTTACGGTATATAAAAAAATCCTCCTTCATAACTATGTTTATAACTATTTCACGGTATAATTATATACTGTGACATAGTTATAAAGAAGGAGTTTTGGGCACAGCGACATGGGTAGGTTAGGTTAGTTCGTGGTTATTTTTTTTTAACCACCCAGTAGGAGGAGCCTCGCGAAGCGGGGCTCCGGCGACATCTCGACATCATCAAGGGAATATAGTTAAAAGTTCGAAATAAAAGAATTGTTCGGACTTTTACCATTGCGAGTTGGTAAATCTTAGGTTATACCGGAAAATCTTAGGATTTTCCACCGTTCGGGCTTTTACAGTAACAGATGCATGGAATTGGATGAAACTTTGTACACAAGTAGTTAACAACCTAGATTAACACAAAAGATACTTTTCACCATGAGATATCTCTTCACACACGGATATGAAGTCGCGGGCAGAAGCTAGTAATTTATAACCCGAATTATTATGTAAGAAACACTTTTTATTGGACTTTTTTCATACGAGCGAAGTCGCGAAGTTTAGTTGTGCTCATGGTCGGAAATCGGCTTTAAAGTGGCTTTAAGCGTGGTCTTTATTATATAAAGAAAACCTTTACACGCGAACAAAGTCGCGGGCAGTAAGCAACCCTCGGTTTCTGAGGTACATAATATAATAGCGGTAGTATATAATAGATAAACTACCGCAATAGCATGTAAAGCTCATATTTATATGACAATTTGAATAGATAGACTACCGCTTAATGAGCCGGGCATTAGTCGAACAAATATTGTTATAAAAGCGTCAGACGTGTAGTGTACTCAATTCTGATCAGGGTCATTCTTCGAGTCTGATACTAATAATAACTAGTCTTACTTCTTTATCTGTGAAATGGGACTTGTCCTTCTCCTGCTCGGGCGTCAGGTGCAGGATCGTCTCCTGGTTCGTGGCGTGAGACTTCAGCACGTATCTGAAAATAACATACAATTATCATTACTATAACTTTACACCTGAAACTACATAAAGTATAAATACAAACATCTATCTGCCTAATTGGGTAGTTGACTTGACTGGGTTAACGAAAAATGATTAAACTTGTACTCGTAAAAGGTTCATCTAAAATGCTCAGGCTTATTACAGTCTGAAACATTTTATTACGCACGCATTTGATTTGAACGAAAATGCGGTATCGTGATGTCACTACACTATATTTCTATACTGAAATGTGTTACTGACTTTTCATAAGGAGTAGCTGATTTGACTATTCTCAAGTACCCAATTAAAAGAAAAAAAGCCAAACAAATTGGTGTACATAATATTAATATGCTTCACCTCTGAATGTCAAGGTTCTCCCAACAGATGAGAGTTTCAACGGCACCGAGCTCGAGCGCGCGCAGCGTATCGTCCACGCCGAAACAGTACTTCCCCGTGTCCTATAAACAACAACAATTTGTTCATTATATAAATATCACAATGATTATGCTCTTCAACTTTTTAAAAATATGTTGCCACTTAGTCAACGATACAAATATCTTAACTGGGCGCAATATTTCAAATGTACACGCGAAATATATTTATGTCGATTATAGCACATCGTGAGGAAACCTTGCATGCCTAAAAATTTGTTTAAAACATTTTTGAGGGCATGCAAAGTCCCCAACCCGCACTTGGAAAGCGTGGTGGACTCAAGGCCTAACCCCTCCCTCATTACGGGAGGAGACCCTGGCCCAGCAGTGGAACATTAATGGGTTAAATTTATTTTATTATTTATTATAGCACACCTTTGCCACTGCGAAGACAAAAAAATAAAACAGATTAACGAAGACATTTATTCCTTCAATCGCCCGCGTTCTTTCAAAATCTCTTGAATTTTATTTCTTACTACATACACCAGGTAAAAATATAGCCAGTTGCACTCACCAGTCGGTAAACGACCTGTATGTTAAGCAACCGTTGGCGCGGTCATTCTATAGATGTGTGACCACATAGTAGTATTTAAGCTGGGCGTCTCCGTGCTTCGGAGGGCACGTAAAAACTCGGTCCTGGTTGTTGTCTACTAAGATAACAGTCGTTAAGCCACGTCAAAGGCCTTTCGGGCGGCTTGAACAATTTTGGCACTAGGTTAACCACTAACTATACGATAAGAAGAAAAACAACTATCCCACCTGTGAGATCTCGTCGAAGTACCTGCCGATGAGTTTCTTCTCCTGTATAAACTTCACATTCTGGAGCGACTCGGCCGCCAGCTCAATGGCTTGGTTGAAGCCGTTCTCGCCTCCGTACGACACGTCCACTAACTTGATAATCTTGGCTTGCAGACGCTGTGGATGGGAAAGTAGTGGTCATTTTTGGTATAGCTTAGAATAAGAAAGAAAAATATAGCTTTAGTATTTTTCGACATTAACAAGGGTATAGAATATTCTCTTACCTAGGAATCTTTATACCCTTGAATTTATTTCAGTAAATGAGATTACTTTTCATTTTTGCTGTAATGATATTATAGCAATTTAAATCTCAAAAGAACTCAATGGATTTAAGTTGTGAATTGAATTGAATCAAACTGCGCCAGATTTGAAATTGAACTAATCTATACTAATATAATAAAGCTGAAGAGTTTGTTTGTTTGTTTGATTGTTTGTTTGATTGCTTGTTTGTTTGTTTGTTTGAACGCGCTAATCTCAGGAACTACTGGTCCGATTTAAAATATTCTTTCAGTGTTAGATAGCCCATTTATCGAGGAAGGCTATAGGCTATATAACATTACGCTACGGTCATTAGGAGCGGAGTAGCAACGAAAAATGTTACAAAAACGGGGAAAATTTTGACCCATTCTCTTAGGTGACGCAAGCGAAGTTGCGCGGGTCAGCTAGTGTTTGATAAATCTATAGTCGATCATCGTCCATAGGTACGAAGCGTTATCGTGCTTTAAAAGACGTTCCCGGTTTTTATCATTAAAATAAGTCGTAAAGCCATATAGTCTTCTGGACTTGAACAACTTTGACACTAGGTTGACCACTAACCATCTCGTACTAACATTATGCCGTGTGGAGCAGTCTTTCCCAGAAATGTATCAAATAAAATTACAATCTATCAAGTCAATACTTTGACACTAGATTTTCCACTAATCATACAATAATAACCGTGTAAATCAACTAGCAAATTAAATAATCAACTAACAGGATCAAACATATCAGACTGCGACAGTTCGGTCTTGAAGTCAGCTGAACCGGCGAGAATGAGCCCCGCCACGTTCGGCCGGTCGGCGCTGATGAACAACTGCGTGGCGACCTCGGCCACCTTGCGCACGTAGTTGTGACGCTTCTCCATACGCAGACGAGCGAAACGCAGAGCTGATTGACCACCACGACCGTGCTTCTTCGGCAGGTCGACTGTGAATTTGTGGAGGACCTGTTGAAGGAAGGTGAGTTTTAGTATTAATATTGGATACTTGACAACTGCTACTCTTTATGTTTCAAAAGACATTTTAGTATAGAAATATAATAATAATGTCCCTGCCGGTCCGGCTACGGCGTTACAAATCTTTGTTTATAGTGTCCAAGTATGTGCACAATACACAGGTACACTCTCTATTCCCTTACTCTCATAGTCCAGTGTAACAGTACACACGACCAGTGAGAGGTTAGCCACAGGATAGACGGCTTTACGTGCTCTCCGAGGCACGAAGGACTACGACCTCAACTCTAGACAATCTCAGAGAAATTATTAACAAAAAACTCAATTTTTTTTTAGTCCATCTCGGGATTCAGACCCTAGACCTCTGCGCGGCGGTAGCATACACTGCCGACCGTGTCATAGGGGCAGTCAGAATATCGTCGGTATCAGTGGTGGAACTATTCTGTACGTTGGGGGGGTGCGTGTTGGCGGAGGAGGGAGGGGACTGCTTTGGGTTTAAGGGGGGACATTTAAAATAAAAATCTCTAGGCAGTTCTGTATTTTGTTAGCGTTGGAAGGGGGAAGGGGGGTTTAAAACGTAAATTACACAGTCCTCACCTCCCGAGTATTACCCTGCAGTGTACCGAACAACGCGCCGTTACCGTCCATCACAATGAAGCCGAACTTATTGTCGTCAGCGAGCAGCGCCGTCAGCGCTTCCGTGTGGAACTTGTTGTCGCACAGATAGAGAGACGTGTTGATCGGCTTGAACGGCTCGAAGTCTATGTTCACCTTCTTTTCCTTGCCCTCCTCTGTGACGATCGTGCCGCAGTAGATTACTAGACCGTTCGGCGGTACTGGAAAAGAGAATAAAGAAAATGGTTAGGTAAAAAATATATGAGAATAAGGTAAAAAGTGAAATTAATAATGACAAATAGACTTCTACTTGTTGCTATATTCAGACCCACAAAGTAAAATGACGCTTACTGTTTTGCATATTTTTAATAGTCTAAGACCAATTTACATGCCGTGTACAAATCATTTCTATTTCACTCTAATTTTAGTAAATTAAATAGGTGCATTTATCAGTAATTCTGTATTAAGTCGTGGCATGTAAAATACTGGTATTCAGCTGCATTAAAGAGACTGGAAGCTGATTCCAACGTTGTAGAAAGATAAGGCTAAGTTGATGGAAAAGTGACAGGCTCCGTAGCGCAGTGGTTAAGGTCGCCACGCCACTACCAGTGCGTCGGAAGGCCGTAGGTTCGAATCCCACACAGAAAAAATAATTGTACAATCCATAAAAGTTGTCTCGGGTCTGGTTGTACTTTGTGTCCGTTGCTTGTATATTTGTAAGTCCCCGCGACACAAGAGCAATTCTTAGTTCGAATGGAATGAATTTCCTTCTTAAGAAGACGACGAAGGAGAAGAATAATAATAAGAAGGTGGAGCACTTCTTAGCACGGGAATGGTCATCTTTAAAGAAGAAGAAGACGAAAGTGAAGAAGAATAATAATAAGAAGAAGAATCTTACCTTTAGTATAGAGCTTAAGTCGATGCTGCACAGAGGTGATGGCTCCGAGCACGGACAGCCGGTTGACTCGCGACTTGATGTTGGACGCGGTGCCGAACTCGTCCGCCAACATCTTGGACACGCGCGAGATCTGATCCTTGGGCGGGATGATCAGCGATATCATTGATGTGCCGTTCCTGGAATAAGATAAACATACAAACATTAGTATAACAATCCCACTAATATTATAAACTAGCTGACCCGCGCAACTTCGCTTGCGTCACATAAGAGAGAATGGGTCATATTTTTCCCCGTTTTTGTTACATTTTTGCTGCTACTCCGCTCCTAATGGTTGTAGCGTGATGCTATATAGCCTATAGCCTTTCTCGATAAATGGGCTATCTGACACTGAAATATTTTTTCAAATCGGACCGGTAGTACCAGAGATTAGCGCGTTCAAACAAACAAACATATTAGTAAGATGTGTGAAAGTTTGTGAGTAGGTATGTATTGGTGTTTGTTACTCTTTCACGCAAATACTACTGAACCGATTACTATGAAAAATGGTATGTATGTAGCTGAAGATCCAGAATAACACATAGGCTACTTTTTATCCCGGAGTTCCGGATAGATCGTGATTTACAGGGGAAGGGTTTTCACGCAGACGAAATCGCGGGTTACAATCATTCTCCATTCAACTTGTATATAATTAAATTATTGATTTACATTTCACCCTATCAAATACACAAAAAAAAATAATCAAAACAAACAGAGGGTTATAAATCAGCTACTGCGCCGGTTCGTCGTACTTATATTATACGCGCGGTCAACGACCCCTCCCTTATTTTGTAAACACCCTCGCTTTACGCTAAGCCGGCATCGATTTTATTCACCGTTATGAGGGTTCACATGTATCTTGTGCTATAGAGAATCATATGATTTTTATCTATACTAATATTATAAAGCTGAAGAGTTTGATTGTTTGAACGCGCTAATCTCAGAAACTACTGGCTCGAATTGAAAAAATATTTTTGTGTTAAATATACCATATAGCTAGGAAGGCTTTAGGCTATATATAATTACGCTACGGCCATTAGCAACGGAGTAACCACGAAAAATGTTACAAAATCGGGGAAAATTATGACCCATTCTCTCTTACGTGACGTTAGCGAAGTTGCGCGGGTCAGATAGTATTTGATATAGGTACTTTGGAAATACCCATAATTATTAATTAACATCTTAATAAATCGACCACGCCTCGGCTCTACTAAGTTGTCGACGTCGTACTATAATTATAATGCATTTCTAATTATCAGAAATAGTGTTGAAACACTCAGAAACAAGTGGATTTTATCAGCAAGTTAATGAGTTTCAAACATGCAAAACGTAAATCATCATCACGGTAATCGATTTGCAATCTCAAACTATTTTTACATCAGATTCGCGTACATGCTACTTTGTAAATTGAGAAAAAAAACTTTCTTTGTACTGTTCTTATCCCATGTTAACTGTGGTCGGCACAACATGTTTTCGTTCTCAAAGATATGCTGAAATTTAGCTGATGATCTAAATTATATTTAAAAAAACATGCAGTCGAATTGAGAACCTTCTCTTTATTTTGAAGTCGGTTAAGAAAATATCAAGTAGTTCATTATTTAGTCACAAGACTTTGTTTATCGGGAACGTGATTTCCGATCGCAACATTTTTACATCCTTAACAGTCATCATCATATTTAAAGCCAGTTTTCACAAAACCCATAATAGGTGAAAATATGTTCAGTAGTTTTAGATTTTATCAGCAAACAGACAGCGGGGAATTAACACGCTATGACGTCATGCAACAATATTATCCTATTACAATTTATAAGAATAACTATATACATCGTGGGTGTACGCCTCTGCCTAACCTTTTAGTAAAATGTCGCTCCTCGTAACGCGGTGACAATAGCGAGGGTGAATTATAACTATCTATCTATTGAGAACTACTGCCACAAGCAATGTTTCTTTGTCGTATGGTTAGTGGTTAACCTAGTGTCAAAATCGCTCAAGCCAAAAGCCTTTGACGCGGCTTAACGACTGTCATCTTAGTAGACAACAGCCGAGGATTTTTTACGTGCCCTCCGAAGCACGGAGACGCTCAGTTCAAATACCACTATGCGGTCACCCATCTGTGAAATGACCGCGCCAAGGTTTGCTTAACTCACAGATCATTTACCGACCGTTGAGCGCAACTGGCTATGGGCGCCTCAAGCTATGTGTAAAAGTGTGAAAGTTTATGTCACGATGATTTATGACGTTTTGATATAAAGTGTTCTTCTCGCGCGGTTTGTAGTATATTTGACTACTGATTATGAGGTCTCGAGATCGATTCTCCAGTCGGGCAAATTACTACTGCAAAGTACAGTATATAAGATCTCTGCCTAACCTTTTATTAAAATGTCGCTCCTCGTAACGTGGTGACAATAGCGAGGGTGAATGATAACTATCTATCGATCGAGAACTACCGCCACAAGTGTCTGTAGGGTACACGTGGGAAAGTTTTGATCACGATGATTTATAGCGTTTTGATATAGGTAGTGTCTTTTTGGCGCGGTTTGTAGTGTATTTGTCTCGGTAACGATTCTTCAGTTGGGCAAAGTGTCTTTTCTAATTTATACATATACCTTTTTTAGAAAGACAACTGCCGTACTTAATTACTTTTGTATCGGAGGGACTTTTACAGACATACAAACAACGGACACAAACTGCAACGAGACCAGAAACAACTAATTGTTTTGGTTTTGGTTTTTTTTAAAGACAACTCCCGCACTAAGAATTGCTCTTGTGTCGCGGGGACTTTTACAAACATACAAACAACGGACACAAAGCACAACCAGCACAATTGTGGATAGCAGAAATAATTGTTCCATGTGGGAATCTAACCCTACCTCCTGTCGCAATGGTAGCAACGTGGTGACCTTATCCACTGCGCCACGGAGGCAGTCATATTAGAGTATTTCTCAATAGTAGTCCGGAGATTGGTAACATGCCCGGTAAATGTCTATAATCTCGCCTTCTATAACATGGGACTAACATTGTTAATGGCGAAACGTGGGTGTATTTCATCCACCTCTGCCTACATTTTCGGGATCGTAACTATCCTTTACATTTGCTTGTAAAATCAATGAATGAATCAAGAGATATAGTAGAGTGACATTGTTCAAATTTTCCGACCACTTGTTGGAGGCTTTGGTCAACTCATCCCGCTTGATCTCATCCCGCGGGATGAGTTGTCCTAGTACAATTTTTGAATCGGACAACTCATCCCGCTAATATATTTTACGATTTGTACAGACTTGAAAAAAAGTGGTTCACGCGCATTAGGGCTAACTCTCAGTGTGGAAACCGACTCGCTAATGGACTATTCCTCATTATGGCCACTGCCTCTTTTGGCTACTTCTGAACAGGGCTACTTCTTAAAATTCGGAATTGATTACGGAAGTAAGTACTACTACTAAGTCTAGTCAACAAGTTTAAATAAAAAGACGTTTTAATTCTTAATAAGTGTTCCAACAAGAGCAATTCTTAGAGCGGGAGTTGTCCTTTCGAGTCCCACCCGGGACAAATCTTTGTGTGATGAGCACGAGTATTTGTTCTGAGCCTGGATGTCAATGTATCTATTTAAGTATGTGTTTAGAAGTATATAAGTATGTTTATCAGTCATTTGGTTACCATAGTACAAGTACTCTGCTTAGTTTGGAATCAAATGACAGTGTGTGAGTCCAATGATATTTATTTATTTGTTTAAAAAGAAAGGAAATAAAATTTATCGATAAACAAGTGAGTAATAATATTCATCAGATATTTTTGAATATACAGCTTATAACACAAAAAGAATATTTATTTAACCTCATCTCCTACTGTAATAAACTTAAGACCACATTTATAGCAACACTTTTGTTCACGAATGTACAAATATTCCAAACAATACAGTACATTTTTACCTTTTATTTAAAGCGGGATGAGTTGACTAAAGAAAAATAATAAAAATATTAATGTGGACAACTTATCCCGCGGGATAAGTTTTAAGTGGGATGAAATGACCAAAGCCTCACTTGTTGCTACCTGTTGAATGTTGCATATCCAACAGGCAGATCAGAGATGACCCTTCCTTTTTTATTTAGAACCCATTCATCAGTTACTGCGTTCGTTCAGGCAATGTTTTGTTTCAAAATCGAAACCCGTAACGCAATTATTTTGAAATTCTTACATATTTTTCCTAATTTGCAATAAACCTTGCTCATAATAGAAATATTAGGCTTATTTTATTTTCAGTCCGTTTAAAAATGCACGTATTATTTCTCTTTGTACCCAATCAAATAATTGCGAAATACTGGGTTTAAATACGCATGTCGTCACGGTGCTGTACCAAATGTACGACGCCGTGACGTCATTACCCTCACGGCAGCTTCAATGCTTTTTAACTATGTCACTTTTCATTTTAATAAAAAAAATGTCTAATATATTTAATTATCTGACTAACAGACTTATTAAAATACTAGCTGACCCGCGCAACTTCGCTTGCGTCACCTAAGAGAATGAATCAAAATTTTCCCCGTTTTTGTAACATTTTTCGTTGCTACTCCGCTTCTAATGACCGTAGCGTGATGTTATATAGCCTATAGCCTTCCTCGATAAATGGACTATCTAACACTGAAAGAATTTTTCAAATCGGACCAGTAGTTCCTGAGATTAGCGCGTTCAAACAAACAAACAAACTCTTCAGCTTTATTATATTAGTATAGATTTGTTTTGGTAACTTGGAATCACCTCTTTTGTCATCGATAATTGGTGAAAACCAGATGATAATCAGTCCAATACTTCAGTTTCCCGCGAAGACTAACATTAACATACACACCAATAATCTGTTAAAGAAAACCTAATGAAATTTGGTGCAGTAGTTATGTGTTAAGGATAGGGCGAAGTGAAGGAAGAGTGTAAGGACCTCTGACTCCACCACCATATGAGACAAATAGCCAGGAGAATTATTGAGTCTTTCACTTACAAAACTGACACATGTAAGTATCGGTTGTTTTAGTATATTGTGCTATCAATAAGGATCTAAATAACCATAGATAATACGCTATTCAATGTCACTACCGAACTATAATCAAGGTGAGACGAAACCAATTGCCGTTGAGGCTTATCTGTTTTATAACTCGTTAGAATCACGTGTAAGTAAACTGGTTAGGGTTGCCATAGGTTAAAAAACACCAAATTAAACTTGCTCATTATTAGGACAATATCGTCCATGATCAGTGAGACTATAAGACGGTTATCCGACGACCACATCGCCAATGGTTAGACAACGATGGGATCGGCTGTCTTGTATTTAGTTTGAAAAAATATTTCAGTGTTAGATAATCCATTTATCGAGGAAGGCTATAGGCTATAACATCACGCTACGACCAATAGGAGCAGAGTAGCAATAAGAAATGTTACAAAAACGGGGAAAATTTTGGCTCATTTTCTCTTATGTGACGCAAGCAAAGTTGCGCGGATCAGCTAGTATTATAAAACTGCTTCTGTGACGCGGGAGGTAGTGTCGGAGGTATTTCGATTCCCGGTTCAGGCAAAGTACTACTAAAGTTTAACGAGGAAGGTATTAATGTGCCTGGCAGAAAGTTAGCAAAACATCGGTATTTGTGCTATGGTTCGTGCGTGGCAACCCTAATTGTGCCAGACGAGAGCTCATTTGACTGATTACTTATTGGAAGGCATGGAAGGTCACTGCCAAGCTTTTTACGATAATCGCTTAGCAACAGACCGGTGGCTTTCTTTAAAAAAATAATACACGAACAGGACCATGCTCTTGTAGTGCAAACATGATGGTCTCTGGCGTAGTTAATTCATGTCGAATCCTTTAAAAAGATTGTCATAAAAATTCTTACTAATATAAGGAATTCGACAGTAACTGGCTGTCTGTTGCTCATACCTAAACTAAAACTTCTTTTAATTTGTTTGAAGTAAATACACGTCTTGCGGAGACATCAGTGCTGTCTTTACCTACTTCCTAGGCATTGCAGTGCACGCAATATAATACTATGTACTGCAATGCTGTTTCTTTTTATACTGGGACAAAAAAAAAACTAGCATTAGACAGGCGTAGTAGCTTAAAAGTCTATGCCCCAAATGGAGACCTCTTTCCGAAAGGACACCCGTATCTAAAAGCTGGCTGTTCAATGGAAAATCTCCGCAATTTTTTTGTTTCAATTCAATCTATACTAATATAATAAAGCTGAAGAGTTTGTTTGTTTGTTTGAACGCGCTAATCTCAGGAACTACTGGTCCGAATTGAAAAATTCTTTCAGTGTTAGATAGCCCATTTATTGAGGAAGGCTTTAGGCTATATAACATCACGCTACGGTCATTAAGAGCGGAGTAGCAACGAAAAATGTTACAAAAACGGGGAAAATTTTGACCCATTCTCTTAGGTGACGCAAGCGAAGTTGCGCGGGTCAGCTAGTTGGTTAATATTTCTTCATTTCTCCGTGGACCGGCAGCCTAGTTGTGCCAATAGTATATAGAGCGAACAAGCTGCTGTTTTATTGGTAAAACAGAAAAAAACAACGTAATTCTCAAGCCAACAAGATTCTCCTTCAGTTCGAAAGAGCGCAACATTATATAAGTACCGGCTCTTGGTACAAGATACCCTATAAATTCTCCAAGATTACATAGAGAATCTCAGCCATAAACTTCGTTCAGCTCAAGGGCACGACCTCGCCCTTGGACAAAGTATCTCAATGTCTCGAACCATGATATAACAACGAAAAGGTCGGTATATAAAACAAAAAAGTTACGTGAAACTTTATCGTTTGGGTTTAAACTGCTTTTGTTTTCAAAGCTGAGGTACATACGTAATATCGTGATATACCCGAAGGTTCAGAGGTGTATATGAAATTCGGCCACGTTTCACCATTAACAATGTTAGTCCCATCTTTTTCTTATCGTATGGTTAGTGGTCAACCTAGTGTCAAAGTTGTTCAAGCCGAAGGCCTTTGACGTGGCTTAACGACTGACCGGGATCGACTTTTTAAGTGCCCTCCGAAGCGGGGAGACGCCCAGTTTAAAACCAACTTTGCGGTCACCCATCTATGGAATGACCGTGCCATGGTTTGCTTAACCCACAGATCGTTTACCGAACGGTTAGCGCAACTGGCTATCAGTGGTTTAGCAGTGGTGGTAGTGCAATATGCTATGTTAGAATCACGACCCTATTGTCGTAATAGCGCGTGCTATTTGGCAAAGCCTATGCACCCAAAAAGAGTATCGCGTAACAAAAAGAAAGCGAACTTTACATAAATCAGTAGCAAAGCCTAGAAACCTCCTGGATCGGTTCCAACTAAGTTTGCAGTGTCGCACATTAATCTGATTTGTATATAGGGTTGAAATAACTGCATACTTGATGCGGTACTTAGTCCGACAACTTAGTTGAGAGCCTCCTGTGCCTCCGTGGCGCAGTGGTAAAGTCAACCATGCCGCTACCATAGCGTCGGGAGGTCGTGGATTCAATGCCCACACGGAACAATTATATGTACGATTCACAAATAGTAGTTTCGAGTCTGGTAGTACTTTGTGGCCGTTGTCTGTATGTTTGTAAAAGTTCCCCGACATAAAAGCAATTCTTAGTGCGAGAGTTGTCTTAAAAAATTAGAAAAAAATATAGAACCGTGGCGGAGTCGTATAAAAATTAGAACATAGACTAGGTTTTACGATATCATACGCTTGTAAAAATTTCCCTATGTAAAGAGTCATATGTTAACCCATGTTATAAGCTATCAGTGTACCATTTCACTATAATCTACTCTTAACTTTAGTAAACATTGACACTAGGTAGACCACTAACCATACTTTAAAATACTAAATATGAGTATGTTAATAATTTCACCACATAATAAGTTTCTATAGCCACATTCTCCATGGAAACTTACCTAATGTACTAATTACTTGGAAAACTGTGAAAAGCCAAGGTGAAATGTAATTTGGACAGCTTTACGATATCACGCGAGTCTCGCCCATTATGTTTAATGGCATGTGTACTTAGATCGTTAAAATACTAGTAAAATGTATGGGTATGTAGGCTGGGAGAAGTAGGGTAGGTAACAAATTTAGCACTAATTCATTTTTTTTCACTACATTATGCCTGAGGCTCTGTCTGTAGAAAAATATTGCCTGTAGAGATTTCAAAAGCATATCCTTATTTTCAAATGTCCAAATCAGTTGAACTGTATGTATTATTCAGGTATGAATTGTCCAAATATAACTATAATGAAAAATGAAAAGTCCAGATAGCATTAGACATATTATTATGATGAATATTGGTCCACAAATTCAATAACTAACAGGACTCCAAGTATTATTATAATCCAATTAGTTTTTATTGTTACCCATTTGTGTCCACTGCTGGGCAAGGGTCTCTTTTCAAAGGAGGGATGGGTCAGACCTCAATACCACCACTCTAGCAAAGTTGGAGACTGTTGCACACCCTCAAGAAATGTGTTAATCAACAATAATCCAATTAAAACAAGTTTTTTTATGAATAATTATTGTTAAGAATAACAGTCATAGCCTCTGATGATGGTAAAGATCTAATTAACAATGTTCTCATATGTTTAGCATGTGCAAATTTATTATGTAACCTAATTAGACAGCTGACATTGAAAATTCAATCTTTATAATGGATGGGAGATGTATTATTAGATTTGATTACAATACCAGCTTTTGTCCGGCACTTTATGGGCTTTACTTTCAATCTAAAGTCTGTAAAGAGATGTTAAATAGCCTAGATCATAGTTAATTTTAGACTTTTAATTTATTGTTTATAGACTTTCTGCATTCTATGTTGCTATGTTTAATGTGAATAATGTCTCGGTATAAATAAAAACCTAGACTTTTTGCTTTCTTCTCTAGGTGCCAAATATAAAAGATTATACAGAAAATTATTTGTTTGAAATTCACTGGATGACTACCCCTGCACAAGAAGCAATTCTACTTAATATGGCTATCATTCACAAAACTAACCATATTTATTTGTTATTTCCCAAGACGTTCAATGACAAAAACTCTTCCGCCTATATTTTATTGCAAGGTACTACACAATAGGAAACAGTGCAGACAAATCTTTATGATTCAAAACACTTTTTGAATAATAATGAACGGTAATAAAATCTTATGGAATATTACTCTTCAGTTTCATCACTAACTTAACAGCATATCCATATTGTGAGTGGTCAACCTGGTGTCAAAGTTGTTCAAGCTATTAGAATGTTCATCACACATGCAAAACCTTCATATTTTTTGTTTTGTCCTAAAAACAGCAGCTCATGGCAGAAATTTGGGGTAATTAACTATATTTCAAAGTACATAGGATAATTTTGATTATGATATGTAAGGACCCCCTGCCAGCTATGATTTCAGGCCTACCTATTGAACTGAACATATGATTACTTAGTGTTCCCAAATATTTAATTTCAAGCAACTTCCACTACAGTTAAATGACAAATCTTAACTTATTAAAACAAACAGGGTGGGCCAAATATGGTCAAATGAGGTAACCGTAACAATTTGGTATTTTCCTGTATCAAGGTCTAATTGTATCTAAACATAGATTTTACAGTGAATGTGCTAATAAATTATGTAATGTTACAATATAAAGTGAGTGATTTTGGTGTTGTTTTTGGACCTGAGTATATTTTTTTAAGTAATTTAAAATTACTCTGAATTTTTTTTTGACCAAGAAATATATTTTGATTATTTGACAGATAAAAGGGAGACTCTAAAGTGCCACAGTTATTCATTGAATAAATTAATCTGAAAATGAGAAAGCTGGCTCAGAATAATATCAAAGTTAAAAATAATAAATATTTTCAAGTTGTATGATGAATAATACTCATGGAGTACCTATAAGATATTTTCCTTTGATAAATAGCTTTCTTGCATGAAGGAACTACAATAACCTATTTTTATATTGCAAAACTATTGATTTCTATAAAATTTTCTTCATAGTAACAATAGACATGGCAACATTAACTTTGAAAAGAAAACTCTTTGTTACAGCAATGATGATTAGTCATCACTGGCAGTCAAGTTTTCACGTTTAAATTTCGAATTCGTAGCGAGAGCGCGCGGATTTTTTTTTTTATCCCTAGCTGTCAAACGCGCGCGATCAATGCCTTCATCGACCGTCCGCGCACGTTGTACACACAACATAACCCACGCTACCAGTCGCTATGCAACCCTCCCCGCATCATTCAGACGAGGCATTGTTATAAGGACGTAGTACACTGCGCATTCTTCTTGCTCGCGTGTCAGCAAGGTTATAACTCGCGCATGCATCACAGGCGCATGTGTCGACAATGACGCAGCCTCGTTGGCAATTCGGCCCAATCATGTGGCCAAAAACATTCCACGAAACACTCGATAACCAAACAAAAGTTACACTAATAGTTTCAAAGTATAAAAAACTCACCCCCTTGCCATTTCCAAGCTCTTGATGAGCTTCTTGATCTTCCAGATTTCGACATTGCGATCTGCTGACGATTCTTCAGACATTTTGGATCGGTTTTATTGAACTATTACACCACAAAACACACCAAACGACGACTAATAATTAATATAAAGTCTAAATAACACACCACTAAACTTCTAAATAAAAGGATTGAGGGGAAGGGAGCCCGACTTGCGGCGCTAACTGCTCAAATCCAGATCGAACCGGACGGACCAGACACTCCGTTCACACACTTTCTAATAGTTCACATTCACGTCTGCCGTCGCTCGTACTTTTCTTCTTGTGCGGGGATTCTTGGATTTTTTCTTAATTCGGTTACCCCTAAGCATGTGGGACGCAGAAATAAGACATTACAGGGATAAAAAGATGACGTTGAACAAACGATCGAACGAACGCCTCGTCGTCCGTCGGAGAAATGAAAGAAAAAAATTGCGAGTTGTGCTTGCTAGCCGTAAAAAAGTCGAGTTCGAAGAATATTATTTAATCAATAATGCCTTTACTTTTCCAATAATTAATAAAACTATGTAGGACTTTAAAAATAACTTTTATGTAACTGTATAATATCTACAGATTGTAATAATATAAACTTCAGAAAAAATAAAACAATTGATTTTGGTTGTACTTACGAGATTTTTGTTTTTTATAATAGCAATTGCTTAGCACAACTGTCAAGTAGTGATGTAGGTAGGTTCTTCATACTTGTTGTTAGTCGATTGGAACAGAAGAATATTTTTTAGAATATTTTAATTTAATTTAACCATAATACCCAGTGTCTCATTGTCCAATTACATCTATTGCTATTTTTTAAATAAAAACTATTTATAGTTCAAATTTTCCTTTTTTTTATTATTATTATGTTAAAAAGATAGTATTTCTAAACATTTTTACTTAATAAAATTGTTAAACTAGCTTCTGGTATTTCTTCGATATCACAGAAAATGATAATTACAGGTCTTCAAAAACCAATCCCTCAGAAGTGATTAGTTTAAAACTTATGTTAACATTTGTTTAAGTTTAAGTTCACATCGTAGCAGTAGTAGAACTAGATTTAATTGTAAATAGTTAAATTATTTGTTACCTTGAGACAAAGAAAAACAAATTGTTTTTAGTAATTACATTTGTTTACAATTTAGTTAGTCTTTTACTAGTACATATCAATCACATCACTAGTCAATGTCAACTCGAGGCGAACTTCGCCTAAAAGTTAGGTTATAATTTCGCAATCGTTCCCGAGATGTTATGTACCAAAATTAAACAAATTGTATTAACTAAAACTACACTACAACAAAATGTACAGTTTCGCTGTTTAATAACGTCTCGGTATAAATCAAAAACATGGGTTTGGATAGACGGCTGGCTGACGAGTGTAGCGAATAGGGATAATTCGGGGATGTCTCCTTTGCGTATTATCTTGAAAGATTTACGGGCATTGAGTGCTTGGACGCGGAGTAGTTTAGTGAATAATGTGGTTCGAAGGTGTAGGAAAGACCGTAGTGTTCGGGAAGTGATACAATGTTTCAAGCATGCGTTTTTCCGGCCTAGACGAACCTTGCTAATTTCTGCGACTGCTGCATACAAGGCCCGGGAAGGAGATGATGATAATGCACCAAGTGGACCCCCGCCCCCATGTGATAAAAGCATCACTGATGCGGAGTTAGAGGTACTTTAATATTCCATTTTTAAAACCTGGAGTTGTGAAAATCATAATAAATAAATATTTATAACCAGATCTCGAGAATTCAAATAAGTAAAACATTCGATTTAAAAAAAGTATAGATAATATAGATACAGATTCTTTTTTTAAATCAGAGATAAAAGTGTTTATTTGAAACAAAGATGTGCAGGATATTCCAAGGTCATGACTGTGTGACAAATAAATGTTCAGACAAAGAGAGTTCATGTTTGTTTATTTTGGTCTTCTTTGTGTTGTTGACATTTGTTTTAAATATATCACAACTCTGATAACTTTTAGCAACTTTTAAACTCTTTGTTTTTATTTATGCAACATTCTTATAAGATTCTTATTGCATTTTCAAGACCATAATGTATATAAGTTTTTTTTTATTCTTGGTTTGGACTATTTTTTTTTTCCATTTTTAAAAAGTTAGGTATAATTGAGATGGTTGTAGGTAAATCTACTGTTGGTTGGATGAAAACCATCCTGACTAATGAAACACCTATCAATAACAAGTATTAATCATTTAAGGTAATTAGAGTAAAATTATTTATTATCCTTACAAACATCTGTGAGGTAAACAGGTTCTTTCTTCAAGATTTACAAGATGATTGAATGGAAATAAAGCTTAATTAATGTTTACCTATTATTGTTAGTACAAACTGAATTAAATTAAAGTAATATAAAGTTGTAGAGCAGGTGACATAGCAAGTGGTATTCTTTAATATTATTAAAAAAAAAAAAATTTAACCATTACTGTCACACTGCGGGGCAAGGGTCTCCTCCCGTAATGAGGGAGGGGTTAGGCCTTGAGTGCACCACGCTGGCCAAGTGCGGGTTGGGGACTTTGCATGCCCTCAATAAATGTATTAAACAAATTTTAGGCATGCAAGGTTTCCTCATGATGTTTTCCTTCACCGTTGGAGCCCGTGACAATTATTTCTAATACACACATAACTTCAAAAAGTCATTGGTGTGTTGCCTTGGGTTCGAACCTGCGACCACTTGCGTAGGAGGTGTCAACTTATATCTCAATTTCTTAATTGACTGTGGAACTAAGGCTGCTCCAGCAGGGAATATTCTTGAACGGGAAAATACACTAGTCTTCTCTGATAAGATTAAAAGTCAGGAATCATAATAATATATAAATACATTTATCTAAGATGGTGAACACAGTATCGTGTAACATTTTGCTAACTTTGTCACTTATATAAAGTGCCAGTTTGTTAATAATTGTTTATACATCATGACTATTTAACAATCAAATCTTTGGTGTAAAATCTATACAGTAATCATGACTACTAATTACTATCAAAGTGTCAAAATAAAATGATATGTATTTGAATAATATTATGCTCAAAATGGTGTCCTGCCTGATAAACTCTTTTGTATATGTACTACATTATTTTCATAAGCCCTGTGAAGCACATATATATGTACATACATGCATAATAATATTATTACACCTGTTATAACCAAAGGTTATGGCAGAAGTGTATTTAATACATCCACATTTCACTATTCACAATGTTAGTCCACTTTAATAGGGGGGAGCCTGTTGCCATATACCAGACATGCTAACCAAAATCGGGGCTACTATTCCATCCGCCACCAGACCCATCAATGAAGTGTCTGTGTTAACAATTACTTAACCACCTAATTGTCATATTTATAATATTAGTGATTCATAGAAATTTTATGGGAGAGTGGAAAGCTATGGGGAGGCCTTGTTGCCCAGCAGTGGGACGATATAGGCTCATAATAATAATAAAAAAACTTATAATGTTTAGTAATTAGAGTAATGAACATTGCATACCATAACTTATTGATGTTGATATCCGAAATACACAATGATGTGAACACGAAACATAAACACTCCTCACTCTTCAATAAAGTTTAAAATTTAAAGTTTTATGAGACACTATATCTAAGATCAGGACAAATATTTATCTAACTTGCACAGTATAACCACTGCCAATAACATACCAATGTATGTTAAAGCCTTATAGGAAAGAAAACACAAATTGAGACAATAGAAAAGTAGAAATAAACTTGAATGACAGCCGAAATAACCTAGCGGGGAATCCCCTACCGGCTACAGATAACATAAACTCACCTACGTTCCGATTCACGCTATGAAACGAAATTTATAATAACTTACATAATATCACGCTTTTTATCCTTGGAAAAGGTATAAAAAATACCCATGTTTCACCATCATATTATTATTATAAGAAAACTAGCTGACCCGGCAAACATTGTTTTGCCATAAAAATTAAATAAAAAAACATTGTCCAGCGGACATAATTGTGTTTCTAAACCATTCTCAGATCCCCTTGAACACACACAAAAAATTTCATCAAAATCAGTCCAGTTGTTTAAGAGAAGTTCAGTGACATACACACTTACAGAAGAATTATATATATAAAGATTTCTCAATAGATGCCCGGATTTTGAAAACGTGCCTGGTATATGACAATAGGCTCGCCCCCTATTACATGGGACTAACATTGTTAATTATGAAATTCGGTTGCATTTCATATACCTTGAACTTTCGGGTAACATATAATATCACTGCTTTTTCCATATGGGTATGCAGAGACGAAAGAACGCACATCCATACATTCATTATGTAGGTTCAAAACCTTTATCATGTGTTGTTCTCTCCCAGGAGCTGTTAAAAGACTTGGACGCCGTGGAGATGTTGTCCCGCAGCACGCTGTTCTGCGCCAAGTGCGGCAAGAGGCTGGTGATTGAGAAGAAGCAGCCCGGCGTGCGGTATTGCTCGTTAGTATGTTTGTGTGTTTCATCTTTTGAAGTTTTTGTGAATAAGAGTATTATGCCCTTAATTTTCTGACTATTTGGATAATAAATAGCAGCAATGACAGTTTTTAGAATCTTTTTTTTGCTTACAATATAGTATATGCAACGTTTTGTTGTTTTTCTTTGTAGTTAGAACAGGTGATATGTTTTTAAAATGTGTTTAGATAGTCGATTTTGAGGCTATTTCATGTGTCCACTAAAATAACACCACTGGTAGCAAATATCCATATTATAAATGCAAAAATAACTCTGTCCGTCTGTTACTCAATCACGCACTACTGACCAATTTGCATGAAATTTGGTTTGGAGATATTTTGATACCCGAGAAGGGACATAGGCTACTTTTTACACCGGAAAAAATTACGCATTCCCATGGGAAAATTCACGTGGCGGACGAAGTCACGGGTACAAGGTAGAATAAAATATATCTTGAAACTATGCTCGCTCGAACCTTTATAACGTCCTTGGCAGTGAGACGATGTTATTTAATTAAATGTTATATCTTAATTATAATATTTGATCTAGGTGCAAAACATCGGAGGTGTCTGAAACGACGAAACAGTCTGACGGATGGGTGCCCTACATGGAGGCGGAGGACGTCATCATTTGGAGGAAGGAGTACAAACCTGGACTGGGACTTTATGCTTATAAAGGTAACTGCTTAACAGTTTACACACTTACTAGCCTTATTAACTCCCGGTCTCTGAGGTAAATTTAACGGTAGTTTATCTATTCAAACTGTAATTTCTATGTCAGCTTAAAAGCTATTGAATAGATAAACTACCGATAAATGTACCTCAGAAACCGGGGTTTAGAAACGTGATGTATCATGGTATTTCACACTTGATTGGAAGAGACAAAACTTTACTCTAAAATATGCTTATTGTTGTAAAATTATGTATTTATTTTTATTATTTATTATAGCAACAACAAAAATACATTCTTTATGAAAATTTCAACTGTTTAACTATCACGGTTCGTGAGATACAACCTGGTGACAGTCAGACAGCAGAGTTTTAAAATTAGGGTCCCGTTTTACGTTTTGGGTACGGAAACTTAAAAGCAAATAGTCCGTGTGATATAATCTTTTCGTAATTCTGTAAATATGTTCTAAACACAACGACGTGTTTTCAGCGACCTTGCCACGTTAATTGTTATCTAACTGATCGCTCAACAACACTAGGTTAACGATATGAGTTATTTTTGTATGAAATGTGTATTTTTGTTCCGTGGTTGCATAATATGGATAGTTTTGTGCTTAGTAACGAAAGAAAATATGTTAAAATAAATAAATAAATATAAATATTAATGGACAACTCACACACGGTCATTTGATTCCAAACTAAGCAGAGCTTGTACTATGGTAACCAAATAACTGATAAACATACTTATATACTTGTAAATACATACTTATATAGATACATTAACATCCAGGCTCAGAACAAATACTCGTGCTCATCACACAAAGATTTGTCCCGGGTGGGATTCGAACCCGCCACACGCGGCGCCACGGTTGTTGCGGCGAGGTGACCGCTTAAACCACTGCGCCAAACGTGCAGTTGTTGATTTTAAACATCTTTTTATAGCTTCGGATGTATAAAAGTATGAAGGTACTAGATTTAGCCCGAAATTTCGTCTGCCTGGAAAATATTTTCAGGGATATCCTATGTGTTAATCCAATTCTTCGTGGCAGAGTGGTTAAGGTGGTCGCCACGCCACTACCAGTGCATCAGGAGATCATGGGTTCGAGTTGTCTTTTAAAAGCAGTGGTTCCCAACCAGTGGTCCGCTGAATTCAAAATATGGTCCGTGAATGATTTCAAAATTTATAATTTTCAGGAATATTATAACTCTTTGTTTTTAATATACTACATAGTGGTCCCTGCTTAACAACAATGATATAAAATTGGTCCCTGACTAAGAAAAGGTTGGGAATCCCTGTTCTAAATAAACAGAAACTGTTCGAACCAGAAAACAGCCTCACATATTGCTTTAAGTCACAATTTTTCGTTAAACAATGATGCATTATATTAAGCTAAATGCTTGAACGTTTATTCATAATCGCCTCGATACGACGTCGTAACGTTGATTGATAAAGAAACAAGATACGATCTCCCAAGGTTCAGTTATTTTCCTAACTCTTGTCTACATACATATTGACAAATACATGTACAACAAGCGAGGAGCTCGTGGCTTTGTTAACAACAGCCGCGCGGATCGATCTTTGAGGTTAAGCTACGCTTGCCGAGGTTGTTCTGTGGATGGGTGACCATATACATATCGATTTCTTCCGTGTTTCCGAAGGCACGTTAAATTGTGGGCCCCGGCTGTCATTTTTAAGATCTTTGACAGTCGTTAACAGTAGTCAGAAGCTTAAAGGCTGACAACCAGTCTCACCGAAGGGTATCGTGTTATAACCCAGGTAACTGTGTTGTGGAGGTCTGAAGAACAGTCGCGGCATGTACAATACTGGTATTCAGCTGCATCCGGTGAGACTGGAAGCCGACTCCAACATAGTTGGACGAAAGGCTAGGCTACAAAATAAAATGTATTACGGGCGCCAGATAACTTTGAATGTCTGAATATAGCGGTTTCATCACGATGTTTTCATGTACACCTTTGTACAAGTCTATAGTATATTTCCACTAGGCCGGAAAGGTTAATAGGTTATGATAAATATAATAATTACTTTAGATAACGATTTTGCATTACATATACTTAATTAGCAATGAGTAGACATTGTTTTGTCCGTACTGGAACCCGCGACACTGTAATTTTTCGACATTTTCGATTCTTGATGATCACACTTTAGTCAATTTATACTGAACTAGCTGACCCGCGCAACTTCGCTTGCGTCACATAAGAGAGAATGGGTAAAATTTTTCCCCGTTTTTGTAACATTCTTTACTGCTGCTCTTCTCCTATTGGTCGTAGCGTGATGATATATAGCCTATAGCCTTCCTCGATAAATGGGCTATCTAACACTGAAGGATTTTTTCAAATCGGACCAGTAGTTCCTGAGATTAGCGCGTTCAAACAAACAAACAAACAAACTCTTCAGCTTTATAATATTAGTATAGATTATACTAAACTAGCGGCCGCCCTAGTGATCTTATTCCCGTTTTCTTAAAAAGAAGATTGCTGCTCTGCTCCTTTTATAGCCATATCGTGATGATTGTCCATAGCCTTCCTCATTGTATGAAATACTAGAGGCCGGCCGCGACTTCGTCTGCGTGGAAACCCTTCCCGTGTAAATCCCGATCCCTTGGGAACTCCGGGATAAAAAGCAGCCTATGTGTTATTTTGGGTCTTCAGCTACCTATATACCAAATTTCATCGTAATCGATTCAGTAATATTGGCGTGAAAGAGTAACAAACATACATACATACTCGCAAACTTTCGCATTTATAATATTAGTAGGATTCATCACAAAAATATTTTTTCATTTTAACAATGAAAACTTTCATATGTTTCAAAATCATTCGCAATAAGTACATTATGAGTAATATAACCAGTTGTTAGTATATCTAATATAGTGATAGTACTGATATGACATAATGTGCTGATAACACTATCAGTATAACACGGTGATAAGTTATCACAGTTCAAGAGTCACGTTATTTGGCATGCGTTGAGAAAGCGTTGGAAACACGGGGGTTAAATTAATGTGTTTATTTTAACGTCCCACTGCTGGGCAAGGGTCTCCTCCCGTAATGAGGGAGAGGTTCGGCCTTGAGTCCACCACGCTGGCCAATTGCGTGTTGGGGACTTTGCATACCCTCAATAAATGTATTAAACAAATTTTAGGCATGCAAGGTTTCCTCACGATGTTTTCCTTCACCGTTTGCGTGGGAGGTGTTAACTTATACCACTCGGCTATCACTGCTCTTCATAGAGACAAATTGAATGTGTATATTTCAACATCCCACTGCTGGGCAAGGGTCTCCTCCCGTAATTAGGAAAGAGTTGAGCCTTGAGTCTAGGCTTCCGCAATAAATAGGCTATCCAACAGAACAATAATTTTTCAACACTTCAATTTTAAAACAAATTTGTACTAATTTTATAAAATTGTAGAGTTTGTTTGCTTGAACGCGCTTATTTCAGGAACTACTGGTGAACTTGAAATATTATTTCACTGTTGGATAGCCTATTTATCGAGGAAGGCCTTACGCTATATAACATCACACTACGACCATAAGGAGCGAAGTAACATCGAAAAATGTTACAAAATGGGGAAAAATATGACCCATTCTCTCTTAAGTCTAGCATTGACAGTGGGAATTTGAACTAGTTAATTTTCCCACTATCAATGTTACCCAAATGATTCAAAGTTACCCAGGTTGACTGTAATCTATACTAATACTAGCTTTTACCCGCGACTTCGTCCGCCACCTGAATTTTCCCATGGAAATGCGTCATTTACCCGGGGTAAAAAGTAGCCTATGTCCTTTCTCGGGTATCAAAATATCTCCATACCAAATTTCATGCAAATTGGTTCAAAAGTTTAGGCGTGATTGAGTAACAGACAGACAGACAGACAAATTACTTTCACATTTAATTTTAATTTTATTCCTCCTAGTGAGGAAACCAATAGATAGTAAGTCTTAAGATATAATTAGTTTCATATAAAATTATTTCACCAAGTGTTGTTTACGTTTCAACAGTTTGTTTAAATATTCTAAACATTGGGATTTATTTTATATACAATAAATATTTCTTTCTTTCTTCTTCTTCATTTATAATATTAGTACCGATTATAAAACAATGTTACCCAAATTGACCTTACATTAAATAATATTTTTCTTGCAGTATACGGTCGCTACCCAGACGTGAAAGCGGCAGACTTCGCGGCCGTTCAAGTAGACGGTCGTTACCGCAAGGTGTGGGACGCCGCCGTGGCCGCGCTGTCCGTGGTGGAACACAACGCTAACGGCTTAGGGGACCAGGCCGTGTTGCATTGGGAGGTGTTGTGGCCCGTAAGTATTTACAGAAAAAATATATAATATTATATGACCCACTCGGCCCCGCTCTGAAAAGGAACGTACAAACGTATAAACTGTCATATCCTACTAGTTTCTGCTCGCGTGAAAAGATTTCGCGTAGTAAAAAGTATCTTATGTGCGAATCAAGATTAATTTCATTTCAATCAGTCGAAAATCTAAGATTTGTACAAACGTCATAGTAGCTTTATGCATGCAAAGTTTTATACAAACTTTCATCCCCTATTCATCTCCTTGGGGGAAGAATTGATCAAAATACTTTCTTAGCGGATGTATACGTCATAACATCTACCTGCATGTCAAATTTCAGGCTGATCCGTCCAGTAGTTTGTGCTGTGCGTTGATAGATCACTATGTCAGTCAGTCACCTTTGAGATATATATATTTAGATTTGAACCCCTCAGGGGGTAATTTATCAAATACATTGAAACACGTGTTTATTTATTTCAAACAAAAGCCTGTATCAAATATGTAGTTTCATGCTTGTAACTCCGAAAATGACGAACTGTAATGCAAATTTTTTATCTCCAATTTTATCCCTTTAGGTCGTCATTAAAAGCACCCGTTGTCCAAATTTCATGTTTCTAACTTTTACAGTTTAATTTAGAGATTCCCATTAAAATACGACATATCAATACAACACTTATATCATATATCGATATTTGTAAAAAATATCGAAATTAGCGTATCGCATCGAAGTTTCACCATGATTTATGATTTTCGGAGGTTCTTTATCAAATTTATTTATTTATTTATTACATCTAACATTACAGTCACTAAGACTAATGCGTTAGAGAAGTTACCATATATGAAATTAGGATTTATAACTAATTTTCCTTCACAGAGACTATTCGCGAACCGCGACTACGTGTACATACGTCGGCACAAGGAGTTCGACGTGAGCTCCCGCAGCCTGCCGCATCAGAAGGGCCTGTTCCAACCGGAGCCGGCCGAGGACACCCGACCGCAGCCGAAGATCACCGAGCGACCGAGCGTACACTCCAACGCGAAGAGAAAATCTATTGAGGCTTATGCTAAGTTGGAGAGGGAGCAGGCCACTTCTCAAAATAAGGTATATTATAATAGCCAGAGGCTTAAGTATTATCAAAGCCAAAAATGCTTTATTTCATAAAGGCGAACGGCAGGTTTGTATGAAGAATTCGTACAGATGTTTTAATTCGTAGCTAATATGATAGACAAGCTTATTTTAAAATTCTTATTTATTTAAAAGTTGGGAGGTTAAAGTTATGTCCATTTTAAGAAGCCCCGATAGTTCGCTAAATTGCTCAGATGCTGTCAAAATAACAATCCAAAACAACAGCAAATTAGCGTAGACGTCAGATTAACAGTGACGTCTCATGAGATTTTCTTTTTCTTTAGTTGTCAACAAATATAAGCCATAGACCAAAAAATATCATTTAATTTGTCAAATCTTTCTACCTTAATTATGAATTAATCCGGACTTTAAAAATAATACTCCCAAATAAAAATAAGTGGGCTAAGTCACTGACCTTAATAAGTGGTACAAATTCTGTAACGAAACAACACCAACTTTAAGCTGTACGAAATCTGCCGTACTCCTTTATTATTATTAAAATACCGTCATACTGTAATTAATCTATGAATATATGGTATTAAATACATATGTGTTTGTTTCAGGTGTACGTAATAATAAGTCGTTCGTGCGAGCACCCCAAGGTGCCGGAGTCGAAGCACGCGATCCGTGTCTCCGAGTACTGGAGCCATATGGTCGTCAAGACCATGAACGGGAGAGATAAGGTTCGTTTCATAATATACAGGGTGTCCCATAACTCAACGATAATCCGAGACAGGATGAAAGACCAAGTCATACCGGTCCTAGAAAAAAAAAAAAAAAAATCCATGTCACTTAGTTCAGCAATAATAGACATTTTTCAAAAAAGTTGAAATTCCACACCCTTGGTCGCATTTTCAAGTCTAGGAATACAGGCTCTGCAACGGCGTACAAAAGATATTTTCACCAGTCAAGCAAAATTCCTTGCATTTATTACTTCTGACGCTGTGTCAATTTTCTGGCGTAGTTCTGATAGATTTGGTATTCATTTCGAATAGACTTTTTCTTTTATGCAGTCCCAGTAAAAAAATCTACTGAATTTAATTCGGGGGAACGAGGAGGCCATTAAATTGAACCACTGCGTCCGATCCATCTGCGAGGATACTCTTCGTTCAAATAAAAATAACATTCTTAATGGCAAGAAAAGTGGCAAGTGTTGCTCCATTTTAAAATCTTGATTAAATGCGCCAACTTTTGAAATAACTTGCCAAGGGTAGTGTAGTACATTTTTTTTCCATACGAAGCGTCAAAGTTAACTAACGATATTTTTGTGAACCATGACTCACTAAAACTTACCTTTTTTTATTAAATTAACCATGTTTTGTGCATTAATTTGTATTACGATTAATAGCATATTTAATGAAGATCACGAAATTCAAAAAAACACAGCGAAATTGTGACATTGGTGATCACAGGACTTGAAAATGCGACCAAGGGTGTGGAATTTCAACTTTTTTGAAAAATGTCTATTATTGCTGAACTAAGTGACATGGATTTTTTTTTTTAATTTTTTCTAGGACCGGTATGACTTGGCCTTTCATCCTGTCTTGGATTATCGTTGAGTTTTGGGACACCCTGTATATAACCTTCTATAGTACTTATGGTAATAGGCTGCTAGAGGAATTCGTGGCTTAGTTGATAACAGCTGCGCGGATTGATGTCTGAAGTTAAGCTACACTTGCCTAGGTTGCTCTGTGGATGGGTGACCATTTTATACATATCGACTTCTTTTGTGTTTCGAATTCGAATAAAAAAGAATGACTCTATGTAGGTAATAAGTAATAAGGTCTGCTGATCGTGAAGTCTCGGGCTTGATTATCGGGTGCAAAGTGCTGTTGGTTTTTTGTAATTAATATTAGAATGTTTTTAATATTAGCTTGAAGGGTAACGTGCCCGGTAAATGGCAATAGACTTGCCCCCTTCAATATGGGACTAACATTGTTAATGGCGAAACGTGCTTGTATTTCATACGTCTCTGCCTACACAAAAGGCATGACATTATGTTTGTATGTATGTATTATTATTGCAGGCAGGCATGGAATTCGTGCTGACGTACTACGACGAGCCGGCCGTGGGCGGCATGCCCAGCAGCGTGGCGGCGTGGGCCACGGGCCGCGCCGCGCCCGCCTACCTGCAGCGCATGCGGCGGGCGGCGGCCGAGTACAAGGCGTGGCGGAAGGAGACCAGACAGGTATATTGTATACCATACATACCCTGACCCTCTCGCCCCATCAACACATCTTTCATCAACATCAACACTCTAGGCCAGGGGTTCCCAACCTTTTCTTAGCCCGAGACCACTTGTATATTATTCTTGCTAGCAGGGACCACTATGTAAGTATATTAAAAATAAAATGTAATAATTATCCTGGAAATTCAAAACTTTAAAATCATTCGCGGACCATATTTTGACTTCCGCGGACCACTGGTTGGGAATCACTGCTCTAGGCACTTACCAACTCATCATTTCGACGCCCCCAACATCTTAAGATGATTATCCAAATAGCTTAAACCCTTCAAAACATCTCAAGACAACTAATATCTAAAAAGTGCCCACACTATCTGAAAAACCACACTAATATGTCTCAGTCTCTTAAAGACGTTTATAAGCCTCCCCCCCAACACAAATAGACCCTTCAACAGCTTTCGTAAGTACTTCTTTCCCCTTCTATCCATGTTAAGCACAACTCCCATGACACCACGCACTGTATTGCAAGTACATAACAATGTATATACTAGGCAAATCGCAGAATGATCAACTCAATCCCCCCTCTTTTTAATCCTCCACTCTTCTTCAACAATATTCCAATCATTTATTTCCCCAGGACGACACTGACTACTCGCCGTTCAAGACGGACCACAAACAGGAGACGAGCGAAGAAGAAGAGACGTCTAAAGATATCGTGGTGCTCAGAGAACAAGATATGGAGGTACATATTGTATTAATTTAGTGAGCTAGTAGAATGTGGGGGTGGGGTTACCCCCCAAACTGGTTAATGCAATTAGAAATAATATGTAAATTTTGTAACTTGTGATCCTCCTCCCTCAATTATGTACACATTTTCATTCAAATATTTAATTATTGATTATTTGTGCGATCCACAAATAATTGTTTCTGATAGTCGTTACAGTTACTGAATCTACCACTAGCTCGGAAAGCTCGTAGAGCCTTATGAGAAGAGCTAGCTAGAAACTCTTTCTTCTTCGCCAAAAGATTTACAATGTGGTTGATACAATAATATTGATCATACGAGAAGCTCCTAACAATCAGCGACCAATGGCGCGGAACTACACTTAGCCCACTCGGTTATCACTGTTTATACCATGTTTATTAGTAAAATATTATATATTTGTTTATTATTGCAGTCATCACAAAGCGGTCCGGAGCTAGAGCTGAGCGACGCGATGACCCGCGACCAAGGCACTCAGACCGAGGACGAGATCAAACACAGCACGGTCAAGCACGAACCCACGCAGGACAAGGCCGTCGACACTGACGAACATGTTACTAATGTAAGTACTTTATATTATTTATACTGTATGATACAGTACATAGAGTACATAGAAAGGAGCTCGTGACTTAGTTCACTCTGAGGTTAAGCTACGCTTGCCGAGGTCGTTTTTTGGATGGGTGACCATCTTATACGTAAGTTCCTCCCTATAACAGCCGCGCGGATCGATCTCTGAGGTTAAGCTACGCTTGCCGAGGTCGTTCTGTGGATGGGTGACCATCTTATACGTAAGTTCCTCCCTACAACAGCCGCGCGGATCGATCTCTGAGGTTAAGCTACGCTTGCCGAGGTTGTATTTTGGATGGGTGACCATCTTATACGTAAGTTCCTCCCTACAATAGTCGCGCGGATCGATCTCTGAGGTTAAGCTACGCTTGCCGAGGTCGGTTTGTGGATGGGTGACCATCTTATACGTAAGTTCCTCCCTACAATAGTCGCGCGGATCGATCTCTGAGGTTAAGCTATGCTTGCCGAGGTCGTTTTGTGGATGGGTGACCATCTTATACGTAAGTAACCCACGCACGACAAGGCCGTCGACACTGACGAACATGTTACTAATGTAAGTAACAGTCTATATTAGCTTAGCCTTTCTTTCAACTATGTTAGTGTTGGCTTGCAGTCTCACCGGATGCAGCTGAATACCAGTGTTTAACATGGAGCGACTGTCTATCTGACCTCCACAAGACATTTACCTGGGTTATAACACGGTACCCTCCGGTGAGACTGGTTGTCAGACTTTCAAGTTCCTTACTACTGTAAACGACTGTCAAAGATCTTCGAAAATGACAGCCGGGACCCACAATTTAACGTGCCTTCCGAAACACGAAGGAACTCGATACGAATAAGATGGTTTTGTCTTGTGTCCGTAGTTTGTATGTTTGTTAAAGTCCTCGCGACACAAGAGCAATTCGTAGTGCGGGAGTTGTCTTAAAAAAAAAAAGAATAAAATGGTCACCCATCCACAGAACAACCTCGGCGAGTGTAGCTTAACCTCAAAATATCGATCCGCGTGGCTGTTTATTTTACAAAACGTGTTAATTAACTCGTGTCTTTTCTGTTGTCTCCAGGACCCAGGATCGGAAGGCGACGTAACTAAAGTACTGGAAGAAGAGGAACAGCCCAAAAACGGTGGGTGGTGGCGATATCTATACCCATTCTATTACTTTGTATAGAGTATACTATATATAATAAATTTAACCCATTAATGTCCCACTGCTGGGCAAGGGTCTCCTCCCGTAATGAGGAGTTTTGGTGCGTTCCCACTATGTCGTGACGATAGATAGTCGTGTAGTTCAAATGTCGTCTCTAGCTGTTCCCATTATAACGACTGTTTGTCGTCAAAAATTGTTATCGTGTAGTGACGACGACATTTTATCATTTCACGGCAGTCGCTGTATCGTTTGCACATTAGCAAGCTACAAATGCAACGATTTTTTATCGTTTTACGACTGTCGTGCTAGCGGTCCCCATTGTCACGATAATCTGTCGTCACTGCAAAAAAATGTCGTAGACGACAGTAAGTCGTGATCATTTAAACACATGAGCCACGGCACTTAAAACTATACTATCTGTCGTCACGACATAGTAGGAACGCGCCCTTAGGCCTTGAGTCCACCATGCTAGCCTATTGCAGATTGGGATATAGTATATATACTTATATAAATATATATGTAAGTCTATATGACATTTATATACTACGCGGAATATAGACGTCGCTTAAAAATGTATACTACATATATAGTAATATGTTATTTAACTATGTTATTCTCGGGCTTCTAATGCCGGCCGGGAAATCAAACCCGAGACCTCTTTATCAATTTTGAAATTGCCAAAATTTTGCAAAAGTCTCGACTATTTTCCTCAACGCTTATTTTCCGTGTGGTCTATAACCTTAAAAACAACAACTTTAAGCAAAACAAGTAATATAATATCTATATTACTAACTTTATTTTCAAAATAAACTAACTCAACTTATGTTAAAAAAAAAATTCTTCTAAGGCCGTCTCTAGACCAGCAATTTTATTTGCATGATTTAGTTAAATATCACATTAATTTTATTTATCATTTTGGGCGGCCTTAAATTCTATCTTCAAAATGCTTTACTAACCCCCGGTTTCTGAGTTACATTTAGCGGTAGTTTATCTATTCAATAGCGTTTTTTTTATATGAGTTTAAACACTATTGAATAGATAAACTACCGCTAAATGTACCTCAGAAACAGGTGGTAAGTCTATTTAGGGCTTGGCTAGAACAACTCTGACTTGCAAATGCGTTGCATGACTCGAAAATTCGACCATTATTTACTTCAGTTTTCTGGACGTTTCGGCGCAAAACGCCATTAAAACTAGGTGCGAAAGTCGTCGATCGACAATAATAATGATTAAAATTAATGTACCTATAATATAAGAGTAAATATGCCCAATTTTATCAACACATAAGTTTTATATACTTACTTAACTAGCGGACCCGACAGACGTTGTCCTGTCTACACGTCAAAAAAACATTGTCCAGCAGACAAAATTGTGAATCTAAACCATTCTCAGATCCCCTTGAACACACACAAAAAATTTCATCAAAATCGGTCCAGTCGTTTAAGAGAAGTTCAGTGACACACTTACAGAAGAATTATATATATAAAGATTAGTAGTTAAGGTATATAACTACTCAAAAACTCCTTATTCTTTGTAAATAATGTAATTTTCTGATATGAATTAAAATTATCTATAACTTGACTTTAAAGAAATATCTTGATTTTTAGTCAAGGAATAATCTTTGCCTTTAAAACACCCCCTTTTTAGAAGGGTGGGGACTTCAACCTCATATACAGCTTCTAAATTAATTACTATCTATACTAATACTAGCTGACCCGCGCAACTTCGCTTGCGTCACATAAGAGAGAATGTGTCATAATTTTCCCCGTTTTTTAAACATTTTTTACTGGTACTCTGCTCCTATTGGTTGTAGTGTGATGATATATAGCCTATAACCTTCCTCGATAAATGGGCTATCTAACACGAAAAGAATTTTTCAATTCAAAGGAGCAGAGTAGCATTTAAAAATGTTACAAAAACGAGGAAAATCTTGACCCCATTCTATCTTATGTGACGCAAGCGAAGTTGCGCGGGTCGGCTAGTAAATACATATAGTCGAGCCTTTTTCCCATAGGGGTAGGCAGAGACCAAAGAACGTCACTTGGTAAGATCCTCACAAACTTCCCTTGCCTCATTCACATCCATACATCTTGTCATATATAACTTTGTTGATAAAATTGGGTATAAATCATTTTAAAAAGTAATTATTCGTAATTATTTTCTTAAAATAATGATAAACACACGCTGGCCGTGTACTATCGAATAGTAAAGCAAATAATATTAATGGCTAGAAATATTCAAGCGGTTAGAACTAATAGTATGGTGTACTATAGTTTAATGACTCAGAAAAGTTAATTTCAGGCTAAAAATATAAAGATACCATACTACCTCGTGGTATAGTGTAAAGGCAAACTTTCTAATTTTTCAAAAATACTTAGTAAAGTTAAAATTTAAATCCTATTTAGATATAATTCGAATTAATAATATAAAATTTAAATTAATGAGATATAAAATTTGTATATAAAATTCACGATTTATTATATAACAGTCATAGGCAATTACATATAAAATATTTAACTTTAAATTTTTCAAACAATATAAACTTGACTGTGCCATTTCAGAAAGGGCGTAAGTCTCATATCTTTTTCATATGAGATATGACTTATTCAAAATAACACATTTCATTTGTTTCGTAATGTTATGTGTATTTTATTTGCAAGCACAAAAGCAATATAGTAAGCTACTATACATATATTCGGTTCGGCAATATTATAAAGGAGATCATCCACGCTCCATACATTTTTGGGCCTTTTTTCAAAGTGCCGGCCAACAAAAAAAAGTGGCATGTATCGATAGAGCTAGCCATTTGAAGCAATAGTTAGTATGGCACGAAACCGGTAGGATCGCTTTGAACCGAGTTATACAGGTTTGAAGATTCATAATGTTCAAACATTAATTAATTTCTGAAAGTGCTGTGAAACATAAAATAATGATTGATTTTGCTAGAATTAACTATCTAAAGCAAACGACCACTCTGAAGTTGATTTAAGGTCGTAAGCACACGTATCAACTCGGAAACCATCGTCAAACCATCGTCTAGGTAAGAGGTCACCTAGAGTGTTGCCGTTGGGTTGTTATGTCCGACTCATCGGCATGTGGAACAATATTTTGTGCTTCGGGCACCATTTGTGATGAGGGCCCTTGTTATGAGGACACATGTTGCGGTTTAGAAGGTATGCCCGCCCTTCTATCGGAATTTGCACATAGTCCTGCACTCCACCCTGGGTACTGGTGTATGCATAATGCGCATACGAACCACTCCTATGGTCGTGAGCCGGGGCGATCACATAACGATTCCGATAAGTGTGTTACAGTAGGGAATTACATACAAATAATACTGATGAGCTCGAGTTGATACGGTGACGACCCGTTTCCGAGTTGATACGTGTGCTTACGACCTTAAATCAACTTCAGAGTGGTCGTTTGCTTTAGATAGTTAATTCTAGCAAAATCAATCATTATTTTATGTTTCACAGCACTTTCAGAAATTAATTAATGTTTGAACATTATGAATCTTCAAACCTGTATAACTCGGTTCAAAGCGATCCTACCGGTTTCGTGCCATACTAACTATTGCTTCAAATGGCTAGCTCTATCGATACATGCCACTTTTTTTTGTTGGCCGGCACTTTGAAAAAAGGCCCAAAATGGATGATCTCCTTTAACCCATTAATGTCCCACCGCTGGGCAAGGGTCTCCTCCCGTAATGAGGGAGAGGTTAGGCCTTGAGTCCACCACGCTGGCCAAGTGCGGGTTGAGGACTTTGCATGCCCTCAATAAATGTATTAAACAAACTGGATGTTAATGTATCTATATAAGTATGTATATAGAAGTATATAAGTATGTTTATCAGTTATTTGGTTACCATAGTACAAGCTCTGCTTAGTTTGGAATCAAATGACCGTGTGTGAGTTGTCCAATAATAATATTTATATTTTAATATTTAAATTTTAGGCATGCAAGGTTTCCTCACGATGTTTTCCTTCACCGTTAGAACAAGTGATAATTATTTCTAATACACATATCTTCGAAAAGTCATTGGTGTGTTGCCTCGGGTTCGAACCTGCAACCACTTGCGTGGGAGGTGCCAACTTATACCACTCGGCTATCACTGCTCCCAATATATAGTACCAATTTATACCGAACCGAATATATATTAAGTCTTAAACAGTGTCTGTATATTTAAATTGACTTAGCACAAATACTACCAAAGAGAATTTTAGTCTACTTTTCAAAAACAATTTTATACTCGGTCCACAAACGTGCTCACTACGTCATAATCAAAAGAATCATAGTAATGTGACAATGTGCGCCCGTAGCCAGATGCGCTCACCGGTCGGTAAGCAATCTGTGGGTTAAGCAAACCTTGGCGCGGTCATTCCATAGATGGGTGACCGCATAGTGGCTTTTGAACAGGGCGTCTCCGTGCTTCGGAGGGCACGTAAAAAGTCGGTCCCGGTTGTTGTCAATAAGATAACAGTCGTTAAGCCACGTCAAAGGCCTTCGGGCGGCTTGAACAACTTTGACACTAGGTTGACCACTAACCATACGACAAGAAGAAGACAATGTGTAGTGAGCGAGAGACTCCGATATAATGACATGACTTAGTTCGCACGTTTGAAATGGCCCGAGTATAGTGTTATATAATATAATCCACCGAAATATTGAAGTTTAATTTTAATTTCAAAATTTATAAAATCTTAACCTATTATCGTCCCACTGCTGGGCAAGGATCTCCTCCCGGAATGAGGGAGGGGTTGCCTTGAGTCCACCACGCTGGCCAAACTTTGCATTCCCTTCAAGAACTGTGTTAAACAACTCTCAGTCATGCAAGGTTTCATCACGATGTTTTCCTTCACCGTTATAACAAGTGATCATTGTTTCTAATACACACATCACTTGGAAAAGTCATTCGTGTTGGTTTAGAACCGCCGAATTTTATGCCATTTTCTAATGAAATTTGAAACAATTTGGAAGACATAAAATGAATTTCATCCACAGTCTTCCGTATTTAGAGTTAATTTAATTTTTAATTATATCCACTTTTACTACTATTGAATAAGTGCCGGATAGCTTATCAGGTAGAATGAAAAAATGCATATTTCAGTAACTTGTACAACTTTTAGTACATCGGACATAGAGACCTCCTTTTAAGTAAAAGGTACCTGTGCTAGGAGGTCCTGAGACACTGAGAAAAATTCTCAGTGGTTGCCCGGAATTAGGTAGTCGAAGTTTTGGACCTCCATGCCTCGGAGAGCGCGTGTCACCTACGGTCCTGCGTCTGACCTCTCACTGGTCGTGTTCGTCACACCGGACTATGAGAGTGATGTAATAGAGAGTGTACCTGTGTATTGTACACACACTTGGACACTATAAACAAAATCTGGCCGATTCCAATGAAATTTGCTACCTTAGGAAAACATTATTGTCTATCTGATAGGTGAGGCGCTCGTAGCTAGTTGCACTCACCGGTCGGTAAACGATCTGTGGGTTAAGCAACCTTGGTGCGGACATTCTACAGATGGGTGGCCGCATAGTGGTATTTGAACTGAGCGTCTCCGTGCTTCGGAGGGCACGTAAAAAGTAGGTCCCGGTTGTTTTCAATAAGATAACAGTCGTTAAGCCATGTCAAAGTCCTTCGGGCGGTTTGAACAACTTTGACACTAGGTTGACCACTAACCATACGACAAATGAAATGAGTATCTGATAGGTTATCCGATACTTATCTGTAAGCTGTGAAACTGGTATATTTTTGTTTTAAACACAAATAGCGCACTGAATAGATACATTTGTTATATGAAATATTACAAATGTTATAAGTAGAAGTAGTTTTAAAAAATTCGCTTGAAATAAAAAAAAGGTTTTTGCGAAAGCGGTGCCATCTATGTAAATAATATTTAATTCCTATTACTGTTACAATGTTGGGCAAGGGTCTCCTCCCGGAATGTGGAAGGGAGTTAGGCCTTGAGTCCACCACGCTGGCCAAGCGCTAGTCAGTAATATTACCGGTCCATGCTTTCTCGAAATATCATCTATTACTCTGCCAAATATTATCCAAATCGGTTCAGTCGTTTTTACGTACAAGAGAGATAAACAAACATGTTTCTGATTTTAGCATTTCTATGCATTTTAAGTCGTTTGCTTGACGTTTTGGCAAGATACATAGGCTTTGTATCTTTAAGGTGACTCGCCGGTGCAATTTGTGGCGAAATATCAAGTAATTGTGTTAATTCGTTTTGAAATTAAATGTTAATCATGGCGCCCCTTTCGCAAATAGAACGTTTGAAAGTTTGTAATGAAATTAGTCAATTAAATTTAATTTTAAATACTTTATAAGTGTAAAATAAAATGTCGACCGCTGTCAATTTTTAAAACATAAAATAATAACAACAAAAATAATTATTTAACGTACAAAAAGAAGGTTTCTTCCAGCAAGGCTTTTTTATTTAAAAGTAACATATACCAAGTCTATCTTTATGAAAAAAAAACTGATTTAATAAAAAATGCATTTAGGGATTCTTTACTACAGTTTTTTGTACAATATTACATGAAAGTTATAAAATAGACCATATTGTGTTTACAGTCGACTACTTAATGTTAAAAGTTGTATATAATTTGTAATAGCATTTAAGAGGTACTAGTTACTATAGTTTAACTAATTGTATTTAGCGAATGTGCGGTATAAAACTGAGAAATATTGTAAAATAAAGTTTTCTTGTTAAAAACTTTCAGCAATTATAATCATATTTTAGACAGTCTATTCAAAATATTTATCAAGTAAAGTAAAAACCGTTGTATAAAGCGACTGAAATATGATGATGTTTGTTGAAGATGTCGAAAAGCATTATAGCAGGCTCCGAATTCAGGGACGCGGAGTATCCAACTGGAGGTACCGCGTCCTGGCCACTTTATGGTGACAGTCGAAGGAACACCGTCAGGTTTTTAGTCGGTAGGCCCAAATTTAGAACAAGAACGCCTTGCGGGCGGGAGAGCCCGACAGACCCCCGCTACCTCCCTGGAGCGGGACATGCAGTAATGCATTTTCCTGACGAAAAAAAAGAAATAGGCTCCGAATTCAGACAGAATTATGTTTGCTGTCTAATAAATAGTCCTACAACTTAGTAGAGAGTATCGAATACGTGGTGTGTGTGTATTTAAACGTCATTTACACCCTCTGTCTGTTAAGTACACATACAAGATGCCAGTCGGACTATAGTTATTTTATAATAATATATTTCTCAGTTTAATACCGAGTTGGGTTATAGGTTATAGAACTTTGACGCGCTCTAATGGTATGCTTGAAATGTATTGAGATTGTGGCATAATTTTTATTTTATTAACCGCAAAACTTATCATCTTCTTGAGAATATTTTCGTCAAATAACTTTAAAAGAATAATTTTGACACTTTTTGGCAAATAGTAATAATCTTCTTCAATATGAAAGGAGACTCATCAAAGAATATTACAAACTACCTTATGCCTATATTTACTGAAATAGGAACCAGGACTTAGGATCCTTTTTCAGTAAAAAACTATCTGCTAACCAATCATTTTGTCAAAATCTTACCAAATTCAGTTCAGCCATTTTCATGTTAAACAATGATAAAAATGCCAATTGCCGAAATTTTGTAAAAATATTCTTTAAAATTAAATTATTTGACACAAAATAATTCTCCATAACATTTATTTTGAATCTATACTAACCACTATTTACTATCTCTCTATTATATATGTATATCTTTATATAATAATAATATATTTTTCATTGCACATAATATGTATCAGATGCTGACAAAATGTTCTCCTTAATTGGTATGTATTTCTAAATATATATTTCAATATATAGGCCCTATGATACAAAGCCTAGTTGTCATAAGCATATTCACAACTCCCGGATAAGCCTTAGATAAATTATCAAGTAGATAGCGAAAACGAAACATTGGGGATAGCTTTTTTAAATAGTATTAGGTCGGGGAAAGGTCTTTTCGCATTATAGTATGTATGAACTTGTAATAAAATCTTTTCTCTTCACAAAAAAGCTCGATATTTGGGTACCTCACGAGCTCACTGAAAGAAACCTAATGAACCGTGTACTCATTTGTGATTCTTGAAGCCAAAGAGATTTTATTACAAGTTCATACATACTATAATGTGAAAAGACTTTCCCCTATCTAATATTTGCACTATCCATGACGAAATGCATATGCAATAGTCAAATCCTACTGATAAGGTTTCTAAGACTTATTCAGAATTGTGAAATTAAATACATTATTTTTATATTAGTCAGATCAGTTTAACACTATAATGGAAAGGGCCTATAGTCTACTTATTCGACAGTCTTGTCATGCATGATTTATCTATATTATAATTAACAATTCTATGTATTTACAAAATAAAGTATCTGTATCAAACAGGCCACCGTCAGCTGTATAAGCCGAGTCACTGATGTTGTACATTCTGTATGTTGTATACCTCCACGAACCTTGCATACAAGACTCTCTGCCTACCCCCGGTTTCTAAGGTACATTTAGCGGTAGTTTATCTATTCAATAGCGTCTTTTTAATATGAGTTTAAACGCTATTGAATAGATAAACTACCGCTAAATGTATTCAGAAATCCGGATTAAGTGAGACTTTTTAAAATTATCTATTTCAAAGGCTGTTTTCTATTATAGCGTAAATTGTATTTTATCCCCATTTTTGGAAACCAAATCAAAATTTTGTTAACCTTACCTATCCTTTTCTATAAAGCCTTAGTATGTAGCACGAAAACTTTCAGCGTCTGTCTCTAAGACATGCAAGGTTTCATCACGATGTTTTCCTTCACCGTTATAACAAGTGATCATTATTTTACTCGACTTCAAAAAGGAGGTTTCAAATCGTCTGTACTTTTTTATGTTTGTTATCAAAATAATAAATAAAAACCATTTATTACCAGTCTAGCATTACAAACATTTTCTTATAACTATGACAACCTCACTTTGCGCAGCCTGTATCGGCGCTTACAATATTTATACTTCTTAAGAAAGACAACCCCCGCACTAAGATTTGCTCTTGTATCGCGGGGACTTTTACAAACATACAAACAACGGACACAAAGTACAACCAGACACAGAGAAAAAATGTTTTTTGAAGTCGATTATAAACAACGATCTCTTATTGAAGGAAAGCATCGTGATGAAATAGTGATGACGAATAAAACAGTCAACTTACGTAACTTTGAATCATTTTGGTAACATTGAACGTGGGAATTTGAACTAGTTTCGATATTTTTTTCATATGAAACCAACACAATTGATAAAAGTTTGCATAACTAAAATAAACCTTTATCAATTGTGTTGGTTTCATATGAAATAATAATCGAAACTAGTTCATATTACCACTGTCAATGTTACCCAAATGATTCAAAGTTACCCAAATTGAGCTAATGTTTTCGTGCTACAAAACTTCCTTAATTCTACACTAACCTAAAAATTCTGTCATAGGATGAAATTGTAAGCTGCGAAGAGAGCCGTGTAGACCAGACCTAAGAATTAGAAACTTGTATTATTTAATTTTTATAAAAATGTTTATAATCTGATAAAACTTTTGGTGCAATGCAATAGAGAAATGGAATCACACGCTTTTAACATAAACTACGGATTCGCTTTAAAACAAAAGGGCCACAAATCCTTTATTATAAAAATTTACATTTTATCGGGTATATTTCAATATATTAAAAAGATTATTTCGCAGTATATGCAATAAAAAAATACCTTTTGTGTACTCTATAAAATGTATTTTTTTGTAATGTAAAGGATTATAAATATTTTTGATTTTATTTTTTGTTTAAAAGCAATGAATTACTGTCTCTGCTAAGTTATAGATTGAAAAACAACTTGAACAATTTGGTTACTTTATTAAAGTATTTATTTTTATCTCATCGGTTTTAAAGTTTTTGAAGAGGGGAGGGGGGGAGGTTTGTGATTGCGAGGGGTCAAAATATTTATTTATATTTATGTGAATGGTTATGAGGCAGCGTAGGAAAGTGGGAGGGAGAGGGGGAGTGGCTAGGTTCTGAAATAATAATAATTGTATATTTTAGATAACGACTCAAGACAGCCTAGAGAAAGGGGATGTAGGGGGAGGGGGGCTTATCACTGTCTTAGTAAGATAGCTAACTAAACTTGAGAAAGGATTTTGTGATAATTTTAATTACTGGCCAAACTACCGCTTACAGAGAGAGATAATAATATGGAATAGAAATTTTTTCTCTTCTTCTAACTAAAGGACAACTAAAGACCAAGCATTTTTCTTATACATTTATGTATTTTTATATAACACGCGCAAAAAATAATAATATAACATCTGTTAAAACAAGTGCTGTTTTGTTAATAGCAGATTTATACAGAAACAAAAAAAAATAGCATAATATTGTATTAAAAAAAGCGCTAAAAACTTATTTATAATGAAATTGATTAGCGATTTAAAAAATATATTTATTTTTATTAAGAAAGCGTGTTATTTTAACTCCTTTATTATTGTTATAATTGAGTTACAAACGTAAACTAGATTATATAGCTAAGTCGTTTTCCCGACAATTTTTGGCATAAGTATCGACGGGTCATGTCAGCGACTTGTAGGCATATGTCGACGATTTGTAGCTATATTTCAGCGACAAGTAGGCATATGTCGGCTACTTTAGACGAAAGGGTTGGCAGATCAAGTCGGCGACAAGTAGGCATGTGTTGGCGACTTATAGTCATATATCGGCGTCTTGTAGGCATATATCGGCGACCTTTGGTGTTAGTGCCGGTGGATTAAGTAGGCGACTTAAGACATAAGTGCCGGCGGCTCAACTCAGCGTCTTGTAGCCATATTTCAGCGACTTGTAAGCATATGTCAGCGACTTTAGACGAAAGTGTCGGCGGCTCATGTCCGCAACTAGCAGGCATTTGTAGGTGACTTTAGACAAAAGTGTCGTCAGCTCATGTCGGCGACAAGTAGGCATACGTCGGCGAATCTAGTACATTAGTGGTATATAATGTTTAAAGCGTGTGGTTTTAATTCAAAGGCATACATTTTTGTAAATATGTGTATAGGTTGTTACAGTTGTCCATTAAAATCTATTACATTGTTAGAATTTGATATTGTTTTCTTTTATTTTTAACCTTTACCCTGTGTATTTTTACCGAATGCCACTGACATGGTCCAAGTGACTTTTTCAAGCTTCTGACTACTGGCAACAACTGTCAAATATCTTTGAAAATGACAGCCGAAACCCACAATTTCACGTGCCATCGAAAACATGGAGGAACTTGGTACGTATATGGTCATCCATCTACAGCACAACCTCGGCAAGCGTAGCTTAACCTTAGAGATAAAATAAATAATAAATAAATATCATTGGACAACTCACACATGGTCATTTGATTCCAAACTAAGCAGAGCTTGTACTATGGTAACCAAATAACTGATAAACATACTTATATACTTCTAAATACATACTTATATAGATACATTAACATCCAGGCTCAGAACAAATACTCGTGCTCATCACACAAAGATTTGTCCCGGGTGGGATTCGAACACACCACACGCGGCGCTACGGTTGTTGCGGCGAGGTGACCGCTTAAACCACTGCGCCAAACGTGCAGTGATCGATCCGTACTGCTGTTGTTAGTTAGTGACGAGCTCCTCTGCCTAAGACTGTCCGTAGTTAACCAATAAATGGACTTCGAAATCTATTTTCAATTAAAATTGTCTGCTATAGTAAATTGATTATGGCATTTGTAATGCGCAATACACAATAGGGTAGTTGACTGGGTTGACGAAAATATATTAAATTTTACCTAAAACCACGCCTTGTTCCCATAGGGGTAGGCAGAGACCAAAGAACGCCATTTAGTACGATCCTTACAAACTTCCCTTGCTTCATTCACATCCATACATCTTGTCATACAGGACCGCCGGTTACGAGTACAACGCAGAAGATATTTAACTTGAACTTGTTATAATTACATTCAAAATGCTCATACTTGTATATTTTTTTTAATAATGGTGAATAATTTATGAGTTAAAATATTAAGTACAGACAATATTACTAGGCACTCATTTGATCCAGAAAAAATGGATTTGTGGCGTAACTATGCACATATACATACGCCGGATTTCTTTACTATATGCGTTTTTGACATTTCATAAAGAGTAGCTGATTTGACTGTCAACTACCCTATTATTAAGGAAAGTAAAATTTGTGCTGGTAATATTGTAAGTCCGTATCTCAGTATTAATAAAGTACTGTGGTCAGTATTTAGCAATCTGCTAGATAAAGCATACCTACCTATGCTCGCGCTGAAAATAAATAAACCGCGCGCATTTTGACGTATGATATGACGTTACAAAATAATGAATAGTGTGTCTTCTTCTTATCTTCATATTTATAACCGTATCTAAACGCTTTAAACGAGATTTCGATTGGAGACGGTTTTATCGATATTCAGAATGAGGACATTGCACTGGCTATTGGTATTAGCATTTATTATATTCAATTTTAGTTTCGTTGAAGCACAGGAGAAAGAAGCGAAAGAATGCGCCTACAAAACGTTTGGTCAGTGTCATTTTTTATGTAAATATAGTTTCACATCTTAGTAGAGTACTTTGAATGCATGATTTATCTAGATTGTACTTAATTCTTTTTTTTTACAGACAACTCCCGCACTCACCACGACACAAAGAAATTCTTAGTGCGGGAGTTGTCTTTTTTCTCAAAAGAAAAAGAAAATACTGTTGTAACCTTGCATACAAGGCTTCCTACTATGTTGCATAAATTCACTATCAAACGAAAAGTAAAAATAACAGCCTACAGTTGTAATGTTCGTGAGATGATATTTTTGTCTGAGCGTCTCCGTACTTCGGACTGTACGTTAAAAATCGGTCCAACTAATTGTCTACACCAAAGCGACTTGGTGACAAAGCTGGCTATCATAATTTTATTCGTATCAAATTAATTTTATAGCTAAGAATCTATTTCATGGAATGTAATTATTAGGTAGATTGTTACTTTATAACCTGAATCACAGAATAAGTAATAGTACTACCGTAATTGCCTGAATTACAACCAAGAAGTGGAAGAAGTCAGGAGCTAGACTAATATATTTCTTAAAAAGAATAGAAGTGTGGCTGGTTGTTATATTGATTTTTTCTGATTTTTAATTTGACAGGCTTCCCAGTTAAAAACGTACCTCACGGAAATCCTCTCGATTTACCTAACATCTTCATGTCAGACAGTCAAAGTAGTATTGAAGTAGATGTTTCAAGTGTAAGTGGTATTTACTTAAAATATTACATTTATAGTTTATCTTTTGTGTAGCTAATGTCTCTTGGTTTGTACCCGGTAATCTACGGATATACCCGAAACAATAATCGTGACCCGGGACGGATTTGAATTAATCTTTATTCGGTATATAAAGTATTATCGATATGTATTGAGTCTGGGCGGCATATAGGCTACATTTTGTCTTGATACGCCACCTAGAATACAAGTAAATATAACATAGCACACTTAAGATAAACATTGAATCATATCTGGAGTGGCTGAACCGATTTTTGATGGGGTTATCGCTGGTGGACGAAGGCTTGTGAAACTCCATTCAAGCATTTTAATCCCGAGTTGTTGTCGGGATCAGGAATTACCTAGGCATAATCGTGAATAAAGTCCAAGCGGACGAACTTACGGGCATCAGTTAGTTTTAAGTAAAGAATACTTTATAACTTTAAGAATAATACTATGCATTTTCGTGTTAGAGCTCTGCCTCACTAGGACGCCATGGCGGCGTCGCTGGCTGCGTATCCAAGCAGTTAATATTGAAATGTATGTCACCCAACTCACGTGGCGACGGTGTGGCAACGTGACATTACAATACTAACTGCTTGGATACGTAGCCAGCGACGCCGCCATGGCGTCCTAGTGAGGCAGGGCTCTTAAGTAACACATTATACAAGAAAACATTATTTATCAAACATGGATAATTTTAGATCATGGATCCGTGCAAAAAAATGGTAACTAAGGTCGACCTGGTAGTTTGCGATTATGACAGCAAGCCTATAATAAAAGAACCGACCACTCAGCATCCTTTGATGGTCGAGCGCACGGGTAAATTACAAGGCACAATCAAAATTAAACGAAGAATTTGGTGCCAATCATCACATTGGTGGATACCATAATTTTACTCTCTTCTAGAATATGTTCTAAATTTGCGTTTGTGAGTAAACCCACTATATTCTTTTATTAAAACGTTGATGAAACTTTTATTTTGTATTTAATTCATACTTAGCTGTTACCAATTTCCTTGCAGTAACTGTAGTGTCCTATTTGGTTCCCCACTGGACCTACCCAAATTTAAATACCTACCTAATTGCTAATAACTGGCATTCGTACAACTGACTAAAATTTCTAATTGAATTCCCATTGTGCTTAAAATTTCTAAGGAGGGCTGATGTCGAGCAGGCGGCGGGTTAAAAAAAACAAAAAAAGCCATTTATAAAAAAAATACCTAAACACACAAACACTGAAAAAGGTTAGTTTTCGCCTTTTAAATGAGGATGGCAAACAGTAAAAATCTGAGTATGGATATGTACTACGGACGAGGCAATAAATATCAGCTCGCATTCCAAAGAATGGAATTGCATGTTTGCAACTATTCACGTATTCTGGTAATATATCATAATTTTTTTATAATTAATTATGCAAACGCGAAGATTAGAAAGTGCGATTGTTGGTCAGTTTCGGTTTATAGTCTAGATGATTTTCGCAGCTCTCTATTGACTCCTGTCAAATGTCAATTTAATTACAAACTTTTAAAGTTACCGGCTGAACTAGTCAAAATCTAATTTTCAAACAGTATTTTCGTCAAATTTCAAATTGTAACAAGTGTAAATGCTACATAATGACTCCTTGGCAAAATTGGGGGCCTCAAAACAACTACAGTCGTCCCGGGAAGCGTCGTTTCGATGAAATTAACTACACGATCGATGCTTTAAGGCAGGAGTTAGCTTTAAACGAATTTGTTATTCACAGTGAATTAGAAACGAGGTTTTATTCTGATTACGAGAGATCTATGATAGCTGCAGAAATGTATAAGGATAGGCTGTTGGCTTTGACGGAGTCTGCGCGGTCGCAAATCGTGCAATTGCAGACAGGAATGCCTTGTGGGAACTATCAAAGCGAGTACGATAGATATGGACCTAAAAGAACGAAATTCAACCATGGAGGTAAGACTTATGACCATAACTTTTAAACTCTTTCGTTGTATTTCAAATATTTAATAGGATACGGGAATTAACGCGAACACGCATTTTACTTTGAAATGCCTAACGTTTCGGCGCAGTTTGCACTCGCCATGGTCGCTGGCTGAATGGAGCAGCGTTAAAAATGCTTAAAGTTAGGCATTTCGTGGTAATATGCGTGTTCGCTTTGAGAGTGATAACATGTTACTACTTTGCAAACCATTTTGGACCATATATGTATTAACATCTTTTATAGTTTTCTGTACCAGGTACTCTCATCCCCACCACTGCCCAAAGGCGAACGGCAGGTTTATATGAAGAATTCGTACAGCTTATAAAATGTCATGTTTAGGTTTACTTTTTGTTTTAATTGGAAGCTAATATGATAGACAAGCTTATTTTAAAATTATTATATTTTTAAAAGTTGGGAGGTGAAAGTTATGTCCATTTTTAGAAGCCCCGATAGTTCGCTAAATTGCTCAGATGCTGTCAAAACCACAATCCAAAACAACAGCAAATTAGCGGATGCATAGACGTCAGATGAAAAGTGAAGTCTCATGAGATTTTCTTTTTCTTTAGTTGTCAACAAATATAAGCCATAGACCAAAAATTATTATTTAAATAAACAAATACTTTCTAATTAATCCGGACTTCTAAAAATAATACTCCCAAATAAAAATAAGTGACTTAGTCCCCTTAATAAGTGGTACAAATTCTGTTTCGAAACAACACAAACTTTAAGCTGTACGAAATCTGCCGATCTCCTTTCCCTTCCACTTTCCTGTAAAATCTAACATTTTCAGCGGGGGTTGACGTCAAGCTGGTCTTCGAGTTAAAAAACGTCAGCTAAAATCCCCTATAAAGCATGATTTCGAGAGACAAAGTAGTGCTATTCGCCTTTTCTATTTTATACTAGAATATTTTTCTATACTCACCTGAAGTTTAGCATAGTTTTCCGAACCAATCGAATTTGATTTTCAACTCGATAATGTCGGGAGTAAGCCTGCTGCTATGTATGTATGCATATATTGCTTTAAAACTACAAATAATTATTCTTTTCAGCCACATACTACAACAACTACAATCGGAACCAATACCCGTCTCCACAGAGTTCCCGTTCAGGTTATTCGTACAATTCTCAATACAAATCCCCACCGTCATCGTACAACCGTTTCAATCGTAAGCGTAAAGCACAACCATACAGAACACCACCAAACGCTAAAAGGTACACTCCAATGAAACCGAATACAGTATATTCTAAAACAAATACTGAACAAAATAATGCTAAAAAGACTAATTCGACGGTCAAGACTTTTACGGCAACTAGTGCAATTGTAAGTAAACGTACTACAACTAATACTAAAATGACTGATACAAAATCAAATGATACTAAAACTGTCTCAAATACGACTGGTACGTCCAAAGATAGTATTAAGACTACAGTTACTTCAATAGCAAAAACTGTGCCAGTTTCTAGTCAAATCGGTCAACCAATACCCATAGTAGTGACAACAAACTCTACTATGATACCAACGGTGACGTTACCTACAACGGTACCGATTAAAATTGAGCAAAATATATCTCAAAATATTTCATCGTTGTTTTCTAATAATTTGTCACCGATTAAGTTAAGGTTTTCTGATAAAGATAAAATAGTAATTAAGACTGAAGGAATTAAAGCAGAAATACGAGATGATAGTATGACAGATGATTTGGAAAACCATATTTAAATTATGCCTATAACCTCCAGTTTCTGAGGTACATTTATCGGTAGTTTATCTATTCAATAGCGTTTAAACTCATACAAAAAAACGCTATTGAATAGATAAACTAGCACTAAATGTACACAGAAACCGGGGGTAAGTTATCATTATTTTTCTTTGTTTATCTAAGTTAAAATTAATTTGTCGTTACTGAAGTCATGTTATAACCCAGGTAACTGGATTGTGGAGGTCCAATTCGCATGCTCCATTTAAAATTCTGGCATTCAATTGCATCCAGTGAGACTGGAAGCGTACTCCAACATAGTTGGAAGTAAGGCTAGGCTATGTTTCTAAAATAAAGTATCTGTATTTTTTTATATGTATCACACCAGATTGTTAGCTATTGGATCTACAGTGGTTTTCAGTGTTTGCCAGTTAATAGTACAAAGTATTATTTTTAGGTGTTAAAAATATATTTAACTTAAATTATTTCACTGTTAAGTAATATAAAATATTATGGCAATTGTCTCTTTATAAGTTAAATCCTTTAAGACACTCATCAGTGACTGTGTTTATAAGTTTTCAGTAAAAGATAGTCTTACTATAGTTTAGTTACTAAATAACCATTGTTATTTTTGGAAAATAACAAGTTTATTTATAAAGCTTACTTTAGTAGGGCTATCCTTTACTAAAGTTAAGTTATTGAAATGACTTTAAAAGTTGTGAAAGATAGTCTTTTACTAAATTTATGTCAGTATTTATTTATTTATATTAACACAGCAGGATGTAACCAATTACATTAACATATAATTATTGATTGAAGGCTTAACCTCTCTCTCCTTATAAGATGAGACCCTTGCCCAGCAGTGGGATAATAATAAGGTAAAGATACGCAAAAAATATTATATGGATTTTGTATTTTTGTTACACAAATATATATTTTCTATATAAAAAACAAGTTCCTAAAAATAAAGTTTAATTTTGTTAAGAAATGAGTATAAAATAAGTAAAGAGAGATTGTATAAAATTTTGTTATAACTTTGAAAATATGTATTTAATATTTTTATTATAAAGTATTATAATAAAATTAGGGCATTGATAGTTTATACAAATATTAAGTGCACAATTTTGTGTACATTATCATGTGTAATTATTTATCTCAGGCAAAACTAGATGTCGCTAGTAGTTCTATAAGTAAAGAATTGTGTACTATTTTTTAATCTTTGGACAAAAAGGTGTTTGTAAACTTATTGACTGATTTCTTAAACGCAATAATGTTTAATACTGTCTTATAATAAACGTGTTGTAAGCTGTGATTAGTTATACAGTGTTTTGTCACTTACAATCAATGTTGTAACTGTATATGAGTGAAGACAAAACACTGTATAACTAATCACAGCTTACAACACGTTTATTCATAAGATAAGTATATGTTACCTCTTTCTCATTTCGTTAACAAGTGAAAGATATAACAGGTTTATAGAATAAGTAAGTTATTTTATAAAAATGTCGATTTTGTTGATTTTTATTTTTTGATTGTTTATTTTTTTGGAATCGTTTTTTTGAGTTGTGTAAGCATTGATGTTAGGCACAATTGTTTTTTTTGTTTAATAGTATAGTATTTGTAAAGATCGTACCAAGTGGCGTTCTTTCGTTCTTTGGTCTCTGCCTACCCCAATGGGAAAAAGGCTTGATGATGTTATGTCATTGTCTATACTATACAGGATGGGTCTTCTTCTTATCGTATGGTTAGTGATTAACCTAGTGTCAAAGTTGTTCAAGCCGCCTGCAGGCCTTCCGCCTTTGACATGGCTTAACTACTGTTATCTTAATTGACAACAACCGGGACCGAACTTTTACGTGCCCTCCGAAGCACGGAGACGCCCTGTTCAAATACCATGCGGTCACCCATCTATGGAATGACCGCGTCACGATTTGCTTAACCCACAGGTCGTTTATCGACCGTTGAGCGCAACTGGCTACGGGCGCCTCACAGGATAGGTTATTTAATACTTAATAATAATAAAAAACTCTCCCTTTGTGTTGTAAGCGTTAATTTAGTTTTGTAATCATGATTGTGATTGTCCAAGACTGATTTGATTAAGTATTACTGGTATATAATTAAATTGTACCTGTGACTTACCAGATGTTTTATTTCCTTTGTATATTTGTGGATTCACAACCGGCGGTCCTGTATGACCAGATGTATGGATGTGAATGAAGCAAGGGAAGTTTGTAAGGATTGTACCAAGTGACGTTCTTTGGTCTCTGCTTATCTTCGGGAAAAAGGTATGTATTGATCTGTCATTATTCCTTGTCGCTATTTACGACCTACTACTGTCCCACTGCTGGGCAAGGGTCTTATCTCGAATTTGAAGGAAGAGTTAGGTCTTGAGTCCACCACACAGTAGGTACATCAGACGCTGGCCGAGTGCGGTTTGGGGAACTTTTAAATGGTCGCTTTTAAAGTAAAAAATTAGATATTTATATTTATTCTATATTATTTATATTTATGTAATTGATATGTATGTATATTTATTATTTTTTTTTGTGTATATATTAATATAATTATTTATTTGCACACACTTTCTCAACTCAATCTCCATCCTCTTTTAAACACCTTCACAACAATCTCTGCATCACCCTAAGGTAGACTGAGAGAAAATGCCCCTGGCATTAAGTCCGCCTTTATACAGCTCTGTATATAAAGTTTAAAAATAAATAAAAGAAACCATCATACAAAAACTATTTTATTGTTTTCAAAACACCATTAAAGGCGGGTAATATACAGTTCTTGAAGGTTTTGGCTCTGTCGTGGTAGGTAATAGCTTTCCTAAGTCAATCTTAGAGCCACACCACATAGTACGTCTGATAGCTACTGGCTTCTCTCGCTTACCCATTCGTGTCACTGTAATATAAAGTTGTAAAAGATTTGTAGTAGTGTTAAATACATATAGGTAAATATTATAAAACTGAAGAGTTTGTTTGTTTAAACGCGCTAATCTCAGGGACTTCCGGTCCGATTTGTACCAGTAAATAAAGTTACAAAAACGGGGACAATTTTGACCCATTCTCTCTTATGTGTGTTCAAACAAACAAACCCTTCAGCTTTATAATATTAGTATAGATAATAATTCAACACGTAAGCTCACATTTTGAAAAATCTCACGTGGGAGGGGGTGATGGGGGAGGGAGGGTCAGAAAATTGAATACGCGGTAACGTAATTTACGGACGCGCTCCTGTTTCACTACTCACCGGTCGGTCGCTGCCACTTCAACATATTAACTGTAGGATATACATCATAATCACACGCTATTACTTGCGTACTCGTTATTCTTCTACCTCTGCATTGACTAGGTATCTGCAAAATAAGTACCTACTTATTTACAAACATTTACTCATTTAAAGATCTTTGACAGTCGTTAATAGAAGTCAGAAGCTTAAAAGTCTGACAACCAGTGTTATAACACAAGTAGGTACCTAATTGGGTTGTGGAGGTGTGATAAGCAGTCGCTCCATGTATAATACTGGTACCTATTCAGCTGCATTCGGTGAGAATGGAAGCGTTCAACGTACGGATACGGTTAAGAGTCCTAAGTGATGCAAAAAACAGCAATTTGTATTAATAAATTTAACCCATTAATGTCCCACTGCTGGGCAAGGGTCTCCTCCCGTAATGAGGGCGGGGTTAGGCCTTGAGTCCACCACGCTGGCCAAGTGCGGGTTGGGGACTTTGCATGCCCTCAATAAATGTATTAAACAAATTTTAGGCATGCAAGGTTTCCTCACGATCGAACCTGCGACCACTTGCGTGGGAGGTACCAACTTATACCACTCGGCTATCACCGCTCGCGCGCGCAATTTGTATTATTATTATTAATTATCGAATTATTAACAATTAACTTTATTAACAAATTTCCACAGCCCGTACGTAATCAACTCGAGTAAAGTTCGTTCACCTGGCTCACGAGTCATATGACATTCGAACCAATTAAACTAAAGTGACAAATAATAAAAAAAATACAATATTTTTTTTATAAAAAAAATAGTTGCCGCACCGTTTGTTGTGCCTACTTTGATCTATTCCGTCAGTGCCCCGCGAACCTGTGGCATTGAGACACTTACCGGTGCATTCCGCGCGCGAAAAACTAAAAAAATAAGTTAACCTTACGCAAAAAGGACGCTTTATTGTTTTAATTTGAGATTTTAGTGTAAATAAATAGTAATAGTAACTTTTGTGTAAAAAAGACATTTCAATAATAAGTGGTTACCTACCCGCCATACTGTTCTTTTGTCATTATTAGATAGTGAGTGTTTGTGTTGTTTTCACGGTGCCTTAAACCTACCGTATACGTCGCTTAGATTTGGCGGGAGATTTCTTATTAGCAAGGTAGCGCGCTAATAATATATACAACACCGATTAGAACTTTGTATCCGTCGAGGTGACGATCACATTAAAAATTTAAACATTGTTGCTTTTCCAAGAAAAGTGCTCTAACCCCCGGTTTCTGAGTTACATTTAGCGGTAGTTTATCTATTCAATAGCGTTTAAACTCATATAAAAAAACGCAATTTAATAGATAAACTACCGCTAAATGTATGATGATTAATAAGTAACAATACTTAAGTGGTAATAAGTAGGAAGTGAAGTGTCAGTGCCGTCACAGGATCGAGACGCGCCGGCGCCGATAGCGAGCCTTGCGACTAGGGAATGCAATCCCGACTCGAGATCGTCAACTCGAGATCCCTCGCGATCAGAAATATCAATCCCGCGGGATCCCGAGATTTTCGGGATCCCGTCTAGTTAGTAAAAATAATACAATTCGAACGGCTTGTTTAATGTAATATGTGTGTGATAGTGTGGTGAATGCAATAAATTATTATTTGAAAGAAAATAAAAGCCTTTATTTTTCAATATTACTAACAACGTAACATAATTAACAGGTGTAATAACATGAACATCTATACTAATATTATAAAGCTAAAGAGTTTGTTTGTTTGTTTGTTTGAACGCGCTAATCTGAGGAACTACAGGTCCGATTTGAAAAATTCTTTCAGTGTTTGATAGCCCATGTATCGAGAAAGGCTATAGGCCACGCTATCTATATCACGCTACGACCAATAGGAGCAGAGCAGCAGTGAAAAATGTTACAAAAACGGGGAAAATTTTGACCCATTTTCTTTTATGTGACGCATGCGAAGTTGCGCGGGTCAGCTAGTAATCAAAAAAGTAGGTGTAGCTCCAGGAGATCAAAATAAAGAGTAATCACATGGCATTTTGAAAGTAGCCTCTTAAAATACAAAGTGTATCAATAGTACGAGCTTCTAATCGGCATCTTAAGTCTATTGCAATGTAGCCAGCTTTCTGAAAATGCCCTTTCCGACAATCCCGAACGGGATCTCGTCATATTATGCTTCGGGATTGATCCCGAAAAAATACACGGGATCTCGCGAGATCGGGATCCCGCGAGATCGGGATTGCATTCACTACTTGCGACGTTGCCGCTCCCGCGTAGGTACACGTAAGTAATAATTTGTAAGTTGTGAATGTTGAAACAGACAGAGTGATACTGTTTTGATTACATTATGTTATTATTTAGTATGTGTAACATACTAGATTTTTCTTTTAGTTAGCCGACTATGTTATTTTTCTGTTTGTCACATGATTAAGGATTTCTAGCTGTACCCATACGTTGAAACACACACTACCCATACGTTGCGTCATGCGTCACATAGGAGAGAATGGGTCATAATTGATTGTAACATTTTTTGGTGGTACTCTGCTTCCTTTGGTCGTAGCGTGATGTTATATAGCATAATATAGTCTTCCTCAATACATAGGCTATCAAAAACTAAAATAATCTTTAAATTCGCACCAGTAGTTCCTGAGATTAGCGCGTTTAACCAAACAAACAAACTCTACAATTTTATAATATTAGTATGGATTCAGACTGTCATTTTCGAAGACGTTTGACAGTCGTTAACAGAAGTCAAAAGCTTGAAAGTCTAACAACCAGTCTTACCGAAGAGCATCATGGTATAGCCCAGGTAACTGTGTTGTGGAGGTCAGATAGACAGTCGCTCCATGTAACAGGTAAGCTGTATCCGGTGAGACTGGAAGCCGACTCCTACATAGTTTGGATGAAAGGCTAAGCTCATATATAGTATAGATTCAGACTCACATCATAGAAATCATATTCTATATTCATCGTGTACTCCTTAGCCTTCATATAGATCACTTTCAGTTCATAAGGCACGCCTTTTTCGCCGTCTGGGTCTATGTCTGTTTATTAAATAATATAAAGAAGTATATAATGCTCTTCCTAGCTACGTCCAACTTTCTAAGTGTGTGTGTTTTAGGACTTACTGTTCGATGAATAATATGCAATTTAGAGAGAGCTGTGTCAAAACACTTAAATAAAATAATGTCCCACTGCTGGGCAAGGGTCTCCTCCCGTAATAAGGAAGCAGGCCTTGAGTCCACCACGCTGGCTAAGTACGGGTTAAGAACTTAGCATACTTTCAAGGTTCACCATGGTGGCCAAGTGCGGGGGACTTTACATACATTCAAGAACTGGGTTAAAGAAGTTTTTGACATGTAAGGTTGCATTACGATGTTTTCCTTCACCGTTAGAGCAAGTGATTATTATTTCTAATACACACTTAACTTCGAAAAGTCATTGGTGTGTTGCCTCGGGTTCGAACCTACAAGCCCTTGCGTGGGAGGTGCCAATTTAAACCACTCGGCTATCACTGCTTGATTATATTAATTACATTTTATAATTATTTACTTACCTCTTTTAACTTTAGAACACATAACAGGTACATCGTCATTGCACAAAATTAGTTCCAATATAGTTACGAAACAAATTAACTCAAAAAACCGATTCTTTTCTATCATAGCAAAAGGAGCGGGAAAAAAACCGAAATATACCGAAAATATATAATATTATCTATATCTTAAAATTTTGAAAACAAAAACTTTTTACAAGAAAATAACTGAAAAATAAGCCTCCTATGTTTTTATTATAATTTCTGTGCAATCTGAAATATTTGATAACCTTGTGTATTGTCGTTAAAAACAAATCTGATTACATGGAATTAATTGAATTTTCAATGTCGTTTTCTGATTCATGATACGCAGACGGTAACCATGTATTATTTCATTATCTTTGTGTTAATTAATAGCTTAGTTAAAGAAAAACTATTACTTTTCTGTGTATTATAAATAGAGAAAGAGTTAAAAGAAATATTGTAGAAAGTAACATTATTCCATTAGATTTTTTTATTCGGTAAAAATATAGTCGCTTATTTCAATGTTATAGTATGATGTATCTATTTGTAGCAAAACGAAATAATAGGACAGGATTTCTTTATTTCCGATTTCACGAATTGTATAATGATTTCAAATTGATTAATGTATTATAGAATACAGGAATTAAAACTGCGTATTAAGTACTAGCGTTCATTCCCATATTCTATTACACATTAAACATGCAACGCGAGAGTTTAAAGGTTAAAATTTATTATACATAATTAACTGAATTAATACATTTATTTAAAAGATAATTCAACGCGAGGATTTTTCCTCTTACGCCTAGGAGTTCCATCATTACTCCTCCATTCAAGTTTCGGGAAAGTGCCTCTTACATTACCACACCAGGTTTCTCGGATAATTACTGCTTGTTTCTTTAAGTTCCCTGTTCGTACCACATAGGGGAAGTCTGATAGCGTTATTATAGGCGTACTGTCGTGGTCACAGACTTTCAACGTAAATTTTGCAATTCTTCGGTTTTCACATTCTGGTGGTGACTGAAATGTTATGAAAGACAAATCATATTACGCTCGGGCCATTACAAACGTGGGAATCTATACTAATATTATAAAGCTGATCTATACTTCTATACTAACACTAGCTGACTCGCGCAACTTCGCTTGCGTCACATAAGAGAGAATGGGTCAAATTTTTCCCCGTTTTTGTAACATTTTTCCTGGTGCTCTGCTCCTATTGGTAGTAGCGTGATGATATATAGCCTATAACCTTCCTCGGTAAATGGGCTATTTAAGACTGAAATATTTTTTCAAATCGGATCAGTAGTTCCTGAGATTAGCGCGTTCAAACAAACAAACTCTTCAGCTTTATAATATTAGTATAGATTATAATATTAGTATAGATTAGTATAGATTAAGTACAACTTACCTCGCTAAAAATAATAGAATCTAGTTCTTGAAATTTCTGATCCTCTTTTATATAATAATTCCTCATATGGTGGAAAGCATTTGATGTTACATCATTATTTACTATGTACTGGAAATTATAAAAAGTCAATATCTTTGAACAACTCACACACGATCATTTGATTTCAAGCTAAGCAGAGATTGTACCTACTTAAATCCGACAACTCGTAAACATATTATTATTATTATTTTAGGTCGGGGAAAAGTCTTTTCGCATTATAGTATGTATGAACTTGTAATAATATCTCTTTGGCTTCAAGAATCACAAATGAGTACACGGTTCATTAGGTTTCTTTCAGTGAGCTCGTGATGTACCCAAACATCGAGCTTTTTTGTGTGGAGAAATGATTTTATTAAAAGTTCATACATACTATAATGCGAAAAGACTTTTCCCCCGGTCTAATATTAAACTTCTAAATAAATGTATAGGACCACAATATTTGCTAGATAGTCAACTTATTTTCCTGAAAAACTGTTTCATTAAACTCTCATTCATGTAAGGTTTAATCACAATTCCCCGGTTTCTGAGGCACATTTAACGGTAGTTTATCTATTCAATAGCGTTAAAAGTCGTATAAAAAACACTATTGAATAGATAAACTACCGTTAAATGTACTCAGAAACCGGGGGTATGTATTCCTTTACCATTGAAGCGATAAATATTTTGTTTATGATTTTTACTAAAAGACTTACCGACCTCTTTTTCTGTACATTTAGTAGGTTCCTCTAATTCAACTGTGTGACCAAACAAAGCTAATACGCTAGCTGTTACAATAAAAAGTTTCAAGTCATCTGTCATGGCGGAAAAAGGCGCGACTATAACCGTCTCTAAAAAAAAATATTATTCATCTATTCGTTATTTTTTATGATTATAACATTTTAGAAATACTAATATTTTAATTAATAACTTTTGACAATAAATAAATAGTGATATTTCGAGCAAAAATGCACAGACAATGGTTTCAGAACGAATGGTTTTAAGTCATTCGATGATCATAATGCATCTTTTTTATCTTTTTAATTGAGTAATTTCACAGTTTTGATTGTATTTTTTTATGATACATACCATGCTTATTTCAAGCTACATTTAATATATATAGCTTAAGGTTGATAAGCGTTATGCATAGTAAAGAATTGTCAGGCATCAGTCAACATAATAATATTGACCGGAAAATGGCAATCGAGAATTGTTTTATTTTTTGTGCGTCTGTATTATTTAAATATTTTCGCAATTAGACTTATTATCATATTGTTTGCAAATCCTATGTTCCTATTTTCCTAACATTGTTGGCATTCGCATGATCAATTTCTTATTGTATCAACCACATTGTAAAACTTTTGGCGATTGAAAAGCGTGGCCGTGAGTTTCTTGCTAGCTCTTCTCATAAGGCTCTACCCTCTTTCCGAGCTAGTGGTAGATTCAGTAATTGTAACGACTATCATATGTGTCAATATTTGACCTAAATGATTTGATTTTAACAAGTTACTATGTTAGAATTAATAGATTATGCAAAGGCCAAAATACATCTTACACCATTTACTATTGTATTATGAAAGTTACAGCAAAGAACTACATTTACAAATGTTTGTAATGGAGTATAACGAATAATGAGGATTTTCATAGGGAAAGGAAACTAGAAATTTACAACGGTAAAGACAAATAGTTTTATTGATAAATATAAATCAATATGTAATAACTAAAGCAAAGTTTAGTCCCTTTCACATGAATTATTGTTATATAGCCTATATAAAATAATTTTTAAATTCGCGCCTAGTAGTTCCAGCTGAGATTAGCGCGTTGAAACAAATAAACAAACAAACTCTTCAGCTTTATAATATTTATTTATATTAGTATAGATATGATAGTTTGTTAAAAGGTAGCGTGTAGTACTCGTAACCGGCGGTCTTGTATGACAACATGTATGGATGTGAATGAGGCAAGGGAAGTTTATAGTGTTGTGTGTACAAAGTGGCGTTCTTTGGTCTATGGGAAAAGACATGATTTTATTTAACGTCGGTTATCAAAGTATCCTAACCTTTAATTTTCAACCTCGTTTAAGACCGCATTATAATATTATGTGTACTAGTCGCGACAGTTTCAAATACGAAGGTTCTATGTACAGCTAATCACAATAGACAGTAACTTTGACAGACCCAGATTTAAGTAAGTCTCCCGTACGTTGGACGTCAATTGACAATGCATCATTAAACTGCAGTTTGGGAGCCTTGTCATAATCACAGCCAGATGCCACCAGACCGTTAATTTTGGTCACACACGGACTTGGGACCTGAAAACATAAAATAGTGATTAAAAACTATTTATAATAGTTTTAGTATTTATTTTAAAAAACAACTCCCGCACTAAGAATTGCTCTTGTGTCGCGGGGATTTTTACAAACATACAAACAACGCACGAAGTACAACCAGACCCGAAACAATTATTTGTGTGAGAATCGAACCCACGTCCTCCCGACGCAACGGTAGCTGCGTGGCGACCTAAACCACTGCGCCACGGAGCGCTCACCGGTCGGTAAACGATCTGTGGGTTTAGCAACCGTTGGCGCGGTCATTCTATAGATGGGTGACCGCATAGTTGTATTTGAACTGAGCGTCTCCGTGCTTCGGAGGGCACGTAAAAAGTCGGTCCCGGTTGTAGTCAATAAGATAACAGTCGTTAAGCGACGTCAAAGGCCTCTCGCGCGGCTTGAATAACTTTGACACTAGGTTGACCACTAACCATACGATAGATAGATAGATAGATTTACTTACGTCTACTTTCCAATGGGCAACTCCTGGCGTGAGAACTGCTGGGGCAAGGTTGTGTACTGTTCCTTGCTTCGCACCTTACAACATATAAATAGATAAATAAATATCATTGGACAACTCACACACGGTCATCTGATTCCAAACTAAGTAGAGCTTGTACTATGGTAACCAAACTGATAAACATACTTATATTATACTTCTAAATACATTAACATCCAGGCTCAGAACAAATACTCATACTCATCACACTAATATTTGTCTTGGGTGCCGCCATTCGAACCCACCATACGCGGCGCTACCGTTATTGCGGCGAGGTGACCACTTTAACCACTGCGCTAAACATGCAGTTTGACGCTGTGGTATTATAGTGGTATTATAACGTAATAGCTGACTCGCTCAACTTCGCTTGCATCACATAAGAGAGAATGGGTCATAATTTTCCCCGTTCTTGTAAAAAAAAATACTGGTACTCTGCTCCTATTGGTCGTAGCGTCATGATAGCCTTCCTCGATAAATGGGCTATCTAACACTAAAATATTTTTTGAAATCGGATCAGTAGTTCCTGAGATTAGCGCGTAATCAAACAAACTCTTCAGTTTTATAATATAAGAATAGACTTATTAAATAAAATATTGTATTTACCCCATTGTACATGAGAGCATTCCTCTCCGCTCGCTAGTTGTATGAGAGCGAGGGCGCAGGTCGCGGCGAGCAACAGATGCAGTCTAGATGTCATGATGTCACGTGTACCACGAGTGTACCCACACACAACACACGCACTTATAAATACATACCTATTTACTGCTACGTATTATATATCGGTATAACGATGATACGTGACAAAAGGTAATTTTTCATAGATAATGTAATAATAAAACAAATTGATTTGTCTTACTCATTAATTATAAGGAGCTGCGCGTAAATGCGTTCGCGTGGACTAAGTATAGTTTAGTAATTTTCCGGTTTTTACGACATTTATTATTGCTGCTCCACTCCTATTAGTCAAACGTAAAGTTTTGTACCCCTTAATCTTCCTTAATAAAAGGGCTATTCAACACAAAAATATTTTTTATTTACATTTATATACATACAAAAAATCACGCTCCTTTCTTAAAACTAGGCAGAGAGACCATAGAACGTCACTTGGTACGATCCTTACAAACTCCCTTGCCTCATTCACATCAATAGGGTACATCTTGTCGTACAGGAACGCCGGTTTTGAGTACATAATATACGAGTATGTATAACTGCCAAGCTAACAAACTTCAGTATATATAATTAACTAGCTGACCGCGCAACTTCGCTTGCGTCACATAAGAGAGAATGGGTGATATTTTTCCCCGTTTTTGTAACATTTTTTACTGGTGCTCTGCTCCTATTGGTCGTAGCGTGATGATATATAGTCTAGTATAGCCTTCCTCGATAATTGGGCTATCTAACACTGAAAGAATTTTTCAAATCGGATCAGTAGTTTCTGAGATTAGCGCGTTCAAACAAACAATGTTAGATAGCCCATTTATTGAGGAAGGTTATAGGCTATATATCATCACGCTACGACCAGTAGGAGCAGAGTACCAGTAAAAAATGTTCCAAAAACGGGGAAAAAATTGACCCATTCTCTCTTATGTGACGCAAGCGAAGTTGCGCGGGTCAGCTAGTAAGTATTATAAATGCAAAAGCTTTTATAGAAAAACAAAACTACCTACTCAATTTTCAGTTAGAATTTTGTGCTCCTTTTTTATATACGTGTAAATACAGGTATTTTTAATTAACTTAATAACCTACTTAAAAACCCCTTCATACATTTTTTTTAACACAGTGTTATTTTTTTATTAAAAAAAATGGCGCGAAAAAGACCGTCTCTAAACGTATAATAGAGCTGACCATTATTTATTTTATTTGCGTGACTTACTTCGCAGTGACAAATTAACTTCGCTCATTTCAGAATTACGAGTTCTTTAGGCTCATTTAAACTATTTAAAAATAATATATTTTATTTGCAAAACATGTGGTGGTATACAGGTGTTAATTATTTTAAAGTACAGACACATTTGGCCATTATTGGCATACAAAAACTTAAAAACTAACATTTTTTTTCGATGTCTTAAAATATAATATAAACAATATAATTTAGGATTAAATTTATAATTAAAAACCCAAATTGATATCTTGATTTGGCTAAAACAGTACTCGTGTTACGATAGCTAGCGCCATCTATTACTGAGAAAAATAATCTTAAACAAGATAATGTTTTTTGTTCTTCATAGATGGCGCAATACTAAATCTATTGAAACCATCAACGCACCATAGACTACGATTCTATTTTTGGAGTTTTAAATATTTGGTAAAGTTACAAACTTTGATGGATAGAACAGATTTGATATAATTTAAAGAATAGAAAGATCATGTAAGAAGTCATGCGAAGGCACTTATGGATGGCGTTCGGCATTAGTGAAAATGAAAATCATAGATTGCAACGTCAAAATTCCAATATGGCGACTCCCTACTCTACCATTTAACATAAAGCAGGATGTTGGTGGCGCTTCTATCGCAAAAAAATGCAGCAAGATACGCAATAGGATAAGCCAATGGCGTGAGTGCATTAGGGGTCGTACTGTGGTGTTAGTGCCATCTATCGCCGAGAAACAAATTTGAAACTTCATTTTTTTCTCCATAGATGGCGTTATATTAAAAATTCAAACTTTAGGCTATAGAGTTAGGCAGACGAACCATAGACTACGAATCTAGAAAACTTAAATTAACATAGATTATTTGTGTTATCTATGAAACATTTAGAAAATTTTACAAGTAAAATAAAAAACGAATTATATTTGTTTAAAAACTCATCATAATTAGAATTAGGTACCTATCTTATAATAAAATTGAAAATAATGTTAATATAGAGTTAGTTTCTCTATGGAATATAAAGGTTCCATAAAGCGGGGTTCACATGGCTCCCACGTCACACACTATCTGCTGATTCATCAAATCCGCCCGCCCTCCACGTCTGCCCGTGACGTCATCATCCGACCTCTCTCTCATTAGAGCGAGAGGAAGCGAGAGTGCACTGTGATATCGGGAAATGGCTGCAATTATCGAACTGCATGTAATAAATTTATTCAAATATATATGCAAATGTAAGAAAAACGACTTCGAGTGCCGAATAGTGAACTTGAAAAGTTTCTCAATGTTAGTTCGGTGGCGGTAGTGGAAGTTTTACAAGATAACTTGGTTTTAATTTTCGACGACATTGGATGGAGCACAAAATAAAAATTTTGTCGCTTGACTGTGTTTAAATTACCTCAATGAACGAATGAACGAATGAAATTTGACACCAAAGAGTTTTAACGACGCCGGAAATTTGTGGTAAGCCAGTGTTTGTTTTTTAAACCTAAGTTTTGGCTAGACATATGGTGCTCGCCGTGTAAGGGGTGACGGAGCGAAAGGGCGCGCGGCGTCGCTACTTCCTTACTCGTGTATTCATTTGTAATGCTTGATAATACTTTCAGATATACAAGTTTGAAGCGAGATTTAATTATTTCTAATAAGTATTAATGCGAATTGAAATTATGTATGTACCTATTCGGATTATATCGATTTCAGTTTCGTTTTTTATTCGTTTGCGATCTATAGGTACAAAATTAGCGGAAGACTTCGTCAGCGTAGTTTTTAGTATTCCTGTTTTCACGTTTTGTTTTGCTGCTTGACTCCTATTAGGTATTTATAGCTAGATGTTATGGATGTAGTATTTCTCAATAAATATTAACTTTATAATTATATAACTATCTCACATAAAAATGATTTTTCTATTCGAACTAGTAGTTCCCAAGATCAGCGCGTTCAAACAAAGTAGGTTTTTGACTTTATAGTCATGTAGCTCATGCTCTTTATATGCTAAGTGTATATTTTAGAAGGGGTAAAAATGAATATGAATATCTTTACAAAAGAAACTGGTTGGTCCAGACATAATGTTGACGCGACTTCTTTTCGTTCCGTCACCTGCACTCCTTGTCTGCGTTTCTCGTAATTATTTCTCTTTAGCTGCGTTGCGACTTGTAGCTATTTACAGATACAAATAAATTGTGCTTAAAATTTGAAAAAGACGGGGAAAAAGTCTTTTCGCATTATAGTATGTATGAACTTCTAATAATATCTCTTTGGCTTCAAGAATCACAAATGAGTACACGGTTCATTAGGGTTCTTTCAGTGAGCTCGTGAGGTACCCAAATATCGAGCTTTGCTGGGTAGAGAAAAGATTTTATTACAAGTTCATACATACTATAATGCGAAAATACTTTTTCCCCGACCTAATATTTACTTATTACTAAGTTCACTGTCATAGCATTGCGAATATTACTTTAAAATTGTCAAGTGGGCGTATGATTCCCCTTGTAAATCAGTGTAACTTGACCAAATTCATTTAATAATGACAATGTAATCAAGCCAAAAGCATTGATATAGTTCGTCTAATTAGTAGAGAGTCGTGACAGGCACGATTTATTCGAATTATGATGATTAATTCTAACCCTCTTATTCATAAACACACTATAAACCTATTTTAGTTAAAAAACTAGTATAATGTTTTCTCCTTTTCATTTCGCTAAGGAGTGAAAGAAACAAAACTCTTTATAAGCCTTTCATAACTTCATATATTTTTATGAATAAGAGGATAAGTATTTTTAAAAGAAAAACAATTTTATTTTTCTTTTATTTCGGGAATGAGCAAGTATAGTCGATACGTGATAAACATAGTATCCTTCTCTCATGCTGAGAGCTTTATATATAGCAGTGAGCCACAAATATAGTTATCATATTTATCTCTATATCACTCCATTAAATCTTTTACAGCAAAATGCCGTTACCAAAAAGATACATGGACCGGCGCATACTCAAATTAGCCTACAATGTTTACAAATATTTCTCTAAAGAGGCCGAATATCGCAACTTAACTGGGCGAGAGCATAAACTAGAAGTTCAAAGACAAGCAGCTAAAGCCTTAGGCATTAACTGGCCGTTTCTAGAATCGTTGATCGAAAGAGTCAGCTTTTTCGGACTTGTATTCCTCACAGGAAAGAGCCCCGTTCCCACTGTAAACAACTCTGTGGACAAAAGCACTCAAACCGACTTCCCACCTTCGCCTGCCAAATGCAGCCCGGCTTGTAATAAAATTAAAATTGTAAGATGTTCGAAAAATCATAAAAAATTGAGGAGGAAATGGTGGTATATGAGGTATAAGAAGGCGAAGAGATCTGCTTCGAACTCAACTGATACGTCAGACTTGGCTCAGCATGCAGTCCAAACTAGATCGGAAGTAAATCCAACAGCAGTGGAGGAAAATCCTAGGGCTTCAAGTACTGGAAATGAAATTTCAACAGTTACACCTCCGAAGAAACCCACTCACACACGATTACCTCCAGAGATTCCAGACCCAATCATCACATTGTCAGCAAGTATTCTGAACTGCACTAACACTCAGAAAAGAACTACTACAATTGAAGATCAGCCAATAGGAGTGGAGAATTTGGTGCGAATCGACAGCCGTGTCAACACTTCATCAAACTCCGGGGGTATGTTATTTGTTAACAATCCTAGTGGTAATTCTGAATCTGTAATTTCATCTCGAAATCAAATTGTTTCGGAAAATGCTGGCCAAAGTGATGAACAGATTGTCCCAAATGCTGATCTTGGTGTGGCCCAACAAAATGGTTTTGGTGGGCCAAAAGCTAATACTGTTGAAGTGGCCCAAAATAATGGCCCGTCTAACTTAAATGCTAATGTTGGTGTGGCCCAACAAAATGGTTTTGGTGGGCCGAGAGCTAATACTGTTGAGCTGGCCCAAAATAATGGCCCGTCTAACGTAAATGCTAGTCTTAGTGTTGGTCAACAAAGCAGCTTTGTAGATCCAAATGATAATATCATTGATTTGACCGACGATAATGATACTTTTGTTCCAAATGACGACCTTGGTGATGCCCAACAAATTGGCTTTGTTGGCCCAGAAGTTAATGACGGTGATATGGACCAATATTATGATACATCTCTCCCTGATTGTATTGTTACTGTGGTCCAACATAGTTGTATTGTTGGCCCAAAAGTTAAGACCATTGATGTGGGCCAAAATAATAATACTGTTATTACTAATGCTAATCTTAGTGCTCAACAAAGCGGCTTGGTTGGACCCAAAGCTAATAATGTTAATGTGATCCAAAATAATAGTATTGTTGATCCAAATACAGGCCTCAGTGTCATCCAAAATAATGGTACTATTGTTCCAAACCCAAATCTCGGTGTGACCCAACAAAATAGCTTTGGTGACCCAAAAGATAATTTCATTGATTTGACCGAAAATGAGAGTAGTTTTGTTCCAAATGCTGATATCGATGTTGGTCCACAAAGCAGTTTTGTTGGGCCGAAACCTAATAACAATGATGTGGTCCAAAATAATGGTTCTTCAGTATCAAATGTAAGTCCTGATAATGCCCAAGAAAGTAGCTTTGTCGCCCAAAAAGCTGCTAAAGACGCGACAGAAAATAATACGTACAAGCCAAATACTAATTCTGAAGCAGGACCAAGTAAGAAAGTTATCCCGAAAACTGGTAACAATAATAAAGGCCAAAGCGTACCAGTTATTATATCTAAAGTTAAAACTAATATTCTCAAAAATAGCAGGCCGTTGAACTCCAAAATTGTTCAAAACGTAGCCCAGAAAAAGAGCCTCGTTGGCCCAAAGATTAATCCCAAATTACCTGAAAACAAACAAACGAACGAAAAATCTAAAGTAGAAGTGGCTCAAATAAATACCTCATCTGCCTCAAAAACCACGTTAGAAATAGCCCAACGTACTTTACCGTACTCTTCTAAAACCAAGCCTGATCTCCCTGACCAAAATAAAACAGCTTGTAAGCAAAACATTGGTGAAAGCAAAGCGAGGATGCCAGGTCGTCCTAAAGTTAAACCTGTTTGTAAACAGAATGCGAATGTAGCAAAGAAAATCATGCCGCCGCGGCCACATTCCCGTTCTGGCAGTATAAAAGATCGTCTTAGGTCTAGAACTCGTGCTGTCCGCCCAAACGCGCCTCTTGGCCCTAAAATTAACAATGGGAAAAGCCAATATAATACTCGGGCAAGATCTAAATCCAGTTCCGACGCCCGAACTAGCACGCCTTCTTGTTCAGGAGCTAATCCTGTTGAACAATCTTTGTTAAAACCTAATATTGAAGGCCAACAAAGCGACCAAATTTGCCCCAAACCTCCCGATAATGTAGCTAAACGTACATTGGCAAATAAGTCAAAATCAGATTCTAATAAACCGGAACAAAATACTCCGGGTTGCTCTAAATCTAATCTCGAAGGAGAGCAAAACATGCCACTCGGCTCAAACGCTGATCCAAATAATGCCGAAGAAAGTATGCCAGTGACTTCTCAACCTGCAATTGTTCAACCGAGCGTCTTACTTAACTCACCAACTAATTCTGGTGCACAAAGTAAGCCAGCTAGTACTGAGTCTAGTCCTGAAGCCCAAAAAGTTATGCCACCTGGCTCAATTGCTAATCCTAAAGTTCAAGAAAATGAACAACCCAGCTCTACACCCACAATAGTGGCCAAATCCAGCTTGTTATATCGTAAAAAACCTAATCTTGCAGCCCAGCAAAATAATTCATCTTGCTCTAAATCTAATCTGAATGTAGCTGAAACAAGTATGCCAGTTGGCCCAAATGACGATGGTCAAGAGAAGCCAGTTAGTAAGCCTCTTATTCGTGTAGTTAAACCAAGCGTGCTTTTTTATCCAAAAAATAATTCTGATAATACGCAAACGAGCCTGCTAAAACCTTCCAAGTCTATTGACGATGCAAGTAAGCCAGTTGGCCCTAAAGATAACCTTGTTGTTGGTCAAATAGCTATGCCATTAGAACGGAAAACTGATACGGATAGCCAACAAAATACTAGATTTGGTTCGAACGCTAAAAATGATGAAAATAACCAAAATAATGATATAACAGCTCAAAACAAACGAGAATTCTCTAAAAGTAATGGAGATTTAGCAACAGATAAAGCAAAATCTGTGTTAAAATCTTCTTCTCCTGTAGGCCCTCCGGCAAAACGATCTCGTTCTGAAGATGACTTTGAGATAGCCGAACAAAATAAGCAAATTTCTAAAGTCGGTTTAGCGAAACGAAATTCACCAATAACTATAAGATCAGAAATCAGTGCAACTCAGAAAAATGTCATAATTGGCGTCAAACCTGATCAAGATTTTGGTCACAAAAGTAAAAGGTTTTGTTCTGAAGCTAGTCGCGTAGTGCGCGAGCATGTTTTCACAAACGATGCATCTACGCAAGGCACCTCAGTCTTGAGATCTAATCAAAGTATAGCTCGGCCGAAAATACAATTCACTTCCAGAGTAACATACGATGTAGGCATACAAGTAGAGCCACAATACTTTGAAAATAACTCAAATGTCATTAAAGAAAATGGCACGTCAAATCCTAAAATAAATAATGATAAACAGCAAAACACGTCCACAAGCTCCGAAAAACCTAAAGCCCAAATTAACAAACCAATTTCCACTGAAAATTGTTCGAATACAAGTGCTCAGACTTTACCTTCAAACACTTATATTGATGAAGATGAGCCAATGCCATTATCTCCAAAATCTGACCCCGACTTACCCGAACAAACTGTGGATTACTCTTCTCCTCGTATTCGCGTCGCCAATGCAAGCGTGTTGTTTTATCCAAAAGATAATTCCGCGGATACCCAAAAGAACATTGCACTTGCTCCAAACGCTAATAATAATATATCTCAACAAAATATGCCAGCTTGCTCAGAAAATATTCTTAGTGATGCAAGTATGCCAAATTGCTCACAGGCTATCCCTGATGTTGCCTCAATTGACATGCCGTCCGGTTCGAATATTAATCCTAAAGTTCGCTCTGAGTCTATTCTTACTGAAGCGATTATGACGATATGCTCACCAGCTCTTCGTCAGCCAGTAGGCCAAGCCAACATGCCATTTGGTACACAAAATTATCCAGGCAACCAACAAAATATGCCAGAATGTGATAACTCTACTACCCAAGTAGCCCAACCAAGTGTGCTATTTTTCCCAAAAGACAATCCCGTCTTTGCCCAAACAACTGCTAGTGAAGCAAGTGTGCCAAATTGCTCAAAAACGAATCCTGAGGTGGCTCAAAAGTACGTGCCATTTGTCACTAAAAATGATCTTGATATAGGTGCACAAAATATGCCGGTTGGCTCAGAGCCTATTCATAATGAAGCTATCATGACTATGTGCTCGCCGGGTAATAATAATATCCCAACAGGCATGAAATGTGACCCTCAAAATGATTCCGTCTTAATCCAACAAAATGGGCCAGAATACTCTAAACCTATTATTCGTGCAACCCAACCGAGTGTGCTCTTTTACCCAAAAAATAATCTTGATATAGCTCAGCAAAGTCAACCAGTTGGTTCTGAATCTATTCTTACTGAGGCCATCATGACCATATGCTCACCATCTCACAATAATGTCCCAACAAGCACTCCATTTGGTTCAGAAAATGATTTTGCTGTTGCCCAACAAAATAACCATGATTATTCTAGACCTGGGACTCAACCGAGTGTACTGTTTTATCCAAAAGATAATCTCGATACCAAACCGATTCTTACTGAGTCCATTACGATAGAGCATAGCTTCACCAAACCAGGCGTGCAAGTTTACCCTAATTGTAATCACCACGGCACAGAACGAAACGGACGAACTAAATCAATAATTCACTTAGCTCAGACAAATATGCCAGGTCACCAGAAAACTAATATTGATGTTGCCCAAAATAACAAACCAAATTACCCTATAACTAGTGCTGATATTGCTCAAAATCAGACACCAGTTGGCCCAGAAATTAACCAAGCAGTACCACCTCAAAATAAGCAAGGTTTCCCAAAAGTAAATTATGATAAAATTCAAGAAAATAGTCTACTTTATGCTCAACTTACTTCTAATTCAGTTCTACCAAGCATGCCGCTTCTAAACGATGATCTGGTTGAAGAACAATTAAATATGCCAGGATGTTCTCAAGCCCAGGCGAGTATGCCAGTTTTCCAAAACCCTAGTCTTGATGCAACTCACTCAAACATGATGTTGAGCCCGAAAACTGACCCCGACGGGCCGCAGCAAAACAGCTTAAATAGCTCTAAACCTGTGGTCTACTTAGCCCATGTAAATAAGCCAAATGGCCCTCAAGTCATTTCCAATGATGCAAGTGTGCCAGTTTTCCCGACAGCTAATCTTAGCGTAGCTCAACCAAGTATGCCGGTTGCCCCACAAGTCGGAGTTGATGGAACTCAACAAAGTATGCCGTTTGGCTTAAAAACGGATCCCGATGGGCCCCAACAGAATAGATCAGATTGCTCTAAACCCACACTATATCTGCGAACTAACATGCCGTTTGGTCAAAAAAGTAATTCCGTAGTTGCCCAACCAACTATACTATTTTATCCAAAACCTGACCCTGCTGTGCAAGAAAATAATCCAGTTTGTACTAACCCTGTAATTGGTGATACAAACATGCCGTTTGACCCAAATACTAGTCAGACAAACATGCCGCATGCCAATAAAGTTGATTCCGGCAACCAAAAGGATAAAATGTTATACTTCATAACGTATCCTGATAATATAGACGGGGCAAATCAAACTGGTAATAGGCTCAATGTGGCTCAAAAAAGCCTACCGATTTGCCTAAAAATTATCCCTGAAACCGCTCAAGAAAACGGTCCATCTATACCAAAACCAATAAATGCCGTTGAAAAGCCGATTGGCCCTAATAATAATGTTATGATTCAACAAAACCTACCAAATACGATCGCAGTAGCGCCACAACAGAATAATACGTTCATTTCTGACGCAAATGATCAAAATAACAGCCTTATTTTCTATAAATCTAACATTTATAAAGTCGCTGAACCATACAAAATTTTAAATCAGAAAGAAAATCTTAACACACAAACATTTACCCAAAAAAATCAAGGTATTACCCTGAATACTGTTCAAAGTACATCATACTGCCCGAGCAATCAAAATATTCAACAAAACACATCTTATATTTTAAGAGATAATACCATCAATTCTATCAACCAGACTACGTCTATGCCTCAACAAAACACATATATTTTAAATAACAATTTGAACGTAGTCAATGAAAACATGCCGGTCGGCCAACGTATGTCTGACGTAGCCGGTATAAGCATGCCAGTAGTCCAACAAAATATGCCAAAACAAAATATTAACGTGACACAAAATATAAATTTCGTTTGTCCCAATTCTAATGTTTTAATTACTGATCAAATGAAACCCGCCTATTCTATGGCTACGCAGACGGTTAAATTTACTCCACAAACTGTTTTACTGCTGCCTGTAGCACAAAATACAGCAGACGGCGGTCAGGCTAATACTAATATGATGAATAGCGAGGTGAGCCCAAATTGTACTTATTACTTTTCAAAAGCCAAACTCGATATGGCGCTGCAAGGTAATCAAAACAGCCTTAGAGCATGTCGAGGACCTTGGTACACAAAAACTGAGGGTTAAAATATATTCATATAATAGCCACCTATACAGACTCACTATCGCGCATAAAAACAACAATCGCGTGTGAAAGAGCGCGCGTGTTAGGGGAAAGGAAAGACCACGCGCCGCGCTCATCTGTGAAGCCCGCGAAGAAAATCGCTCTCGAAGAGCGCGCTGCTTTCCCGCGCGTAATCCTGTACGCTCCTAAGAACGTGTGATAGAATGTGTGTGTAAAGGTGTAAATGTCTTGTCATTATCCCACATTATAGTCTTTAAAATATAGCTTGATTAGAATGACAGATGTCAAACTGTTTTGACTAGGGTTGTAGAAGTATTGATCAAAATCGATAGCGAAAAAATCGAATCTAAAATAATTATATTCGATTCAATTATTTTTGAATTAGCTTTTTACGAATTGTTGTTGTGAATCTTATTGTTTAAGCAAATTTGTATAGGACGACCAGCCCTACTTTTAACACTGCACGGAGACCTCTCCTAGTTTAGTATTAGTTACGATCAATTAAATAAAACAATGAAATTAAAGTTAAATAAGATTAATTTATTCAGTTAATGGTGCAATTCTGATGATAGGGATGAAGATGATAGTAATATAGGATGCGCAGTTAATAGTGCGCATCCTAAATCAGTATCATCCTCATCGCTATCATCAGAATCGCTGGAACAATCTTGGAGATTAATTATTAATTCTTGGTCACGAATAGTATCAAAGTGTACTTCGCGATTAACGATTAATCAGATGATTTACTCTTATCTATTGTGTCTCCTCACTAAAATTTTTGCAACATGACGTAGCCTTGTAGAGAGGTTGAAAATTATTAGGTTTATTTTTAAGACTAAAGAAAATAGTACTGATTTTTAGTTTAAAGGCTGATTGTATTGAATTATTCTGATTTCTAATTGAGGATCTGTATTTAAAAAATAGTTATAATGAAAGAACAAGACAGATTTTTCGTGTTTCAATTTGTAATACTCGTTAGACGTCACTACAAAGTTGTGTGCTCTGTTTTGCTTAGAACTGTCATTTTAATCAAGCTATATTTTAAAGAGTTTATGTGGATGACAACAAGTTTTCTTTTTCAAAAACATGCTGTCAATTGATTTTGCTGATGTTTTTACTACTGGCCGCCTAAATATCAACCCTCCTCCTTGAAAATACATATCGATTTAATAATAAAAAAAGTAAAACATATTCTTTGGTCTCCGTCTACTCGTATGAGAAAAAGGCATTATATAAAAACATAATGTATTATGTATAAAAAAAAAAGGTTTTTGAAAATCGGTCCACGCGTATTTGAGAAATCAAAACGTATGTAGTAAGTATGAAACCTCTTTTAAAAAGTAAAAATGTCCTTCTCGTTGTCATAACTGCTAAACTACAAATTGGCAGGGTAAATGATACGGGAAAGGACATAGGTTAGGTTAAAAATAAGTGGGCAAAGCCACCATTATAAGCTAGTATTATAGGTTTTATTTTAATAAAATGTCCTATACATTAATTTATTTTATATCCGTCTAATTGGCTGTAAACCAATGTCATAATTTTAAAGATTTCTACCTTCGTATACTCTATTTTATGAGTTTTCTTACAATGTGGATTATAGTTAAGATTTTCTTCCGATAGAAATATTAGTTATATCATAATATATGTCAGTATACATATGTGTCGTCAAACAACATGAACACAAGTAGGTTTTAGCAAACTGAACGTAGACACAGTGCAGAGGACTCTCGGTTGACTGTTCTAAACAATCGAGTGATCGAAGCGCAATAGACCTCAACGCACCCTGCTATTATTTCCAAGCGGACCTAAAAATCGTTCATTATGATGTAGCGAAATTGTTCAAGTTGTTTGGCATCTATATTTTATTATTAAGTCATAGTAAGTAAGTAATTTTGTCTAATGGTAAAACAAATTTAGAGGATTTAAGATGTTAGTTATTTAATGCCAAAACTGATTTGTGTCATCCATTCATTATTACAAAATTTAGTAATTATAAACTTAAATGTAATAGATTACGCCATCTACAATTTTATTAGCGACGCTTTAGACCAGTTTAACATTTTTACCTAATTCATGTGTCAAAATTCCATTTGATAGATGTTTTGAAATGGTGAAACTGGACTTTAGTGTTGCATTTTATTAGCAATTTAATTAATATTCTAATAGTTTAAGTTACATTGATATCTAGTGTTAATTAAGTAAATTATAAAAATATGCGTCTTTGTCAGTGTACTAAATCATAAGAACTAGTATGCATATTGTGTATCTCATATGTCAACTTGCGTACATCAAATTAATAGCTCAGCAATATATTGCTGCTTTCGCCCAAAATCTAATGTTATTTTTACCTTGCCTCGACACGCTACAGCGTTTCTTGTTATTATTGTACTTATTTATTTATATATTTGGTTCTCATATTTTACTCTATGGCTGTAAATGTCATAATTTTAAAGTTTTTTTTTTATATTTAATCTTTTTTACAAATGGATTACGTTTTTTTCCGGTAGAGGAGCCACATGTACCTACAATGAAAGTGATTTTTTAATTCTAGTTCATTCATTTTCTAGTCAAGGTTTAAGTCATTTTAAGTAAAGTATTTGTCGTTAATTACAACAAATTAAAAGGAATTAAGAATCAATAGTTATAAGAATTTAGCAGCAAAACTAATTTGTGTCTGCTTCTGAATCTGATCAATATTTCATTGTTATAAAATAAGACATTGGTGGCGCGATTTTGAATTTGCGTTGCATTTATTATTTACCTCATAAAATTTTAAAGCATAGACTACGTAATTAATAATGTTAAGTATTTAATATTAATATGAGTCTTTGTCAGTGTACTAAATAATAAGACCTAGTATGCGTTTTGTGCGTCTCAGTCGACAACTTATGTACGTCAAAATGATTCCCCAACAATACAAAGCTGTCTCGATTTAACGCAGTAAACACCATTATTGAAAAAAACATTATTATAATAAAAAAAAAACAACGTACAGCGACGTAATAATTATTCAGCCCAGTTTTTTTCAACTATGTTGGAGTCGGTCTCACCGGATGCAGCTGAATACTACGCAAAGTTATAAATAGTCAGCCCAGCCGTTCTTTCAACTATGTTGGAGTTGGCTTCCAGTCCGGTCACACGGGATGCAGCTGAATAATACCTACGTACAGCCTAATGGCTTTATAGTTGTCAACTGAAATAGGTACACAAAAAATAGTTCATAAGATAAATTAATTGTAATTTTATTTCGTTCCGCCTTTTGTCAACTCTGTGTGATGTTTCTGCTTACTGTGTTATTATTTTTTACGCAAGTAGATACTTAACTGTGTTAGATCATAGTAGGTATTCAATTATAAATAGTTAATAAGTACATTTTAAAAATATACCTATGTTATGTATGTACATCTTCCGGTACACTTGGTATTATCTTTGGCAAATCTATAAAAAATATAAGTAATATATGAAAAAGAATAACTTCAAAATTATATTTTACAAGCCATGTGTAACTCTAGTCTTATAAGTTTCGAATTGAATTCAAGTACGTTACAAAAAAAATAGAAAAATAATAAATCTTATTACCTCTGTGTATCAAGTTCTTTTATTTCAGTCTTAGTCATTAATACAATTATTGTTTGATTACTTAAAAATATTGAGAGAGTAAATTGACTAATCTATTAGGCAGAATATCCGATATTCAAAGTTCTTTGATATTAACGTTTTTCATTTAGTGTGTGAAGTAATATTGAAGCTTTCTAGTAGGTAACAATAAACAAATCATTGAATTTTATTATTTTACGTCAAAAAGAAAAATAACGATTGAAATCGGTTTTTGCTTTTCACAATAATTAAACAAAATTTTGGTTCGCTATGATCACTGTATATTAATAATCATATTTGATGTCAAAATCATATCGGATAATAAAAAACCTAAACCATACCTATTTTTTATTCTGTTTCAATTCATTCATTTGAACGTTTGTATAATTTAATCTGTGGTTAGATTCACAAAACCGAATCACGTTGAAAGAAAAAAATATAAACTTTTGCATTGGAATTGGCGGTACTTTGCTACTTTCTAAAACAATGTGTTATTAGACCATTCTATATTAATTTCTTACTAGAGTCTTATTAAATACTATCATAGCAAAATGGCTGAAGTCCTAATGGACTATAAAATGCTCACTGAGGCCGAAAAACGGCGGGTTGAAGAAATAGACACTTCGATCGCGAGTTTGCAGGAAGAAGTTGATAAATTAAACAAGATATTGAACAATAGCGAGAGAGGATGGGCTTTATTGGTGGCTAAATTAAAACGGGAGCGGTTAATGGCATTAACTGCGGTAACAAGATCGAAATTACTGCTTGCCGAGATGGAAATATTCATCGCGGAAAGTGAACTCAACAATATTGGTAAAAGTAACGGTGAAAAAACGAAATCTAGTCAAAATGAAGGTAAGATTTATTATGCTTATTTCGTGATTTTTGCAGTCTCACGCAGTTCTCTCGCACTCCTGAATACATTCCTTAATCAGTGCTTGTAATAGTGATCAATTTAAAAATTCTCAACTTCAGTTAAGTTTAGAAAAAAAATACGCTATTACGTTTCAAATTACATTAAACGAACAGCCAGCCCTAACCAGTACCTTCCCTAAATATCTAATTACCAATAAGTAATCGTTTCTTGGTTTTACTATAAATCTTATAAGACTTTTTCTTTTATACTTTTTTTCGAATGAGACATCATTAATGGCTCGGAACAAGTAGACTTAGACCCTAATTAATATCTTTAAAGTGCAGCACATCTTAAAAGGTTGCACCTTTTCTAACATATACTGAAATAAACCCTTGGCATTTTTCAGAAGTCCCCTGTTGCAGTTCTACACTACTTCCAAGCTCACCGCTGTCCACACCGAGCACTTCTGAACGCAGCTCCACTCCCAAAAGCCAAACACCGTCTCGTAGAAGAAAGAAGCACAAGAATACTTCTTCAGCTTTAAATAATAGTAAGTTTATATCCAAAGAAAAAGATGGTACGAATAATGGAGATATTGTACCTAGTACAACCATTACAATTGCAGAATTTAATTCTCTAAATGATAAGTTATCATCTTCTCCGTCTAACATGTCTGCTGTCGACGAATCTAATATTTTGAATGAATCAAGAAATTGTTTGCAAGAAATTAATATTCTAGAATCTTCTATCATTGATTTGGAAAATCGTAACATTTCTGACACTCGTACATCTAATACTGAGCTTAAAAAGCAAAATACACAAAAAGTTTGCTCCAAAATAGATTCTATAACACATAAGACTGATGCCAAAAACAGTAAAAATAAGAAATTTTCTTCTAAAACTAACAAAAAAATTGAGGCTTTATTTGAGACTGAAAACAATACTTTAGATAAATCAAACATTTTTGCATCACAATCGAATTTATTGCCAAATAAAATTACTGAAGCTCCGAACCTGCCAGTATCCAATAAAGAAAATCCTAACATTTCTGTCAGTAATTTGAATTTAGATTCTATGTCTTTGACAGATTCATTTTCTAAAATAAAGAAGAATAAAAAACATTCTGGCAATTGTACACCAGCTAAGAAAGTAAAGCACTCCAAGGAGGTTTTAAATACTACTTTTCTAGAACCTAACTCATGTGTAAATTCAAATTCAGAGAGTAACAATTCAGCCAGTGATACAGTCACTCCGGTAACTGATTTACCTTATATACCAACGTCAAATAAACATCTTACCGATTCTATAATTGCCGAATTCAATAAACCTTTCGAAAATGACTTCAGTCAATCAAAATTAAAAATAGCTCCTCGTAGAAAAGCTAAGAATGTTAAAATAAAGCCAGTAGCGGATATAACAGCATATAAAAATACTGAAAAAACTCTCAGTTATAATTCTCGTTTATTGTATTCTCCTACAGTTTCAAATGTGAAACCATTGCATCCGAGAGACCCGCGTAAGTCATATTATACCGCGCACTCGAGTGATTGCACTCCTATGAAACTGCCCTTACCAAAAATGGTCGAAAAAACACTTAATTCTGACCAAAATCTGCCTGACACACAGCTTGGAGAAAGTACAAACAATACAATACCTATATCTCCTACATATTTGCAAAATAGACCGACTTTTGGCTCTAAAAGTCAGCTATGCACTCCCATAAACCTGCCTTTGGCAAAAATTACCGAAAATATACGTATTTACGACCAAAATAAGTCTAAAACACAGCTTGAAGAAACTGAAAAAAACAGCATTCCTTCATCTTCTAATTATTCGCAAAATAGACCTACTTTTGGACCCAAAAAAGACCTTAAATCGTCTAAACATCAACCATATTTAGCTCCTAAAAGGTCAGAATTGAGACCAGATTTGGCTAAAACTACCGGATGTAACGAAAATAATTCTCAATTAAAAGTAAGTGACAAACATATTTGTGTACCCTGTTCACCAGCTTATTCTAAACCACAAGTTTTTGGAAGTAACACTATAACAAACTATGGTCCTAATTTCTTAAATCATATTGTTATGCCTGATCAAAGTTTAGGCATAATCGAAAATCCTGGTAATTCTGTGCCTAAATGTGGAATACAATAAGTACAATATTACGCCTTACTCAAAAGTCTTAGATACTCTATCAGGCAGAAAACAGCAACTTGAAATACTCTCTAAAATCCATCAGTTTAGTTAACCAACACCAATTTGGACAATGAAAATTATACAGTACTTTTTATATTATGTTTTTCTTAACATTGAATACTGTTTTCATTACTTCTGGATAAGTAATAGTTAGCTTATCAAAGGGAAAAATTATAGATTTTCAAACATTTGTTGTTATTTGATCTATTAATTAACTGACACTTATCTAAGACTTGTATTACATATTTGATCTCAAGGTTTTTAATATTTTTGATCTCATTTAATTAAAGTTCTTTTGTAAGACTTATTTGTTAAGTATATGTGATTATGCAAAGAGAAATAGGCTATAAGAATATAGTGTTCTTAATATTTTTTTGATATAATATATGTACCAATTGATAAGGTTTTATTTAAGACAATTATGTATGGAGAAATGTAGGATTATTTTAATCTGAGTTAAATACATTATAATGTCAACCTTCTTTTAACTATGGTAGGAAGATCTTGACTGTGCATCATCATATGGTTAGTGGTCAACCTACTTTTGAAATTAATCAATTTTTAATAAGTTTTAAAACTTCATTTCAAAATAATTATGCAGGTATTTCTGCAGTAATTTGAGGAATATTTTGTTTTATTTTCATTAAAATTGTTCAGCATTATAATAAAAATTGTTTCCATGTGTACTTTTGAACAAAATTTCATTATTTTCATAGTGATAATTATGAACATTATTCATTTGAAAATTACCTGTGTATTTTGTTCAAAAGTATACATCATTACGTAAAAATATAATGTCGATTTCAATTCAGAATTTCATATATTTTGTAAGCAAATGTGTGAAATTTTCTCTTACTGTTTTGGTCTGATTGTTGTCTATTAAGATAACAGTTGTTAAGCCATGTCAAAGGTCTCCAGGTGGCTTGAACAACTTTGACACTAGGTTGACCACTAACCATACGATTCATTAAAGGAGACTCAATGTTGATTCCTTTAATACTTTTATTTAGCATGGCTTTTTTAAATGGCGACTTGGTGAAGACAAATGTGTAATTCCTACACCAACTTTTATTGAGTTGATTTTAAATTGTTTACAAATAAGAGATTTTATTATTGTCATGTTGATTACTTTTAATATAAGACCCAGATACAGATAGCCTGTCTGCTACATAAGGAGACAGCTTATATAATTACTACTGTCAAAATGTTATTTGATTGTAATAAATTCCAGTAGTTCAATAATTCTGTATAGTCTGTACCACGGAATAACTAACACAAGAGGAAGGGGCATGTGGACGCGCTGCCATATAAAGTGGGTATGTGCTTAGATACATACCCTAGTACTAACCCAATAGGTGACACTAAAAGCATGTAGATACAACTCCAATATAAAGCACACAGTATTAGTGCATAATACGACTCTAATTTCAATTAAATATGGTTGTTCATTTTAATTTGTAATAGTCGTTTATTCCTTTTCTTAATTCAGTGTGCGTTAAATGTCATCAGCTGAGTTTGGCGACAGCCATCTTCATAGAAATAATATGACTTGCCCTTTCCTCTTGTGTTAGATAATCCGTGGTTTGTACTGTCGACGTCAGAGTTTGACAATTAAAATGTTCTACCAAATAGTTCTTACGTAGCCCAGTAAAGGCGCTAAACAGATTTTCGTGTAAAATTTCTCGATAGCTAGCCGGTTGTCGGTAGTCGATAGTAGTAGAGAACCGAACTACTGGAAGTGGGTTTTATTAATATTTTAACTTTTAACTACATGTATGTATGAATAAAGAAATATAGGTTTAAGGCTGTTGATACCATATTCTTTATGAATGAATAATATTGATAGTTCATAAACTTTATGAAGATAAAATTTCTGGAACATATTTCTTTGTGAGTAAATACAGCTTGTATTTTTTTAAACTTGTATTGTAATATTACAAAGACTGATTCTGTTATGATTAAAATGTGTGTGTTTTATTTACCTTTTGGGTAACGTTTTGTAGAGGTACTATGTAAGTGTGCCTGTGAAAAAGTCTTTTCTGAGATTTTCTGTTAAGAATTTCTTAGTGATTGCCCGGAGTTAGGAAGTTGAGGTTGAAGACCTCCGTGCCTCGGAGAGCACGTAAAGCCGTCGGTCCTGCGCCTGACCTCTCACTGGTCGTGTCGGTTATCCGTCCCACCAAACTATGAGAGTGATGGAATAGAGAGTGTACCTGTGTATTGTGCACACACTTGGACACTATAAACAAAGTCCTGCACAGATGGCCAGTTTCAATGAAACTGACCGCCGTAGCCGTATATCGGCTAGGAGGACATAATTATTATTATGTAAGTGTGACTAATAAAACTTATGTTAAACTCTAGTGGTTAGTACCAATCCCACCTAGGACAAATATTAGTGTGATAAGCACAAGTATCTGGGCCTGGTTGTTAATGTATCTATAATAGATTTGAAGAATATACCAAGAAGTATGTTAATTAGTTACATTAGTACAAGCTCTGCTTAGTTTGGAATCAAATGACCGTGTGTGAGTTGTCCAATTTATTTATTTATTTATTATTATCAAGTTGCAGAGTTGGTTGGAGTTGATATCATTGTAACAAATATGATTAGTTTATTTCGGAAAATATTTTTTTTTGTTTTGACGCCTACAGGATTCTACCATTAAGATTTGAATTCAAGGGACATCCGAAAAGTCTTTAAATAAAACCAAGGTTGATTATGAGTATAATATATTAAATACAATTTTAAGGTTAATTTTCATATACATGTGCCTGTGATTCCGAAATATGTAAGTAAAATAATTGGTATTAGTGTATAATTTCTCGAAATCATTTCTGAATAGCCATTATTCTTTTATATGAGTGGCGGGCTTAGGTCGTCCGAGGCCAGGGGAGGAAAACTATGGTTGATAAGTTCGGTTTTGAATTCGACTTCAATTTTTTTTTTCACTTTTACTTTTTTTTTTCTATTTTGTATGTTACAAATCAAATGGAACAAAATTAAAGTAAAGGAACGCGATGTTTTTAAACGACGCAACGTTATACTAATATAACTGAGACTGGGCTTTTATTATTTACTCCAGATCGTAATGTTTCAAACCTGTTACAGCATATCGCCCTTTTACAATGAAAATAAAGTTCCAGCGCCCCTTTACAGTAATACCAATTTCATATCATTTTGTTATTTATCATACTTATGTTTTTGGACCCGCTTCCCCTTTTCACCAACATTTCCAGCCAGATTTATTCCAACAGTTTAGACTTTTGAACGCCCCCTGAAAGCCGTCTTCCGCCCCCGATATAGCCCGCCACTGTATGTAAGTTCCATAAGTTCAAATCTACAATGTATAACACTGTATAGTGCTGTGAACGGCGGCCGTTTCCACGAGGTTTCCTTTACGTTCGATGAGCGCTGTCCATCGGTTTAAGAACCTGATGTTTGGCGGCTCATCACTGTCGCACGCAACCACGTCCCAGCCTGAAGGATCGCAGTGGCCGGGGATCTGGAAATGTAAGCACTATTTACTTTAATTAGTTAATAATTTCCTCCTGGCCATTATTCGGTTAAATTCGGCAAATTTCATTGAAACCGGCTAAACGTGCAGCGCATTTTTTATATCCACATAATATCAATGTTTCTCAACTTGAGCTCGTGGCTTAGTTAACAGACGATCTCAGAGGTTAAGCTACATTTGCCGAGGTTATTCTGTGGATGGATGACCATCTTATACATTTCGAGTTCCTCCGTGTTTCGGAAGGCACGTTAAATTGTGGGTCCCGGCTGTCATTTTCAAAGACGACAGTCGTTAACAGTAGTCAGAAGCTTGAAAGTTAGTGAGTTACTGATTGAAGTAGGGTATTTATGCTATAGGTACCTAAAGGAAAAAAACCTATACCGTAAAACGGGGTGAATAGAAACGATTTTCAACTTTGTCCCAAAAATTTGTTGCGAGCAACTTGTTATTTTTATTGTCGGGTTCTTTTATATCATGTCTGGCGCCATGAAGAAAGAGCTAAAACCATATTTGTCCAAAAATATGCATAATTTTACGATATTTCCTTAAAAAAATGGTCAATTTCTGTTCACCCCGTTTTACGGTAGGTATTTATACAGACTTACCGACACCTCTAAGGTTCGTACTCCAGGTGGAATTGGTCGAGGACCCGTACGGATTGGCTGCCCGCTTCCTGTTATAAGGTAATTTACAATCAATCAAATCAAGTAAAAACAATAAAAAAACAGAATACGTTTACGTCGCCACGCCGCTACCATTGCGTCGTGGGTTCAATTCCCACACGGAACAATTATTTGTGCGATCCATAAATAATTGTTTAGTGTCTGGTTGTACTTTGTGTCCGTAGTTAGTATGTTTGTATAAGTCCCCGCGACACAAGAGCAATTCTTAGTACAGAAGTTATCTTTTAAAAAACAAAAATACTGTTTTTATGTTCAGTTTGCTTTACTAAGAAAACTATTTTTGTTAAAATTATTTAGCGACTTATAATAAACATTATTTTATTTTAATCTTACCCCAAGAAATCTTATTGCAATTTAGCTGAGCGATACCATAGCCAAATAGAGCGGCGACACAAATCACTGCAAAAACGGCGGGAAGTCTAACTGTCATCGTGACAACTACTTGAATGACACTATTGACAGTAATGACAGCTCAAGTTACCACAGTTTACAAACAGTGTAGTTTTAAAACGAAATACGGAAGTAATATGAGGAGTAGTTAAACAAACTACTTTTCGAGTAGTTATAATAATATGTGTCAGTTTCGTTAGTAAATATTATAAATTTAACCCATTAAAAGGATCTGTCCGGTCATAGAAATTCATAGAATAGAGACATTGGGGCGTGTGATCCAAAACTACCCGTGCCACTGCGGTCTAGTATGTTAGTACGTATTTATTTATTCAACTGCACGTTTGGCGTAGTGCAGGGGCTCCCAACCTTTTCTTAATCCGGGACCACTTTTATATTATTCTTGTTACCAGGGACCACTATGTTAGTATATTATAGATAAAGTGTATTAAAAACCCTGAAAATTGTAAATTTTAAAGTCATTCGCGGACCACTTTTTGCCTTCCGCGGACCAACGGTTGGGAACCACTGGCGTAGTGGTTAACGTGGTCAGGTTATCTCGCTGCAATAACCGTAGCGCCGCCGCGCCGCGTGGAACGAATATTGTTGTGATGAGCACAAGCATCTCAAGAATATATTATTATTATCTGTGAGTACTGCGCCTGGTTGTAAATTTATTTGTATAAGTATATATTTAGAAGTAAATGAGCATGTTTATCAGTTACCTAATTACCATAGTGCAAACTCTGCTAAGTTTTTAATCAAATGACCGTATGTCCAAAGGCATTTACTTTATTTATATAAAATACATAATATTATTCAATAATTAATTGCATGTTTGGCCCAGTAGTTAAAGTGGTCACCTCGCCGCAACAACCGTAGCGCCGCGTGTGGTGGGATCGAATTTTTCATTTGGTTACCATAGTACAAGCTCTGCTTAGTTTCGGATCAAATGACTGAATGAATGTGTGAGTTGTCCTAATATATTTATTTATTTACAAAAAGAAGGGAGTTTCGAAACAACTACTTGCATTACAACTATGTTATCTAACAATAAAGGCTTATTTCTACTCTGCCGTAGCCTTTCGCGTCTCCAGGGCGGTGAACGAATACCTGGCGAGCTTCAAGGAAGCTAGCTTCAGGTGCCTTGTCGTAGTCGCACGCGTAGGTCGACCCGCCTACTTCCACGCAGTTCTCGTTCTGAAATCAACAAAAAATAATAAATGTAAGTAGGTATATCAGCAGCTTAGCCTTTTTTCCAAACTATGTTGGAGTCGGCTTCCTGTCTCACCGGATGCAGCTGAATACCAATGTTTAACATGGAGCGACTGCCTATCTGACTTCCACAACTCAGTTACCTGGGTTATAACACGATACTCCTCGGTAAGACTGGTTGTCAGTTGTCAGACTTTCAAGCATCTGACTACTGTCAAAGATCTTCGGAAATGACAGCCGGGACCCACAATTTAACGTGCCTTCCGAAACACGGAGGAACCCGATATGTGTAAGACGGTCACCAATCCACATAACAAAATTGATTGAATCGATATTATCGAAAGTATTGTCGATAATATGACGCATCCGAAAGTGTAGGCAGAGGTGGGTGAAATACATACAAAACTTACAGGTATTTTAATTTTCCAGTCTTTCACGCCAGGTTTTAAAAATATAGGCTCGTATTTAACTTCTCTGTCCGTCTGCTGCCCTGTTGACAAAAATAATCGAATAAAAAATATAAAAAATAATCTATGTCAAATATTGAAAACAATCGAATATGTGTATTGACGAAACCAATCAAATTTTGTTTATTCTTTCATTTAAATCTATAAATTTAAAATCTCTGTCTGTCTTTTAAATCTTAAGATAGTTGAAAATAATGGGTAACTTTTAAAAATACTTTGTTTTTAAAGACCAGCCTCTAATATACTTAAAATTAATTAATGTTGCTGGCATTGCTCAAATATAAAATACTAGCTTTTACCCGCGACTTCGTCCGCCACCTGAATTTACCCATTTTACCGGGGTAAAAAGTAACCTATGTCATTTCTCGGGTATCAAAATATCTCTATACCAAATTTCATGCAAATTGGTTGAGTAGTTTAGGCGTGATTGAGTAACAGACAGACAGAGTTACTTTTGCATTTATAATATTAAAAATATGGATTTCAGAAAAGTTCAGCCCTATTTCATTAATGTAATAGTTTCGACAGATGTATGACCGACCTTATCCATAGAGCATCTTCAAGCAAAATAACCGATTATTCGATATATTTTCATTTAAAGTCATTGAAAAACATACCCCATTTATTAATTCGACTGCACTCCTCTCCGCTCGCTAGTTGTATGAGGGCGAGGGCGCAGGTCGCGGCGAGCAACAGATGCAGTCTAGATGTCATGATGTCACGTGTACCACGAGTGTACCCACACACAACACACGCACTTATAACTTTTCATACGTAAAAATCAATTATTCCTATCTTAATATTAAATTGAAAACAATTTGAACATTACTTTTGACTTGTAATTCGTTAATAAGAAAATTGTATTTGGAAAAAATTAAGGAGATTTTTTCAATAATGTATAATGAAATATTGCATTTTGAATAATTATTATTGTTTTGTAGAAGTTGTGACTAATTGTCAATTACTGATTGTGGTCAAGATCGAGTTCAGTCAGTGTAAACAAATAAATTTCAAATGAATTTATTTTGCTACTAGCTGATCCGCGCAACTTCGCTTGCGTCACATAAGAGTGAATGGGTCATTATTTTTCCCGTTTTTGTAACATTTTATTGGTACTCTGCTTTACGTTATAAATAGGACGTTATATAGCCTTCCTCGATAAGTGGGCTATCTAACACTGAAATATTTTTTCAAATCGGACCAGTAGTTCCTGAGATTACAAACAAACAAATTCTTCAGCTTTATAATATTAGTATAGATATTCTGAGTTATTTAATTAAAATTATGTTTCGCTGCTGGGCTAATATCTTCTACCAAATTTGAGGGAGGGGATTAGGCCTTAAGTCCACCATGCAGGGCAGTTTCGGGTCTTTGCATGCCCTCAAAATAATGCGTTGAACTATTTTTTAGACATGCTAAGATTCATCACGATGTTTTCCTTCATTGTAACAACAAAAAGCCATTATTTATATTGTCCTATCTTTCTTGTTTTTCCTAATTCATTTCTAGTTATGATAGCTAGAATATTTGTCCATATTTTGATTATTTCTAATGCAATTTATAACAGTCAGCACTTTCGTGTATTGAGAATTTGATATTGAAAATGCAATCAAAAATTCCACAAAGGTCCGCTAGCTAAAGTTAATAACAAAATATAGAGTTATGTTAATACGTGAAACATTTGTATCGAATGTTATAAATGTAAGCAAATCAAATGTAATTAAACTTTAACAGTATTAATATGAAAAAGTACACACAATCGGTTCATTGCGTGTCTTCAAAATATTATTTATTGTGTGAATATCTCGTCTCTTGTGCAGCAAGGTGTAGGCAATGCCTTTATTGGTCTATAATACATAAAGCTATAGGCGTTTCGAAATTAACTATTTTAGTCCCATGTAAATGGTGATTTTGGTTATCTTTTTAAAACCGCTAAACCCTGTGTCGACCTGACACCAATCTTTCATGATCCTATGTTTAAATGGAAACTGGAAGGGACTCTATCGATAAAGACATCCATGGATGACAAATAATAAGATAAGAAGAATAATCTAAAGTAAATAAAAATAAATAATATAATAGTATGAAACCTCGTGGTCAGCACTCGTATGCACTTCCACCCAAAGGTTCCATATCAAAGACAGTCAAGTTGTATAAGTGCTTGTTCACGTTGGAACTCGCGGGCGCGGTGGCGGTCGCGAGCGCGGGGACGTGGCGATTTGTGTTCACGTTGGCCGCCAGGCGGGCGTTTGGCTCAAACTGGCTCAAACTGGTTGATCTTACTTGACATCGCGAGTGGATCGCGCCCGCCACCGCTAGTTCGACGTGAACACACACGAACATCTTCACTTGTTTGATATTGGCGCGAGCGCGCCACGCGGGCCGCGCGCGACGCCGCTAGCTCGCCCGCGACTTAGACCGCGCGAACGGTTTGTACGTGAACACTTCGGTACATCGCCATATGTTTGATATTTCGCGACCGCGCCCGCCACCGCGCCCGCGAGTCAACGTGAATGAGCACTAAATCAATTTCTTAAGACAAAACACGCAATGAAATCTAAACTATTTTGTTCATACTTTTGTTATACATAAAATTACCTGTATAAAGATTAGTTTTATACACTTAATAAAAGATAATATTGTTACATTAATTGAGAAATAAACGGTTGTCGTATTTATAAGTGCGTGTGTAGTGTGTGGGTACACTCGTGGTACACGTGACATCATGACATCTAGACTGCATCTGTTGCTCGCCGCGGCCTGCGCCCTCGCTCTCATACAACTAGCGAGCGGACAGATGGCATGCAATGTTACTACTTGGGGTAAGTTAAAGAGCTTTTAATCTTTATTGAAGTAGACTTTCTGAAGGTTTTGTTTTTCAGCACTTTGACTTGTAACCATAGTCCAACAAATTAGTAGAGAGCCAAGAATTCGCCGCTACCATTGCGTCGGGAGGACGTAGGTTCGACTCCCACATGGAACAATTATTTGTGCGATCCACAAATAATTGTTTTGCTCTGGTTATGCTTTGTGTCCGTTGTATTACATGCATGTTGTGCAAGTCTCCGCGACACAAGAGTAATTCTTAGTGCAGGAGATGTCTTTTAAGAAACACACATACTACTTTTTACTTAATTTGTTTTTTGTTATTCAGGTGTGAAAAATGCACCTCCTCAACATTTGGACATGGTGCAACTCGCTCCTAACTTACGACAATGGTCTGTCACTTTTCCAGTAAGTAAAATAAACTACTGCTCAAATTACTGCCTCCGTGGCGCAGTGGTTTAGGTCGCCACGCCGCTAACATTGCATCGCGAGGTCGTGGGTTCGATTCCCACACGGAACAATTATTTGTGCGATCCACAAACAATTGTTTCGGATCTGGTTGTACTTTCCCGCAAACATCTCCCGCGCTAAGATTTGCTCTTGTGTCGCGGGGACTTTTACAAACATACAAATAACGGACACAAAGTACTACCAGACCCAGAACAACTATGTGGATCGCACAAATAATTGTCCCGTGTAGGAATCGAACTCACGAACTCTCGACGGTAGTGGCGTGGCGACCACCTTAACCATTGCGCCACGAAGGGCGTCAAAAAACAAATTGGTACCTATTTAAAAGACTGTTAGACGGCACTGAGGAAATAATTATATTTTTCCTAAACTCATTCACCGCAGAGAGATGAGCACAATTGAAAAATAGCCCAATATAAATTAGAAAAAAAACAATTAGTACTTATGTATAGTGTGTGTATACTTATGTATATTTATGTATACTGACGTGTCTTTATTGTTATTTATTTGTAAACATTTTGTCAACTCAATTTCCTTCCATTTTTTAAAACACCTACTTCATTTAATCTCTGCATCATAAGGTAGACTGGCAGAAAATGCCTTTGGCATTAAGTCCGCCTTTATACGTCTTTGTATATAAAGTGTAAATAAACAAGTACATAATCAACAGACGGATACACTACCGTTCGCGACGCAGTCTGCTTCACGATTTATTAATAAAGGTTTTCCCTCTTATTCATTAAAATATATGAAGTTACGAAAGACTTATAAAGAGTTTTTTTCTTTTACTCTTTAGCGAAATGAAAAAGAGAAAACATATTACAGTAATTTTTAAACTAAAATAGGTTTATAGTGTGTTTATGAATAAGAGCGTTTGTGTTAACAGAAACTTTCAGACTGCCAAGAGATAATCGGCGCTGAAATTATAGTATGCGACGACAAAGAAGCAAAAGTGACTATCATAGACGGTATCATAGCTAAGATATTCCGCAGAGGTCGGATTCAGTTGCCAGCGTCCGTGTACATCACGGTCCACTGCAAGATACCGGAGTCTGAAGAGTACGAGGAGCTGCCGATATATGCTCAAAGAGAAAGGGTTCCTTCGTCTGTTGGTGGACAGGCCGCTGTACGACCGGCCGCTGTTACAAGACCGAAATAAATATATTACAGATTTTTGAGCGTTTTTTTTCTCATAAAAATAAATCTTAATCCATATCCATACTAATATTATAAATGCGAAAGTAACCGTCTGTCTGGTACTCAATCACGCCTAAACTACTGAACCAATTTGCATGAAATTTGGTATAGGGATATTTATATATAAGGAAATCGCGTGTGGTGGGTTCGAATCCCACCCGGGACAAATATTTGTGTGAGCACGAGTATCTGTTCTGAGCCTGGTTGTTAATTTATCTATTTGAGTTTGTATTTAGAAGTATATAAGTATGTTTATCAGTTATTTGGTTGCCATAGTACAAGCTCTGCTTAGTTTGGAATCAAATGAGTGTGTGAGTTGTCCAATAATATACATTTATTTATTTACTTTATTTTTGTTCAAAAATAAAAAGTATAATTTAGTGAAAATCATTATACTGTTTAACAGTATAGTTGGCAACCCTACCCGTCAGTTTCCCGCAAACCTGTGGCTTTGTCACACATCCCGGTGCAATTGCGCTAAAAATTAAAAATTTAGTTAACCTTACGCAAAAAGGACGCTTATTTATCGTTTAATTTGAGTTTTAGTGTAATTAAATAGTAATAAGTAACCTACTGTTTTGTTTAAAGTTATATTTCAATAAAAAGTGTTTACCTACTGCGGTACCTACCCGCCATAGTGTTTGTTTAAAATTATTAGGTAGTGAGTGTTGTTGTTTTCAAAGTGCCTAATACGCATTAAACAACCAAAAATTTTATCATTGTGCTTTGCTTTTCCAAGATTTTTTGATTAGTGATGATAGATAAGTGATAACATCTAAGTGATTATAAATAAGTGGGTAGGTAGTGAATTCGTGAGAAGTGTCATCTGTCAGTGTCGTCACAGGATCGGGACGCGCCGGCGCTGGTAGCCTTGCGACGTTCCCGCTCTCGCGTCCACGTAAGTAATAAGTTTGTAGTCATTAATTATTAATGAATGTTTACAGAGTGATACTGTTTTAAACACATTAGTTTATTATTTATTATGTGTGATATTTGCCACCTATGTTAATTTTTAGGGTTCTATACCCAAAGGGCAAATCGTGCCGCTACCATGGCCTATTTTCTTCAATAGGTAGGGTTAGGGGTTAATAATTATGTTACAAACAAAAAAACAGGCCTAGTGCGAGTCGGACTCGCGTTCGATGGGTTTCGTAATAAAATATTCTAAAAAAAAAAAAAATATCGCGACATATTGAGAACCTCCTCCTATTTTTTGAAGTCGGTTAAAAACGCGTTTTAATGTTTGGGGACCCCCCTTAATATTTCTTTTTTGTATGTGTTGTTATAGCGGCAACGGAAATACATAATTTGTGAAAATTACAGCTTTCTAGTTATAACGGTTTATGAGATATATTTAGCGGTAGTTTATCTATTCAATAGCGTTTAAGCTTATATAGACATGACAGTTAGAATAGATAAACTACCGCTAAATATACCTTAGAAAACGAGGGTAAAAGTCTGCCTTTAAATTATATATAACTATATAATATTACTAGCTGACCCTGCAAACGTTCTTTTGCCATAACAATTAAATAAAAAAACATTGTCCCAGCCACTCGCAGCGGACAAAATTGTGAATCGCAACCATTCTCAGATCCCCTTGAACACACACAAAAAATTTCATCAAAATCGGTCCAGTCGTTTAAGAGAAGTTCAGTGACATACACACTTACAGAAGAATTATATATATATAAAGATGTATGGGCTAAAAGCGAGCTTTCTCTGAGTGAAAAATAGTATAGAAAGAATAGCAGGTATAATATATGTATGTAGCAAAAGATATCTTACGTCTTATGAAAGCAAAAAATCAGTAAGGAGGTATAACAAATCAATTAGATTAAATAATGGCTATGAAAAATTACATTTAGTTACAAATCATCATTATATTAATGAAGAAACGGCTATCGTATTTATAAGTGCGTGTGTTGTGTGTGGGTACACTCGTGGTACACGTGACATCATGACATCTAGACTGCATCTGTTGCTCGCCGCGGCCTGCGCCCTCGCTCTCATACAACTAGCGAGCGGACAATCGAAATGCGATCTGCAAGAGGTAGGTAAGTAGTTTTTTATTTTCGATTTTATGTGATATTATCTTATAACTTACAAGAGAGCCTTTATACAGAGTTTGCGGCTGTCTGAGGTATATAAAATCGAATGGGAATTTAGAATATCAGGAAAATACTGATATCCAACTCCATTCGGTGAGACTGGAAGGCGACTCCAACATAGTTCAGAAGAAAGGCTAGGCTGATAAAAATGTAAACAAATCAAGGCTCTATACTAAGTTGTTTTAAAAATGATTTTGACAGGGTCGAAAACGGCAAACACCTATGAATACAAGCCGGTGGAGCTGACTCCCGGGCAAACTGATTGGAAAGTGGCTATACCGGTAAGTTTTCTTCTTCTTGTCGTATGGTTAGTGGTCAACCTAGTGTCAAAGTTGTTCAAGCCGCCCGAAAACCTTTGACGTGGCTTTTAACGAATAACTTAATTGACAACAACCGGCACCGACTTTTTACGTGCCCTCCGAGGCACGGAGCCGCCCTGTTCAAATACCACTATGCGGTCGCTCATCTATGGAATGACCGCGCCAAGGTTTGCTTAACCCACAGATCGTTTACCGACCGGTGAGCGCAACTGGCTAAGGGCGCTCTTAACCGGTAGGTAAAGCTACAACGATAGCTACATTTAAGTTCAGCGACCGTCGATTTAGCTATTTTTGTAGTCAATCAATTAATCAAATCATGTACTCCCGGTTTCTGAGAGACATTTAGCGGTAGTATATTCAATAGCGTTTAATAAAAAACGCTATTGAATAGATAAACTACCGCTAAATATACCTCAGAATCCGAGGGTTATTCATTTAGGTCAAATACTGACACTTATTATAATCGTTACAATTACTGAATCTACCACTAGCTCGGAAAGGGGGACCTTATGAGAAGAACTAGCAACAAACTCACGGCCACTCTTTTCAATCAATAATTGATCATGCGAGGAGCTGTCAACAATCAGCGATATAGACTAAACGTCAATTATTAAGGAAAATGAATATAGCTAGGTGATTTATTAGTCTCTGATCATACCGTTTGTTGGGAGCACCTACTAGCATGTTATAATAAGAATATGGGCAGCAAGTGAGCACATTGGTTGTAACATTATAGAAGAAAAAAGTGACAGTTTTATGATTAACATCAAGTTGTACGTGACATCACCTATATATACCACAAATAATTGTTCCGTAGAATCGATCATGACCTCCCGACGCAGTGGTATTGGCGTGGTGACCTAAACCACAGCGCCACGGAGGCTGTCGTTGTATTTAAATTGTTTGTTTCAGCCACCTCCCCCTCATCAGTGTGCCAAAGTAGTTGGTACCAAAGGATTGTCATGTGACTACGATGTCGCGCCAAGCAGCTTCTTCATGGGCAGTTCTGCCCTCATGATTAAGCGCCTAGGAGAAACAAAACAAACGGCCATAGTGTACATCACCGCGTACTGTTTGTAGAACTACAAAAATGTTAATAAACATATAACAGTATTTGAATTTGTTTTTCTCTCATTATCAGTCTAGCCTTTCTTTCAAATATGTTGGAGTAGGCTTCCAGTCTCACCGGATGCAGCTGGATACCAGTATTTTACATAGTACAGGGGATTCCAACCTTTTCTTAGTCTTAGTCATAATCATTCTGAAAATGTTAAGTTTTAAAATCATTCGCGGTCCATATTTTGACTTCCGCGGACCACTGGTTGGGAACCACTGACATAGAGCGACTGCCTATCAGACCTCCACAACACAGTTACTTGGGTTATAACACGATACCCTTTAACATGAATCAACTCATTGTAATTATATGATGAGAAAATCCATTATTGTTCGTTTATCTATATAAGTATGTATTTAGAAGTATATAAGTATGTTTATCAGTTATTTGGTTACCATAGTACAAGCTGCTTAGTTTGGAATCAGGTGACCGTGTGGGAGTTGTCCCTATACATAATAATAATAAATTTAACCCATTACTGTCCCACTGCTGGGCAAGGGTCTCCTCCCGTAATGAGAGAGGGGGTAGGCCTTGAGTCCACCACGCTGGTTGGCCAGCGTGGTGGACTTGGGTGCGGGTTGGGGACTTTGTATGCCCTCAATAAATGTATTTAAACAAATTTTAGGCATGCAAGGTTTCCTCACGATGTTTTCCTTCACCGTTGGAGCATGTGACAATTATTTTCTAATACACACATAACTTCGAAAAGTCATTGGTGTGTTGCCTTGGGTTCGAACCTGCGACCACTTGCGTGGGAGGTGTCAACTTGTACCACTCGGCCATTATTATTTATACAATACTAGCTGACCCGGCAAACGTTGCTTTGCCATATAAAAAAAATGTGTCACTTAGGTGTATGAAAAATAGATGTTGGCCGATTCTCAGACCTAGTCAATATGCTCACAAAATTTCATGAGAATCGGTCAAGCCGTTTCGGAGGAGTATGGCAACGAAAACTGTGACGCGAGAATTTTATATATTAGATTTTGCGTCGTTCTACAACAGTCTCGAATAATTAAACAACATTAAATACTTTATTATTCTACGCCTTTCCATTTAGAGTCTCTCTAAATTACAAATTTCCACGGCAACATATTCTAACTAATAACAACTAACAAGTTTTCGTTTCAAAAACGGTATAACATGTAAGCAATGAAAGGGGACTTACGCCGTTTTCGAATTAAAAAATAAGTATGTAAAACAAATCAATTAGATTTTATAGTCAATTACGGCTATGAAAAATTACATTTAGTTACGAATCTTCATTATTATTGACTTAAAAGTAGCAACGGTAAATGTTTATAAGTGCGTGTGTTGTGTGTGGGTACACTCGTGGTACACGTGACATCATGACATCTAGACTGCATCTGTTGCTCGCCGCGACCTGCGCCCTCGCTCTCATACAACTAGCGAGCGGACAGGACAAATGTGACGAGAAGTCTATTGGTAAATACTTTTATTTTGTTTTCGGTTGTCTTGTCGCTCTAGGAGGTATATAAAAATCTAAATTTAGGACATCAGTGACCCGAAGGCTTACGCTGAAGGCTTACAGTATCTACATATATTTTGGAAATAAATAAATTAAAACCCATTACTGTCCCACTGCTGACAGAGGTCTCTTCCCGTAATGAGGGAGGGGTTAAGCCTTAGGTCCACCACGCTGGCCAACTGCGGGTTGGGGACTTTGCGTACCTTCAAATGTTTTAAAGAACTCTCAGGCATGCAAGGTTGCATCACTATGTTTTCCTTCACCGTTGGAACAAGTGATCATTATTTCTAATACACACATAACTTCGAAAAGTCATTGGTGTGTTGCCTTGGGTTCGAACCTGCGACCACTTGCGTGGGAGGTACCAACTTATACCTCTCGGCTATTACTGCTCTATATCATATACTTATTATTATATATTTGGAAAAAAATTGGAAATTTTGAAAAAAACGGAAAGGTTGATACAAATCTTGAGATATCATGCTTTAAAATCACATTTTCTACAGGCTCGAGATCTCGTAAAGCGTACAATTTTCCTCCGCTAGACTTGGAACCTGGGCAAGCTGAATGGAGAATACATATACCGGTAAGTAATAGGCCATAGTGATTGCTACATGTAGCGTAGATCGACGATTTAGTTACATACTCGTACTAAGGCCGGATGGAAATCCTTCCCGTGTAAATCCCGATCTTAATAAAAAATCCCGGGATAAAAAGCTAGCTATGATAGCCTATGTGTTATCCTGGGTCTTCAGCTACCTTCATACCAAATTTCATCGTTATCGGTTCAGAAGTATTTGCGTGAAAGTGTAACAAACATCACATACTCACAAACTTTCGCATTTATAACATTAGTAGGATAATCTAATTACTTTCGGTTAGCTCATTTATGGGGGAAGGCTATAGGCTATATAACATTACGCATACGACCAGCAGGAGCAGAGTACGAGTAAAAAATGTTACAAAAACGGGGAAAATTATGACCCATTCTCTCTCATGTGACGCAAGCGAAGTTGCGTGAGTCAGCTAATTTCTAATACACACATAACTTCGAAAAGTCATTGGTGTGTTGCATCGGGTTCGAACCTGCGACCACCTGTTGCATCGGGTTCAAACCTGCGACCACTTGAGTGGGAGGTGTCAACTTATACCACTTGGCTATCACTGCTTCCTTATTTCTTCTTTCTGATATTTATTTATTACATTTTATTTGTAAAACCTTTTTTCCAGTCGCCTCCATCCGTGTGTGGTCCGATAGTCGGACAGAGGGCACTGGTATGTGACTATGAGAAGGCTCCGGTCATATTCTTCGAAGGCGATTCTACCCTCATGATTCAAAGGAAGGGAGATCTTCAAAAATCGGTCAAGTTGTACGTCACTACGTATTGTTCATCTTAAAAATGCGTTAATAAACATTTTACACAGAATTGCCTTTTTTTCTCTATTTCTTAAAATATTTATTTATTTAAGGAGGTCCAATAGCTTATAAAAATATAAATAACTATCAGCCTAGCTTTTCTTCCACGCTTTGTTGGAGTCGGCTTCCAGTCTTACCGTATACAGCTGAATACAAGTGTTTTACATGGAGCGACTGCCTATCTGACCTTAACAACCCAGTTCCCTGGGTTATACGATACCCTTCGGTAACCTTTTTTCAAAGACCTTTGACAGTATCTAACAGTAGTCAGAAGCTTAAAAGACCGACAACCAGTCTTACCGAAGGATATCGTGTTATAAATCAGGTAACTGGGTCTTGGAGAAGAGACAGATAGACAGTCGCTTCATGTAAAACACTGGTATTCAGCTGCTTATGATGAGACTGGGAGCTGACTCCAACGTGGTTTGGAAGAAAGGCTAAGCTGATGCATGGAGTTTCACTCACTCGGCCGCCAGTCCGACTGCCAAGGTCGCCTTCTATCTCTTTGTCTATGTAAATACAGCAGTAGTGCCATCTTCGAGGTCCATTGTGATACTGTCGCAATGGAGGAGACCCTCGCCCAGCAGTGGGACATTCATGTGTTAAATTCAATTTACTTCTTATATAAAGTAGCTTTCGTTGTAAATTCTTGGAGAAACCCGCTGATCACTGATGTTCTTAATTCTGAATTTTCTATACATTCTTCAGCCACGAACCGTGTACTTCAGGCTTGTAACTAACAGGAGAAATTTCAAGGTCATTTCCATATAATCTCCTTCATTTGAAATAATGTAATCAACATCAAAACAAAATATCTTATAACTGTAACAGTTTGACACAAACAAACTACAGGCTTATTCATTACGCGTTTCTTAAACAAAGTCCTTAACAACTCTTTACTAAACACTCAGTGGAACGCGTATTAATTATTTTGATAGCAAAGCCGTAACTATCTTAATATATTTAAACCTATTTATATTTATACACTTAATCATCAATTGTATTGTTTATTAATCGATGAATAAAACGGTTATTATATGTGTATGTATATAAGTGCGTGTGTAGTGTGTGGGTACACTCGTGGTACACGTGACATCATGACATCTAGACTGCATCTGTTGCTTGCCGCGGCCTGCGCCCTCGCTCTCATACAACTAGCGAGCGGACAGGACAGATGCGAAGAGAAGTCCATTGGTGAATACTTTTATTTTATTTTTGGTTAGAATCTCTTAGTATAACGACTTACCCCGGTTTCTGAGGTACATGTAGCGGACAGTCGGCTTCCAGACTCCCCGGACGCAGCTGAATATCGGTCTTTTACATGCCGTGACTGCCTATCTGACCTCCACAACCCAGTTACCTGGGTTATAACACGATACCCTTCGACCGACTTTCAGACTTTCAAGTTTCTAACTACTGTTAACGACTGTCAAAGATCTTTGATAATGACAGCCGGGACCATTTAACGTGCCTTCCGAAACACGGAGGAACTCGATATGTATGAGATGGTCTATCCACAGAACAACCTCGGCAAGCGTAGCTTAACCTCAGAGATCGATCAGAGATTGTTGTTAACTAAGCCATGAGAGTTTATGCGTTAAAACTGCATTTTCCACAGGTATAAGATCGCAAAAAGTGCATAATTACCCGCCGGAACCTCTAAGACCTGGAAAAGGTGACTTTAAACTAAAGATACCGGTGAGTATCTAGTAGTCTTTTCGCAAATCCGCACTATAGTATGTATGAACTTGTAATAAAATCTCTTTGGCTTCAAGAATCACAAATGAGTACACGGTTCATTAGGTTTCTTTCAGTGAGCTAGTGAGGTACCCAAATATCGAGCTTTTTTGTGTAAGTAGAGAAAAGATTTTATTACAAGTTCATACATACTATAATGCGAAAAGACTTTTTCCCCAATCTCATATGTATACATAGCTATATGTAGCGTAGATAATAGGCAATTTGGTAACAAATTAAATGTTACCAGTTAAAGCAGTGATAGCCGAGTGGTATAAGTTCGTACCTCCCACGCGAGGGATTGCAGGTTCGAGCCCAAGGCAACACACCAAAGACTTTTCGAAGTTATGTGTGTATTAGAAATAATTATCTTAACTTGTAATTAAATCTCTTTGGCTTCAAGAATTTATTTTTAACATTAGGTTTCTTTCAGTGAGCTCGTGAGGTACCCAAATATAGAGCTTTTTTGTGTAGAGAAAAGACTTTTTCCCCGACCTAATATGAGAAAATTTTCCAGCCACCTCCATCCTCGTGCGGCAAGGTAGTCGGTACGAGGGCTTTGGCATGTGACTATGATAAGGCTCCGATCTTATACTTCGAAGGCACCTCTACACTCGTTATAAAAAGGCAGGGCGAGCTGAAACAACCCGGAAAAGTGTTAGCCACATCATATTGTTCGTGATTTCGTGAAACTTTCGTAATGCGTTAATAAACATAATATTACAGTGATTTGTCTTTTTTTCTCTACCAACTATTGCCCGCGACTTTGTCCGCGTGGCTTGTGACTTACGACAGAATTGTCATAGAAACTTTCATCCCCGTTTTTATCCGGAACTAGCTGACTCGCGCAACTTCACTTGCGTCACATAAGAGAGAATGGGTCAAAATTTTACCCTTTTGTAACATTTTTTATTGCTACTCTACTCCTATTGGTTGTAGCGTGATGATATATAGTCTATAGCCTTTCTCGATAAATGGACTTATTAACACTGAAATATTTTTTCAAATCGGTCAGTAGTTCCTGAGAATAGCGCGTTCAAACAAATAAACTCTTCAGCTTTCACGTTAAATTCTGGGCCCCGGCTGTCAATTTCGGAGATCTTTGACAGTCGTTAACAGTAGTCAGAATCTTGAAAGTCTGACTACCAGTCTTGCCGAAGAGTACCGTGTTATAACCCAGGTAACTGGGTTGTGGAGGTCCAATAGACAGTCGCTCCATGTAAAATACTGGTATTCAGCTGCATCCGGTGATACTGGAAGTCGACTCCAACATAGTTTGGAAGAAAGGCTAAGCGATGATGAGTCTAGAACGTAACGCATAACTAATTTTAAAGTGTCCATGAAAAAATTATTACGTTTCAAATGATCTCAAATCAATTGAAATAAATAGACTTTATTATCTAGTGTGCAAAATTATTATTCGTTCCGTGTCTTTGTTAGTCTAAATGAGAACGTATTTATAAGTGCGTGTGTAGTGTGTGGGTACACTCGTGGTACACGTGACATCATGACATCTAGACTGCATCTGTTGCTCGCGACCTGCGCCCTCGCTCTCATACAACTAGCGAGCGGACAGGCGCAGTGCGGGGAGGTTCATTGGGGTAGGTACAAAACAACAAAATGATTTATTGTTAAGTAATATAAATAAATTATTCAGCCTGAGACTACGACGAGTGCACCCTGCGCCGAAACGTTTATTTCAATGTAAAATTACGTGTTCGCATTAATTCCCGTAACCTATTTAATCCTAATATGTTAAACATGCAACCCGAGAGTTTAAAAGTTATAAAATAAAGCTAATACTAACTGCTTGGATACGTGGCCAGCGACGCCGCCATGGCGTCCTAGTGAAGCGGGGCTCTTAAGCTTATGCTACTCAAAGACAGTTGTTTCTATTGGGCCCCTCATCCCCCCTCAGTTGCAGATTTAAATAATATTACGGAATAATTAAGGCAGTGTATATCTTTACGTTTGACCACGAATTAATGGTTGTGGTCGCTAGCTGACAGACCTTTATATTTGGTCTATTAAAGACAAATATCTACAGTGCGCCAATAATATATTGTTGAACTAATTTAACAGGACGACAAACAAATGGAACATACATACTTGCACCGGAGTATCTGGAGCGTGGACTTCGTAACTTCTACTTTAAAAGAGAAGTAAGAATAATTCACAACATGTCTTTATTTAGTTTTATTATTAAATAAAAAGACAACTCCTGCATAAATAACTAGTCATGTCTGGCGATACGTTTTATCATAAGCTTGGCCTTTCTTCCAACTATGATGGAGTCGGCTTCCAGTCTCACCTCTGCAGCTGGATACCAGTATTTTACACGGTGCTACTTTTATTTTTCTTGTCGTATGGTTAGTGGTCAACCTAGTGTGAAAGTTGTTCAAGCCGTTAGCTTAACGACTGTTATCTTAATAAACAACAACCTGGACCGACGCTTTACGTACGCTTCGAAGCATGGAGACGTCCAATTCAAATACCATTATGCTGACACCCATCTATGAAATGCTTTAGTTAACAATGCTTTACTTAACCCACAGATCGTTTACCTACCGGTGAGCGCAACTGGCTATGGGCGCCTCAAATCATGTAACGCATAAGAGAGAATGGGTCATAATTTTCCCCGTTTTTCAAAACATTTATCATTGCTGGTCCGCTCCTAATAGTCGTAGCCTTCCTCAATACAAAGGCTGTCCAACTTTATATTTCCATCAATTTTAATTTCCTTCAGGTTATCCTTTTATAATATTAGTATAGTTAAAAGATTTCTTTTCTGCAGACACCAAGTCGGTGTGGGATCCTGGTCGGCGGCCAGATAGTCGCCTGTGACTACGACACAAGCCCTAACCTCACGCTAATCAAAGGTTTGGAAGTGTTCATACAACGTACAGGAGAACTAACTCTGCCAGGAATAGTCTTCGGTACAGCATTTTGTAATCCCTTGCCGGAAAAAATACCGTTTATATTTTAAACAGCATTTTGTAATCCTTTGCCGGAAAAAATACCGTTTATATTTTAAATTATTTATAGTTATAGTCCTATAACTTAGTAGAGAGCTTTCGCATGTGGGATTTATCTAAATTACTATTGATGATTGAGTTTTTTTTCCAAAATAAGGGTCTCAGCACACATATGGGATCGGAAAGGGAACGTCACCGTATCGCCTCGAGCCGTTCAGAATGGTTTGTATTAAACTCCCTACTGCAACGCACACTAATCGGAATAATAACGTAATCGCCTCGCCTCGGAACAGGCTCTGAACTTGAATTCCCGCGCTTACGGCTCATCGTCCCCGCGCTTACGTCTCTCCGTCCCCGCGCTTACGTCTCTCCGTACCCGAGCTCACTTCTCTTCGTCCATCCTTTCCCCTTTCCCCTCCCGCGACTTGCCTGCTAAAGACGCCGCCATTCGCAAGGAGTATTTCATTCGTGTTGCGCGTATGTTTTATTTAAAATTTTAAGTTCGATTCAAACACAAAATAACGATGCAAAGGGAGAAACTTATTGAAGAAGTGAGAAAATATCCATAAGCGAGGCGTAAGCGCGGTGTCACCTAGCCGTAGCCGAGTTGACGTACAGGCGCTGCTGATACGCTTTCGTTACGTGCATACGGTAGGTTAACAGCGAGGCGAAAGGCGTTACGGTTACGATCCCTTTCCGATCCCATATGTGTGCTGAGACCCTTAGTATGTGTATCAAACAGGCCACCGTCAGCTGTATAAGCCGAGTCACTGATGTTATTACTTCTGTATGTTGTATACCTCTGCGTATCTAAAGTGTAAATATTGGTATAGAATTAAAAATTTCTTAGTTTTTTATTAAATTTATTGTGAATAATAATGACGCAGTTTATTTAATAGCTTTTTAAAATGTCTACAGTTTGGCAAATCTGAATATGTGTAGATGAACCCGATCGGCACAAGCCGAACAAGTGAGTCAAGTTGGTTTTGTTGTTAGATAAATATTGCCGAACCGTACGTGCTTTTGTGCTTTTTTATAAAGACAACTCCCGCACTAAGAATTGCTCTTGTGTCGCGGGGACTTTTACAAACATGCAAACAACGGACATAAAGTACAACCAGACCCGAAACAATTATTTGTGGATCGCACAAATAATTGTGTCGTTTGGGAATCGTACCCACGACCTCCCGACGCAATGGTAACCTACGCTTCTATTTCACAAACAGGTAAATTAAAAATAAATACACAATCACAGAATTTAGCACATTTATTGACATAAAATTTAATCGAAACTAAAACGAATAGCTGGAACAAAAACTGGAAACCAATCACAAAATCTAAATGTTTAAACATTGAATTAAACAGATACAATAGGGGACAAATGTTGCGCAACATGTGTCGGCGACATGTCAAGTAAAGATGTCGCTTGTCGTATCTGGCGACATCGCGCGTCATAAGTTCAGAATTTACACAGGTAATATTTTGCCGTGCGATTTTCACTTCCCAAATTTCATAGATCGCTCTTTCAGGTGACTAAAATCATATGTGACTTAATTATTTCTTTCGAAATAGTTTAGCAAAAGGTGTTCCTACGAGAGTTGAAATAGTTGGTAATTTTACAGTAGCGCAATTTTCTACATTTGGAACCATCGAGTATCGAGAGTTTGACATTTAAAATGTACTGTCAAGATAATTCTTACAACGCCCGCTAGAGGCGCTGATCAGATTTTCGTGCAAGATTTCTCGATAGCTAGCCGGTTGTCGGTAGTCGATAGTAGTAGAGATTCCAGCTACAGACATTGATCACTTTGGGGCTTGTGGCATAGGTCACTTGCGACCGAATTGCAGTGCCATTTAGACGGTCAATTTGGCAAAATCTATCCACGACATCAGTCTAAACCTTTGACAAATTAAACGGTTTAGTAATTCGTGTAAATCTTACTTATAATGACGAGCAAAGATCGCACTTCATCCCACGACGTTAAAGACCCGTATTGCAGAACATTTGTCCCCTAGCAAATCTGTTTTACTATTCGTTATATTAAAATTTACTGACATTCAGGGTCATCATTATTCAGCTCTCCCTCGTCAGACTCGTCAGCAGTCCTTCTCCAAGGCTCCTGGCCGTAAGATTCTCCCCAGTTTGTAGATTTTGGGGTCGGTGAGGGCTCACAGCGAGCAGTGAAGTACACCACTCCGGTACCTCGGATAGCGCCTCCGCGGATGACAATGGCATCTTTGTTGCGGATACGCACGCTTCTAGGCCGGTTCGTGTCGCAAACGATTGCGTGAACTCCGATTACTCGACAGCCAGCCTTAACCTTTAAAATAAAATTTATTTATTTCTAGCTTTTGCCGTCTTTGTGACTTAGGGCAAAATTTTTATAAAAACTTTCATCCCCTATTTTATTCTCTTGGGAGATAGATCTACCTGCATGAAAATTTTCAGCCAGATCCGTCCAGTGGTTTGGTCTGTGCGTTGATAGATCACTATGTCAGTCAATCAGTAACCTTTTAGTTATATATATTTCGATTTAATGTATGGACCTGAATAAGGCTAATAAGGGAAGTTTGTAAGGATCGTACTCAGCGGCATTCTTTGGTCTCTAGCTACCCCTTTGCGAAAAAAGCATGATTTTATGTATGCATGTATGTATTTACTTGTAATGAGGGAACATCTTTGTTCGTGACTTAAAAGGCCTATGCGGGAGTGACAACTGCAACCTGAATCATTTGAAATAGATGGACACAGGCCAATGATTGATTGATTGATGTATTTACTTTTTATGTCAAACAAAGCTGATGGTCGATACACCTTCGAGTATGATAAACGTGATATAAGGTATATCCATACTAATATTATAAATGCGAAAGTAACTCTGTCTGTCTGTCTGCTACTCAATCACGCCTAAACTACTGAACCAATTTGCATGAAATTTGGTATGGAGATATTTTGATACCCGAGAAAGGACATAGGCTACTTTTTACCCCGGGAAAATCACGCATTTCCCGGGAAAATTCAGGTGGCGAACGAAGTCGCGAATAATCAATATAATAATGGCATTAAATTAACAAAATTCCGTTGTCATGGCAACTGTTTTAATGGCGGATATGCCTTAGTGCGACTTCGTTATATTAAGAGATATAAATAATTTTAAGAATATTTTTCGTGAAAAAAAAAGCATATTTCATATCATCACGCTACGACCAATAGGAGCAGAGTAACAGTAAAAAAGTGTTACAAAAACGTGGAAAATTCTGACCCATTCTCTCTTATGTGACGCAAGCGAAGTTGCGCGGGTCAGCTAGTAATGTATATCCATACTAATATTATAAATGCGAAAGTAACTCTGTCTGTCTGTCTGCTACTCAATCACGCCTAAACTACTGAACCAATTTGCATGAAATTTGGTATGGAGATATTTTGATACCCGAGAAAGGACATAGGCTATATATCATCACGCTACGACCAAAAGGAGCAGAGTACCAGTAATTAATGTTACAAAAACGGGGAAAAATTTGACCCATTCTCTCTTATGTGATGCAAGCGAAGTTGCACGGGTCAGCTAGTGTCAAATAAAGTCGCTGGTCGATACACTTTCAGGGATGCCAAGCGTGATACAATGTATACTATGTACTCACCGGTAGTTTAGCTCGATAGATGCGAAGACCAGCTGGTATCGTCACTGCGCCAAAGTTTTCCGTAGTGTCAGGATGGCCTGGTGAAGAAAGAAAAAGTAGCCGTAATATAGATGGTCCCACTGCCAGGCAGTAAGGGTAAGGCCTTGAGTCCACCACACTGGCCAAATGTGGGTTGGGGACTTAGCATACCTTCAAGAACTTTTATAAAGAACTCTCAGAGATGCAAGGTTTTCACGATGTTTTCTTTCATCGTGTCACAAGAGATAAATATTTCTAATACATACATATTAAATAATACATATAACTTTGAAAAGTCATTGGTGTGTTGCCTCCGGTTCAAGTTAGTAAGGTAAGTTGCAACCACTTACGTGCGAGGTACGAACTTATACCATTCGGCTATCATTGTTCTATGCATGCTAGAAATCTTGGAAAACTTTCAAGTAAATACATGGCAAAAGATTTATATTAGGTCGGGGAAAAAGTCTTTTCGCATTATAGTATGTACCTATACAATGTATGAACGTGAATAAACATCTCTTTGGCTTCAAGAATCACAAATGAGTACACGGTTCATAAGGTTTCTTTCAGTGAGCTCGTGAGGTACCCAAATATCGAGCTTTTTTGTGTAGAGAAAAGATTTTATTACAAGTTCATACATACTATAATGCGGAAAGACTTTTTCCCCGACCAAATTAAATATACCACTCGTCTATCACTGCTCTATGTACGCTAAGAAATCTTTGAAAATAAGAAATATCTGGCAAAAGGCTTATATTTATGGGCTTTTTTCTAGATATAATAAACAAAGTTACCCCAGTGAGCCGCGACACATTGCGGGTTTGTGGACTGTCCGCTCGCTAGTTGTACGAGAGCGAGGGCGCAGGTCGCGGCGAGCAACAGATGCAGTCTAGATGTCATGATGTCACGTGTACCACGAGTGTACCCACACACAACACACGCACTTATAAATACACGAAACAAACGGTTCATTTACTTAATTATTTTAATGATGTCATGTGACGAAATTTAATTTTTGCACCAAAAATTAATAATTGATTATGTTTTACATACATATTAGTTTTTTAATTAAACATTTTAAAGGTGTTAATTAGTGATTTTGACCTTGAAAACGATGGTTAGGTGTTGCCAGAGAAGTGAAAATACTTATTATTCTTTAAATAAGTATTTCATTTAAGATATAAGAATTGTTTTTCGGGTCAACAGATCAAATAACTTTAAAGTAATCGCAACCGTGGACTCAAGGCCTAGCCCCTCTCTTATTACGGGAGAAGACCCTTGCCTAGCAGTGGGACAGTAATGGGTTAAACTATAACTATATAATCGTAAAAGGTTTATCCAAAATGCTAATGCTATGTAACATGTTTCGTGAATAATGTGAAAAATAAATTTATTTAGATTGATACACTTATTTGATGCCAACGATCACGACATAGTGACGCATAATATTTCGTATTTACTTCACATACATACATAATATCACGCCTTTTTCCCATAGAGATAGGCTGAGATTAAAGGACGCTACTTGACAAAACTTCCCTTGCTTCATTCACATCCATACATGTTGTCATACAGGACCACCGGTTACGAGTACTACGCACCTGACCTTTTTGGAAGACGTCGATCGAGACATTTTTGGCTGATCAGCCCCCGGTATCTGAGGTACATTTAGCGGTAGTTTATGTATTCAATAGCGTTTTAGCTCATTTAAATATGACAGTTTGAATAGATAAACTACCGCTATATGTGCCTCAGAAACCGGACATAAGTTAAGTCCAAGGCAACTTTGATAATAAATTAACTACTAAATTGCGATTACATAAGACTTTAATAATAAATACTATCGCAGAGGTATAATTTTCAAAGTCATGGCCATGTAATCGTTTTAATTTGAAAGAATGTTCCATACAAGATATATTAAAACTATAACAGTTTGAAAACAAAACGTGCAGACTTATTCATTGCGTATTTTTAAACATTTTACTTCAAGAACTCTAAACAAAACGCGCAATGTACTGAATATCAATTATTTTTATTGAAAAGTTGGAAATATCTTAGCATGTTTTAAACTATTTAGTTTTATACACTTATTAAAAATTATGTATTGTTTATTAATCGAAAAATAGAACGGTTGTTAAACATGTATTTATAAGTGCGTGTGTTGTGTGTGGGTACACTCGTGGTACACGTGACATCATGACATCTAGACTGCATCTGTTGCTCGCCGCGGCCTGCGCCCTCGCTCTCATACAACTAGCGAGCGGGGAACTGAATTGTACAACAGAATCGTGGGGTAAGTCTGTAAGAATACTATAAAATACTATTCAATTAAGTTCTATAATACCTACTATACATTTTTAACAAGTGCAATCTTGTCTGCCTCTGTTTCGCATTAGGTAGTGTATGCATCTGCCGCACAAAGGTCTCGGGTACGAATCCCAGACGGACTATAAAATAAGAATCTTTCTATTCTCTCTTCCATGCTATGAATATACAAAGTACAACCAGACCTGAAACAATTATTTGCGGATCGCATAAATAATTGTTCCGTGTGGGAATCGATCCCAACGACCTACATCGATGCAATAGTAGCAGCATGGCCAACTAAACCACTGCGTCGCGAAGGCAGTCGAAATTACTTAATGTTAATGTATCTATATAAGTATGTATTTAGAAGTATATAAGTATGTTTATCAGTTATTTGGTTACCATTGTACAAGCTCTGCTTAGTTTGGAATCAAATGACCATGTGTGAGTTGTCCAATGATATTTATTTATTAAATTATTTCATGTTATTTTTCAACAGGTGCAACATCAGGTTCCAATTCATTTTCGTGGTCGTTCCCAGTGATTGGTGTGCCTGTCATCACGTTGGGCGTCCCTGTAAGTATCGTCCGAGACTACACACAAATTCGGTTCGGCATTAATCGGTCTAGCCGGGCGACAAAACTGAGGACGTGAGATGAAAGTAAGGAAAAAATGCCACTCGACATCGCCGTAATGTTTAAAACGAATGTAATAGTGGGCGAAACTAGCCATAAACCTGGCACCAACTTGTGGACTACTATTAAAAATATACCTACTAATATGTATTTTAACGTGGGAATCGAACCCAGAGGCTTTTGATCAGTAGTCGTAGACACTGCCGACTGCGCCATACAGTGTTATAAAGCATATATTTCTTATTATAATATAAGTGATGTCGTAGACCTCCGTGTCTCGGAGAGCACGTGTCGCCGGTCCTGCGCCTAACCTCTCACTGGTTGTATCGGTTATCCGTCCCACCAGACTATGAAAGTGAGGGAATAGAGAGTGTACCTGTATTGTGCACACACTTGGAAACTATAAACCAAGTCCTGCACTATTGGTCAGTTCCAATGAGACTGACCGCTGTAGCCGGATACCGGCTAGGACAAAAATATTTTATTTCTTATGCCAGCAGTGATAGCCGTGTGGTATAAGTTGGCACCTCCCACGCACGTGGTTGCAGGTTCGAACCCGAGGCAATACACCAATGACCTTTCAAAGTTATCACTTGTTCCAACGGTGAAGGAAAAACATCGTGAGGAAAGCTTGCATGCCTAAAATTTGTTTAATACATTTATTGAGGGCATGCAAAGTCCCCAACCCGTACTTAACCATCGTGGTGGACTTAACCGATTCATTGCCACCTTCATTTTCGTGAACAATTCAGCCAGGCCCCATTCATTGGTCGGTGGCTCACCATTTGAGCCATCGGCCTCCCTGAAGGATGACTCAACTGATGAGTCATTGGCTCCTTGTAATGATTTAATGCTTTTCGCCATCATTCGAGCCAGTCTGACAACCAGAAACGTGTTACTGTGTTCTCCTATTCGAATTTGTGGATAATAAAAGTTAATATGGCGTTTCAAGGTAGTATTTGTTGGTTTTAATGAAATATTGCAGAGGTAGTAAACATTTTAGTAGTATTCAATCATTATTTATTATTGTAATATTATTTGTAGATAATCAGGACTACGACGATTTTACTGAATGTAGCCAGGCAATGTTTACTGATTTCCATGATCAACAAATTGAAGATAAAGAAAATCAAGGTTTTCCAAGCTGTAGTCAATCGATTTTACAAAAAAGTGTACAAGATGTTTTGCGGCAGTTATACAAAAGGTTTATGACACCTGACTAATAAAAATATTCTCTAAATTGAAGGGCCAGGTCTGATATTCACGGAAATGTTTAATGAGATCTGAAAAATGGTAGTTTAAGTGTTTTTTTTTTTTTTAATATCCGTTTTTATACAATTTTGGTTTGACTCACCAATTGAGCCATCGGCCTTCCTAAAGGTTTTTTAATGACTCAACTGTTGAGTCATTGGCCATGAATCGGTTAAGGCCTAACCCCTCCCTCATTACGGGAGAAGACCCTTGTTCAGCAGTGGGACAGTCATGGGTTAAATTTATTATTATATTTCTTATTCCAGAAAGATCCAAACTGTCCTCTTCCTGTGGGTATATCCGTGGTAGCATGTGATTACGACGCGTCTCCCACAGTCAAGATATTTGCTGATCGCCGCCTTGTAACTATTAACCGTAAAGGAAACGTGTATTACCCAGGAACTATCACTATTAATACTATTTGTTAAATTATATTTGAGTAATTTTTTAATTGTTTTGATGTTGATTTATTGAATAAACTTTGTGTGTTTTTTCACACAGACAGTCCCGATCTTTTCTCGTCTATTTGTAAAATTTTAATCTGTCCAGAATTTTATGTCTTACTAGCTGACCCGCGAAACTTCGATTGCGTCACATAAAAGAGAATAGGTCATAATATTCCCCGTTTTTGTAACATTTATTGCTGTTACTCTGCTTCTATTGGTCGTAGCGTGATACTAGAGGCCACCTGACTTCGTCCGCGTGGAAACCCTTCCCGTGTAAATCCCGATCCTTCGAGAACTCCGGGATAAAAAGTAGCCTATGTGTTATTCTGGGTCTTCAGCTACCTAAATACCAAATTTCATCGTAATCGATTTAGTAGAATTTGCATGAAAGAGTAACAAACATCCATCCATACATACATACTCACAAACTTTCGCATTTGTAATATTAGTAGGATACACTATCTAAATTGTCATTTATCTTTTCAAACGGGACCCTATTACTGAGGGTTCGCATCGGTCTATCATCAGGCTGTATGACATAAACGGTGAAGGAAACAATGATGCAACCTCGCATACCTGAGAGTTCTTCAGATTCGTTCTAAAAAGTATGCAAAGTCTTCAAGCCGAACTTGGCCAGCGTGGTGGACTCAAGGCGTAACCCCTCCCCCTCGTTTGGGAGGAGACCCTTGCCCTGCAGTGGGACAGTAATCTATACTTAATATTATAAAGCTGAAGAGTTTGTTTGCTTTTTGTTTAAACGTAAACTCAGGAACTACTGGTTCGAAATTAAAAATTCTTTTAGCGTTGAATAGACCATTTATCCAGGAAGGCTTGGAAACCGGGACTGATTTTGGGTGCTTCGAAATGAAAAAAACAATACATATCTAACACACAATAAAGTTTATTGAATAAATCGACATTTTGAACAAAAAAAAATACAAATTATTTTGAATATTAATTACAAACAGTGTTAATAGTGATAGTTCCTGGAGCTTGCGCGTTTCCTTTGCGATGTACAACTACAGTGCGGCGGTCCTCCGATATCTTCACTGAGGGGGCCACGTCATGATCACAAGCTACCACGTTTATTCCCGAAGGATTTGGACAGATCGGATTCTGCAATGGGAAATAAATGCTTTGTAACTATAAATGTGCATGCAAAGTCCCCAACCCGCACTTGGCCAGGGTGGTGGACTCAAGGCCTAACCCCTGCCTCATTATGGAAGGAGACCCTTGCCCAGCAGTGGGACATTATAGGTTAAACAAAAAAAAACTATAAATTAAAAACATTTAAAAAAGTTTTGATCAATTCTTCCCCTAAAGGGATTAAATCATTTTTAAACATGTTTCTCGATAGCCAGCCAGTTGTCAATGGTGCTAAATAATCGCGCTACTATAGCTCGTATCGCATACAACACTATGGGAATTGAACTTAAATTAGCAACAGGGAATATTTCTGTTTACCTCCGTATAGAAAACTTTATCTACTTTGATAAAACTTTGAACAAAAACACTTAAATCGGCAGTAAGAAACTTCGATTTGACATACGATATTGTAAAATTGAAACGCTCGCTATTGAGAAGTTGTTCGTGCTTGAGCTACTGTGCTACCAGGCTTAGGGAAGGTTAATATCTGACGGAAGATGCGTCGGGCGTTACTTAATTTGTATGGGCTTCACACCGACGCATCATCGGTTGAGTGTGAACGGTCGAGTGTTTTTCTACACATTTGTCTGTTCTGGCGTTACACGACCTATAATACGCGACGTATGTTCCGTCAGATGACCTTCCCCTACTCACATATTCGGGTGAGCACATTCAGTTCGTCAATATTGATCGAACAACAAAGCCGACCTGAAACAATCACTGCACTTTCGGCTTGTGTCGATTGGGTAGAGGTTGCAGGTTCACTCCGTTTAAATATTGGGTATTTGTTCTGAGCCTGGATGTTAATCTATCTATATAAGTATGTATTAAGAAGTATATAAGTATGTTTATCAGTTATTTGATTACCATAATACAAGCTCTGCTTAGTTTGGAATCAAATGACCGTGTGTGAGTTGTCCAATAATATTTATTTATTTATTATTTATTTTATTTATTGGGGTGATGTCGCGTGGCATTTTTTTCCCACACATTCATCTTCTTATGTGCGGTTTTGCCGTCCGGCCGATGAATGCCGAAACGAATAAGTGTAAAGCAAACCTCAGGAGTTACTTACAGAGACGGGAAACGTAAGAGTAGGACCACCATGTATTGTGGAAGACCACGAATGGGCACCAGAACCTGAGCTTGCACCTGTTGAAAAATAACACGAAATCTCATAAGTTTGTTGTCTCTAACCGTTTAAACATTACCAAATATATACTAATATTATATACTAATATTATAAAGCTGAAGAGTTTGTTTGTTTGAACGCGCTAATTTCAGGAACTACTGGTCCGATTTGAAAAATTCTTTCAGTGTTAGATAGTCCATTTATCGAGGAAGGATATAGGCTATATATCATCACCGTACGACCAATAGGAGCAGAGTAGCAATAAAAAATGTTACAAAAACGGGGAAAATCTTGACCCATTCTCTCTTATGTGACGCAAGCGAAGTTGCGCGGGTCAGCTAGTGAAAAATATAGTTATTTTCCCTGGTATTTGTGTTTTGTATATGTTACTGTAAAAGCCCGAACGGTGGTAAATCCTAAGATTTTCCGGTAACACCTAAGATTTACCAACTCTCAATGGTAAAAGTCCGAACAATTCTTTTATACCAATGTTAAGGATATATGTGTTACTGTAAAAGCCCGAACTGTGGTAAATCCTAAGATTTTCCGGTAAAACCTAAGATTTACCAACTCTCAATGGTAAAAGTCCGAACAAGCCAGAGTTTAAAAACTATGTTACGATATATAAAAAAATCCTCCTTCATAATTATGTTTATAACTATTTCACGGTATAATTATATACTGTGACATAGTTATAAAGAAGGAGTTTTGGGCATAGCGACATGGGTAGGTTAGTTAGAATAGGTCCCACCTTAGCCTTCGTGGTTATTTTTTTTTAACCACCCAGAAGGAGGAGCCCCGCGAAGCGGGGCTCCGGCGACATCTCGACATCATCAAGTGAACATAGGTAAAAGTTCGAAATAAAAGAATTGTTCAGACTTTTACCATTGCGAGTTGGTAAATCTTAGGTTATACCGGAAAATCTTAGGATTTACCACCGTTCGGGCTTTTACAGTAACATATGTATAAATAACATATACATATATCCTTAACATTGGTCGTCTTTTTAATCTAATATATAAAATTATCGCGTCACAGTTTTCGTTGCCATACTCCTCCGAAACGGCTTGACCGATTCTCATAAAATTTTGTGAGCATATTGAGTAGGTCTGAGAATCGGCCAACATCCATTTTTCATACCAGTAAGTGACACTTTTTTGTAAGAATATAAAGTCTAATATTAACAGTAAAATCTTTTAGGCCCGACTTGAATTACGAACCCGCGGACTCTGCGCGGCATTCGCACGCACTACCGAATGCGCCAAAAAAGTAGTCAAAAAAACCTTTGTTAAATACGTATAGTAGATATTATATATTTAATGGAATTTAAACGTATTTTATTGTATTCTTTTAGACTTACCCCATGAGTCCGATGCACATTTCGTTTGTCCGCTCGCTAGTTGTATGAGAGCGAGGGCGCAGGCCGCGGCGAGCAACAGACGCAGTCTAGATGTCATGATGTCACGTGTACCACGAGTGTACCCACACACAACACACGCACTTATATACATACACATATAATAACCGTTTAATTCATCGATTAATAAACAATACAATTAATAATTAAGTGTATAAAAATAAATAGGTTTTAATATATTAAGATAGTTACGGCTTTGCTATCAAAATAATTAATACGCGTTCCATTGAGTGTTTAGTAAAAAGTTGTTGAGACATTTATTAAAAAAACGCGTAATGATTATTCATTACGCGTTTTTTTGGTATTATAGAAATTACAGTTATAAAATACTAGCTGACCCGCGCAACTTCGCTTGCGTCACATAAGAGAGAATGGGTCAGAATTTTCCACGTTTTTGTAACACTCTTTACTGTTACTCTGCTCCTATTTGTCGTAGCGTGATGATATAAAATATGTTTTTTTTTCACGAAAAATATCTCAAAATTATTTATATCTCTTAATATAACGAAGTCGCGCTAAGGCATATTCGCCATTAAAACAGTTGCCATGACAACGGAATTTTGTTAATTCAATGTCATTATAATATTGACTATTCGCGACTTAGTTGGCCACTTGAATTTTCCCGGGAAATGCGTCATTTTCCCAGGGTAAAAAGTAGCCTATGTCCTTTATCGGGTATCAAAATATCTCCCTACCAAATTTCATGCAAATTGGTTCAGTAGTTTCGGCGTGATTGAGTAGCAGACAGACAGACAGACAGACAGACAGACAGAGTTACTTTCGCATTTATAATATTAGTATGGATGTTTATTATATCAAATTAAGGAAATTATATGGAAATGACCTTGAAAATTTCTTCTGAGCGAAGTTGTGTAAAGACTTAGTTACTTTATAAGCCTTAGGTACAAGGTTCGTGGCTGAAGAATGTATAGAAAATACAGAATTTAGAACATCAGTGATCAGCGGGTTTCTCCAGCGTCGATGGCCTGTTTGATACAGGTACTTTATATAAGAAGTAAATTAAAGGAGAATGGGCACTCCTGGGCGGTCGGCGGCCATTAATGAAAGTAGTGTCAAATTAAAGTAATGGTAACTAGGAACAACTTTTACTTAGAACGCTTCGCTGCAATTCTTTTAGGAAACAATATATTGACATGTAAATATAATGGAATTTCATAGAACAAATATAATTTTTTCGTGTCTGTAATGCATTTAATGTTGTGTAATAACGTTACATCTTCTTATAACGATTGCAATGCCATCAACATGAACAACAATCGTACCTCGTATCTATCTATCATATGGTTAACCTAGTTTCAAAGTTGTTCAAGCCGCTCGAAAGAACATAGCTTAACGACTGTTATCTTAGTTCACAACAACCGGGACCGACTTTTTACGTGCCCTCGGAAGCACGGAGACGCTCAGTTCAAATACTACTATGCGGTCACCAATCTATGGAATGACCGCGCCAACGGTTGCTTAACCCGCAGATCGTTTACCGACCAGTGAACGCAACTGGCTATGAACGCCTTATTTTTTAAGCTGAGCATTCAAGACAGGGCTTATATAACATAGAAGTGTATCATAATCAACAGTTAATGACAACAACTTAATGTTTACTTGTTACGATATTTATATATTTATTTGTTATGATTGTTCGAAAATTAATAATGTCTATATTTATATGCAATAATAGAAATAGTACTTTTTATTTAATCTCCGAATATAAGCCAAAGATATGTTTTTATACTATTAAAAGTGCTCAAAAACCAAAATGTATTTTATTGTTGCGTGTAAGTGCGTCGCGGCAATAAAACTTCTACACAGTAATTACAGGACCAAGCTACATTAAAAAAACACAAAATCAAGTTTGGCCGCGGATCGCCCAGGCTCCATTCTATTTTGCCCATTCTCCTTTAACCCATTAATGTACCACAGCTGAGCGAGGGTCTCCTCCCGTAATGAGGGAGGGGTTAGGCCTTGTGTCCACCACGAAGGCCTCGGGGTTGGAGACTTTGCTAACCTTCAAGAACTGTTCTAAAAAAATCTCAGGCATGCAAGGTTTCATCACGACGTTTTCCTTCACCGTTGGAACAAGTGATCATTATTTCTAATACACACATTACTTTGAAAGGTCATTGGTGTGTTGTCTTCGGTTTAACCTGCAACCACTTGCGTGGGAGGTACCAACTTTTAACACTTAGCCATCTCTGCATTCTAACAGTCGTTACGTCACGTCAAAAGCCATCGGGCGGCTTGAGGGACTTTGACAGTAGGTTGACTTATAACCATACGATAAGAATCTCACTGCCACTATACAGTATCACATTGGGACAGTATCAAAATGGCCCTCGATGAGATGGCAATACTGCTGTATGTACGTAGACTATGTTGGAGTCGGCTCCCAGTCTCACCGAATGCAGCTGAATACCAGTGTTTTACATGCCGCGTCTGCCTATCTGACCTCCACAACACAGTTACCTGGGTTATAATACGATATCCTTCGTTAAGACTTGTTGTCAGACTTTTAAGCTTCTGACTACTGTTAACGACTGTCAAAGGTCTTTGAAAATGACAGCCGGGACCCACAATTTGACGTGCCTTCCGATCGCGACCCGTGATCGCGCAACCATAATGGACACCAGAGGGACTATCACGTATCTTAGATGTCAACTATTTGAAAGCCACTATGCTGTACATTGTTTTCTCCCTTAGATGACAGTGATTAACACGTTACATCAAAACAGTAATGTACTGAATAGTGACTATAAATTTGACGTTTGCTAGTCTTCAACTGATATACGTGATAGCTGACTCGCGCAACTTCGCTTGCGTCACTGAGGGAATGGGTCAAAATTTTCCCCGTTTTTGTAACATTTTTCGTTGCTACTCCGCTCCTAATGGCCGTAGCGTGATGCTATATAGCCTATAGCCTTCCTCGATAAACGGACTATCTAACACTGAAATAATTTTTAAAATCGGACCAGTAGTTTCTGAAATTAGATTTTCTTAAGATTATATTAGTATATATAAGTCCGTAGGAGTGGTTTTGGGTACTTCGGAAAGAAAAAAAATCTAACACACTATTAAGTTTATTGAATAAATCGACATTTTGAACGAAATTACGTTGAATATTAATTACAAACAGTGTTAATAATGATAGTTCCTGGAGCGTGCGCGTTTCCTTTGCGATGTACAACTACAGTGCGGCGGTCCTCCGATATCTTCACTGAGGGGGCCACGTCATGATCACAAGCTACCGCGTTTATTCCCGAAGGATTTGGACAGATCGGATTCTGCAATGGGAAATAAATGCTTTGTAACTATAAATTGATAGCGGTGATAGCCGAGTGGTATAAGTTGGCACCTCCCACGCAAGTGGTCGCAGGTTCGAACACGAGGCAACACACTAATGACTTTTCGAAGTTATGTGAGTATTAGAAATAATTATCACATGCTCCAACGGTGAAGGAAAACATCGTGAGGAAACCTTGCATGCCTAAAATTTGTTTAATACATTTATTGAGGGCATGCAAAGTCCCCAACCCGCACTTGGCCAGGGTGGTGGACTCAAGGCCTAACCCCTGCCTCATTACGGGAGGAGACCCTTGCCCAGGAGTGGGACAGTAATGGGTTAAACAAAAAAGAAAAAAAAACTATAAATTAAAAACGTTTCAAAAAGTTTTGATCAATTCTTCCTTTCCCTTTCCCTTAAGGGGATTAAATCATTTTTAAACATGTTTCTCGATAGCCAGCCAGTTGTCAATGGTAGTAGATAATCGCGCTACTATAGCTCGTATCGCATACAACACTATATGGGAATTGAACTTAAATTAGCAACAGGGAATATTTATCTTTACCTTCGAATTGCAAACTTTTTTCAGAGTGATAAAACTTTGAACAAAACAGTTTAATCGGCAGTATGTAACTTCGATTTGACATATAGCACTTCGATTCTCTACTACTATCGGCTACCGACAACCGGCCTATCATCGAGAAATTTATATGAACATCTGATCAGCGCCTCTGACGGGCGTCGTAGAAACTATTTTGGCAGTACATTCTAAATGTCAAAATTTCGATACACGTCAGTACCGACTGTAATGAATCGCGCTAGAGTGTTGTAAAATTGGAAATCTGATTATAGAGGAGTTCGTGCTTGAGCTACTCTTCTTCTTTTTAACGTATGGTTAGTGGTCTACCTAGTGTCAAAGTTGTTCAAGCCGCCCGAAGGCCTTTGACGTGGTTTAACGACTGTTATCTTAATTGGTAACAACCGGGACCGACTTTTTACGTGCCCTCCGAAGCACGGAGACGCCCAGTTCCAATACCATATGCGGTCACCCATCTATGGAATGACCGCGCCAAGGCTTGCTTAACCCACAGATCGTTTACCGACCGGTGAGCGCAACTCGCTATGGGCGCCTCGGCTACTCGGCTATCAGGCTTACTACACATATATGGGTGGGCACATTCAGTTCGTCAATATTGATCGAACAACAAAGCCGACTTGGAGCAATCACTGCATCTTGGCTTGTGTCGATTGGGTAGAGCTTGCAGTTTCACTCCGTTTAAATATTGGGGTGATGTCGCGTGGCATTCTTTTCCCGAACATTCATGAAATGAAATGAAAATACTTTTATTGTACTGAATAAATAAATAAAATAAAGAAGAATTAAAACAAAATAAAATTAAAATGCTAGTACAAATGGCGGCCTTATCGCACAGTGGCAATCTCTTCCAGGCAACCATTGGATGGAGAGATTAATGCATTAGAATGAAATGAGAGAGGGCAGTTCCTAAGAGTGTGAGGGAAATATATTGATTAAACGTAAATAATTACATATATATAATAGTAGAATATATACATGAATATGTACATTCATCTACTCATGTGCGGTTTTGCCGTCCGGCCGATGAATGCCGAAACGAATAAGTGTAAAGCGAACCTCAGGAGTTACTTACAGAGACGGGAAACGCAAACGCAATAGTAGGAGGACCAAGTATAGTGGAGGACCACGAATGGGCACCAGTACCTGAGCTTGCACCTGTTGAAAAATAACACGAAATCTCATAAGTTTGTTGTCTCTAACCGTTTAAACATTACCAAATATATACTTATACTAGCTGACCCGCGCAACTTCGCTTGCGTCCTATAAGGGAGAATGGGTGAAATTTTTCCCCGTTTTTGTAACATTAATTACTGGTACTCTGCTCCTTTTGGTCGTAGCGTGATGATATATAGCCTATGTCCTTTCTCGGGTATCAAAATATATTGATACCATACCAAATTTCATGCAAATTGGTTCGGTAGTTAAGGCGTGATTGAGTAGCAGACAGACAGACAGAGTTACTTTTGCATTTATAATATTAGTATGGAGTATGGAGGATTTATGTACTTCCAGTCAACACGGTTTTATAATAATTTTATATAAACAAAGCCATTCAACGTTTTGATTTTGTAATAACAAACCCTTGCTGATTAATAAGGGTTGTGAAATCCCATGGAAGGGTTGAAATACGGGGTTTTTTAGAAATGTTTTTTAATCAATTTATTTAGCGGGTTTTTTGTTATTTTGCTTTTTTTTGAAAGTGATAAAACACAATGTTTGTACCTAGTAATATTATCAAAATTCAAATTCAAATTCAAATTCAAAATTATTTATTGCAACAAACATGGTTCAGAGTTCTTATTTATAATACAGTTTCACATATTTGGCCGTTATAGGGACGCTGCCCCCGCCGCCGCGGCCGGCCCGTACCGTGCCGCAATACTAATATCGTGATATCTCCTAAACTATATGTCTAAATAATAATAATAAATAATAAAGCCTGTTTATTTCCGAAAAGTGGTAGGTACTTAAAATCTAAACAGTAAATTTCGAAATAGTTATATGATGTCCCGCAGTTCGGTGTGCCTTTTGGCATAGGCCTCCTCCAGCACTCTCCATTGAGCTCTGTCTTCTGCGACTCTGGTCCAGTGTGGTCCCAAGGTCAGGCGAATGTCGTCTCTCCACCTTGCTCTCGGGCGTCCATGCCTTCTTGTGTCTTCCATTGGGTACCACAGAGTTACTTGCTTGCTCCATTTGTTTTGTTTGCAGCGCAACATGTGTCCTGCCCATGACCACTTCAGGTGTTCAATACGGGCTACTATATCTGTGACTTTGGTTTTAGTCCTTATTTCTAGGTTACTGATTTTGTCCTTAAGTCTGACTCCCAACATGCTTCTCTCCATTGCTCTTTGTGTCTTAGCTAGTTTTTGGCCGAGTTTGTTGGTTAGTGCCCATGTTTCACAACCGTAAGTCATGCATGGGAGAATGCAGATATTGAAGGTCTTTCTTTTGATGTTCATACCTAAGTCTTTGTTCTTCATTATTTCTTTTAGGGCCCAGTATTTCTTCCATCCGCAGGCTATTCTCTTGTGTATTTCCTTAGACATAGAGTCCTCGGGGGATATGATTTGTCCAAGGTACACATACTCTGCCACATATTCAATCTTGGTTCCGTTGACCTCTATAGCAGCTTCTGTAGAGTTGGTCATTAGTTTTGTTTTATTTGTGTTCATTTCTAAACCTACCATTCTGCTTCTTTCCGCTAAATCATTGACCATGTGCTCTAGTTTAGTGGGGTCTTCTTCAAGTAGAACTATGTCGTCCGCGAACCTCAAATGATTCAGGCGGTTACCATTTATACTTAAACCATAGTTTTCCCAGTCCAATTCTCTGAATATGTGTTCTAGCACAGCATTAAACAGTTTGGGGGACAATGGGTCTCCTTGCCTTACTCCTCGGTTTATAGGGAATGGGTCACCTTTTGATTCCAATTTAATGCGGCTAGTGCTTTTCTTGTAGATGGATTCTAATAATTCTATATAGACGTCGGACACTCCTTGTTCTTTTAGACTCAGCCAGATGAATTTGTGGTTTAAACTGTCAAAGGCTTTCGAGTAGTCTATAAAGCAGATATACAAGGGCTTCTGGTATTCGTTATATTTTTCCATGACTTGTTTAATTGTGTGGATGTGATCAATCGTACTATAGTTCTTCCTGAATCCAGCCTGTTCGATTGGTTGGTTCTCGTCTAAGACCCTTGTTATTCTGTCTAGGATTACTTTTGCAAAGACCTTATACACATTTGAAATTAGGCTAATAGGTCGATAGTTGCCTAGGTCATCTTTATCGCCTTTTTTGTGGATGAGGATAATATGAGATTCTTTCCATTGTTTCGGGATGGTGCCTGTTATTAGGATGTCGTTGAATATCTTGGTTAAAATTGGACTGATATCTTCCATTGTGCCTCTAATCAGCTCGTTTGGTACATTGTCCGGTCCTGGGGCTTTTTCTAACTTTTGTGACATGATGGCTTTTTGTACTTCCTGTGTAAGTATTGATGGAACATCTTCATATTTCGAATAAATATGTCTAAATAACACACTGTAAACTGCAAAAATAATCTAAATTAAATGCTCGTGATGATGAACTTACTTATTTTGATAAGGATATATGTATTATTGGTTATATCACCAGTTAAACATCACCCAACGAATTAAATGTTTTTTTAATACAGAAAAGTAGTTTTTGTGACTTAAATAAAAAAGCTGGATATATGTCATCGCGGACTTTTTTGTAGAACTAATAAAGACCAATGTTTTTGCTATACATTGTTCTTACTTGTATCCAACGGTATAAGCGGCGCACGCACAAATGCAATCTTCAATTAGATTTTTTTTCTGACTTCTTGGACATAAATCGCTATAACTCAGCTAATATAGTTTCAATGTATTTCAATTATATATAAAAACCTGTCGGAGAAAATACTCTTTCTATTAGTGAAAACCGCATCAAAATCCGTTGCGTAGTTTTAAAGTTTTATGCATACGAAGGGACTACAGACAAAATGGGCGACTTTGTTTTATACTATGTAGTGATTATAAAGCTGAAGAGTTTGTTTGTTTGAACGCGCTAATCTCAGGAACTACTGGTCCGATTTGAAAAATTCTTTCAGTGTTAGATAGTCCATTTATCGAGGAAGGATATAGGCTATATATCATCACCGTACGACCAATAGGAGCAGAGTAGCAATAAAAAATGTTACAAAAATGGGGAAAATCTTGACCCATTCTCTCTTATGTGACGCAAGCGAAGTTGCGCGGGTCAGCTAGTGAAAAATATAGTTATTTTCACTGGTATTTGTGTTTTGTATATGTTACTGTAAAAGCCCGAACTGTGGTAAATCCTAAGATTTTCCGGTAACACCTAAAATTTACCAACTCTCAATGGTAAAAGTCCGAACAGTTCTTTTATTTCGAACTTTTATTATCTATTCACTTGATGATGTCGAGATATCGCTGGAGCTGGAGAATAAAGCACGAAATAAAAGAATTGTTCGGACTTTTACCATTGAGAGTTGGTAAATCTTAGGTTTTACCGGAAAATCTTAGGATTTACCACAGTTCGGGCTTTTGCAGTAACATAAACATATATTTTTAACATTGGTCATCTTTTTAATTAGAATATAAAGTCTAATATTAACAGTCAAATCTTTTAGGCCCGACTTGAGTTACGAACCCGCGGACTCTGCGCGGCATTCGCACGCACTACCGAATGCGCCAAAAAAGTAGTCAAAAAAACCCTTGTTAAATACGTATAGTAGATATTATACTTAATGGATTTTAAACGTATTTTATTGTATTATTTTAGACTTACCCCATGAGTCCGATGCACATTTCGTTTGCCCGCTCGCTAGTTGTATGAGAGCGAGGGCGCAGGTCGCGGCGAGCAACAGACGCAGTCTAGATGTCATGATGTCACGTGTACCACGAGTGTACCCACACACAACACACGCACTTATATACATACACATAATCACCGTTTTATTCGTCGATTAATAAACAATACAATTAATAATTAAGTGTATAATAATAAATAGGTTTTAATATATTAAGATAGTTACGGCTTTGCTATCAAAATAATTAATACGCGTTCCATTGAGTGTTTAGTAAAAAGTTGTTGAGACATTGGTTAAAAAAACGCGTAATGAATAAGCCTGTAGTTTTTGGTATTATAGAAATTACAGTTATAAAATATGTTTATTACATTACTTCAAATTAAGGAGATTATATGGAAATGACCTTGAAAATGTCTTCTGAGCGATATTGTGTAAAGACTTAGTTACTTTATAAGCCTTAGGTACAAGGTTCGTGGCTGAAGAATGTATAGAAAATACAGAATTTAGAACATCAGTGATCAGCGGGTTTCTCCAGCGTCGATGACCTGTTTGATACAGCTATTTCATTTTATAAGTAAATTAAATTTAACCCATTAATGTACCGCAGCCGAGCGAGGGTCTCCTCCCGTAATGAGGGAGGGGTTAGGCCTTGAGTCCACCACGCAGGCCACGGGGTTGGACACTTTGCTAACCTTCAAGAACTGTTCTAAAAAACTCTCAGGCATGCAAGGTTTCATCACGACGTTTTCCTTCACCGTTGGAACAAGTGATCATTATTTCTAATACACACATTTCTTTGAAAGGTCATTGGTGTGTTGCCTTCGGTTTAACCTGCAACCTCTTGCGTGGGAGGTACCAACTTATAACACTTAGCCATCTCTGCATTTTAACAGTCGTTAAGCCACGTCAAAAGCCATTGAGTGACTTTGACAGTAGGTTGGCTTATAACCATACGATAAGAATCTCACTGCCACTATACAGTATCACATTGGGACAGTATCAAAATGGCCCTCGATGAGATGGCAATACTGCTGTATGTACGTAGACTATGTTGGAGTCGGCTCCCAGTCTCACCGAATGCAGCTGAATACCAGTGTTTTACATGCCGCGTCTGCCTATCTGACCTCCACAACACAGTTACCTGGGTTATAACACGATATCCTTCGGTAAGACTGGTTGTCAGACTTTCACGCTTCTGACTACTGTTAACGACTGTCAAAAGTCTTTGAAAATGACAGCCGGGACCCACAATTTGACGTGCCTTCCGATCGCGACCCGTGATCGCGCAACCATAATGGACATCAGAGGGACTATCACGTATCTGAGATGACAACTATTTGTGCCTGGATGTTAATGTATCTATATTAGTATGTATTTAGAAGTATATAATTATGTTTATCAGTTATCTGGTTACCATAGTACAAGCTCTGCTTAGTTTGGAATCAAATGAACGTGTGTGAGTCCAATAATATTTTTTTTTGTTTTGTATCAACCACATTGTAAATCTTTTGGCGATTGAAAATAGTGGCCGTGAGTTTCTTGCTAGCTCTTCTCATAAGGACTTTCCGAGCTAGTGGTAGATTCAGTAATTGTAACGACTATCATAAGTGTCAATGTTTGACCCAAACTAATCAAATTGATGATCAATGATTTGATTTGATTTGATTTGATTGTTACTCATTCCATTGCGTGTTCAGTAGCTCGATTCTCTACTACTATCGACTACCGACAACCGAAGTGTCATCGAGAAATTGTGTATGAAAACCTGATCAGCGCCTCTGACGGGTGTCGTAGGAAACATTTTGGCAGTACATTCTAAATGTCAAATGTCGATAGCTAGCCGGTTGTCGGTAGTCGATAGTGGTAGAGAATCGAGGTACAGTTAAGAGCTTTCGAGAATTAACAATTTCAAACTGTCGCGGTTTGTACTACCTACAATATTACCTAGCTACTAATATTATAAATGCGAAAGTTTGTGAGTATGTATGTATGGATGTTTGTTACTCTTTTTACGATGAAATTTGGTATGTAGATAGCTGAAGATCCAGAATAACACATAGGCTACTTTTTATTCCGCAGTTCCCGAGGGATTTGCACGGGAAGGCTTAGATACTTTTAAATATATTATATACTTATATAGATAAATTGACGAGCTATTATTTTTTTATTGCGTTATTATTTGTGTTACAGTATTAGTTGCGCTAGATGGCATTACTAGTGTTAACTTCAATATACTATTTCGGTTCTAAAATGTTGTTGGTGTTTTAGTATTAATTTCGCTAGATGGCGTTACTTTCGTGTTGTCATTTTCAGAAAATGGTGGCTGTCATTTTGACATTCGTTATTCGGCAGTTGTTAAAGGTAGATGTGTAATACTGTCCTGATATTGTGTTATAAAATTAGCCTTATCTTGCATTTATTGGTCATTAAGTTAGGAGTTATTGTATGAAAGATTTCATCGCGATGTTTTCCTTCACCTTTAAAGCAAGTGACCATTATTTCTTGTTCACACGTAATTTCGAAAAGTCATTAGTGTGTTGTCTCGGGTTCGAAGCAAGCACTTACGCATTCTTGCATGCTTAGACCACTTGGCTATCCCTTTTTTTGATTTTTTAAATTGTACAATAAAATCTTGTACAAATTTCACTCTAGCAACACTTTGCCATAATCTTCAAGGTCAAAATCTCTAATTAACACCTCAAAAAGTTACTAATTGAAAACTAATATGTGTGAAAAAATAATCAATTTTTATAAATTTCGTCACATTACATCATTAAAATAATTTAGTAAATGAACCGTTTGTTTCGTGTATTTATAAGTGCGTGTGTTGTGTGTGGGTACACTCGTGGTACACGTGACATCATGACATCTAGACTGCATCTGTTGCTCGCCGCGACCTGCGCCCTCGCTCTCATACAACTAGCGAGCGGACAAGCGAAGTGTGCATCGGACTCATGGGGTAAGCTGATCGTTGTTAAAAAGCATGTTAATTAACTATTGTCTGTGTCTTCGTCTGCTCGAAATCCTGTTATACCCGAAGGTATATGAATTCGACCCCGATTCGCTATTTCTATTTACTATGTAGGTCCTATATGTCGCAGGCGCGCCAGATACAGAAGATGTAAGCAAACTTCGCTTCGAGGCGCTCATAACCTATCTTTAGCTTAACTTTTAAACTCTCGCGTTGCATGTTTAATGTATAATAGAATACGGGAATTAACGCGAACACGCATTTTACCTTGCAACGCCTAGCGTTTCGGCGCAGGTTGCACTCGCCGTGGTCGTAGGCTGACGTTAGGCATTTTAAGGTAAAATGCGTGTTCGCGTTAATTCCCGTATTCTATTATACTATCTTTAGCTTTCTAGTCGGTTGACTAAGGTACCAGTTGGTTAACCGTTTGACCGCCACGGTCGGCTATACTTGACAAATCCGAAAGTGCTCACGACGCTTTCATCGGCTAATATCGACAAAAATATAGCATCGTGAGCACGTTCTGATTTGTCGAGTATAGCCGAGCGTGGCGGTCAAAAAGTTAAGAAACGTTAGCGCGAAAATATACAGGGTGTCCCAAAACTCAACGATAATCTGAGACCGGATGAAAGGCCAAGTTATACCAGTTCTGGGAAAAATAAAAAAAAAATTCTATATCACTTAGTTCAGAAATAATAGACATTTTTCAAAAAAGTTGAAATTCCACACCCTTGGTCGCATTTTCAGGTCCTGTGATCACCAATATCACAATTTCGCTATGTTTTTTTTAATTTTGTGATCTTCAATAAATATGCTATTATTCGTAAAACAAATTAATGCATAAAACATTGTTAACTTAATAAAAAAAAGTTAAGTTTTAGTGAGTCATGGTTCTCAAAAATATCGTTAGTTAACTTTGACGCTTCATATTGAAAAAAAAATGTACTACACTACCCTTGGCAAGTTATTTCAAAAGTTGGCGCATTTAATCAAGATTTCAAAATGGTGCAACACTTGCCACTTTTCTTTCTACCAAAAATGTTATTTTTATTTGAACGAAGAGTATCCTCGCAGATGGATCGGACGCAGTAGTTCAATTTTATGACCTCCTCGTTCCGCCGATCAAAATCCAGTAGATATTTTTGACTGGGAATGCATAAAAGAAAGAGTCTATTCGAAATCAATACAAAATCCATCAGAACTTCGCCAGAAAATTGACACAGCGTCAGAAGAAATAAATGCAAGAAATTTTGCTTGACCGGTGAAAAGGTCTTTTGTAAGGCTTTGTAGAGCCTGTATTCGAGCCAGAGGAAAGCAATTATTTTTAGTAAAGAGGTAATTGAGTCAGTCCATAACCAATATTTAATGTAATAACGTAATAGATAATAATCATTAAAAAAAAAAACAATGAACGAACCATCGTTCTTATTTAATTATTTTCCTTAAACTAAAGTAATTCCGATTGTTTTCCTCTGGCTCGAATACAGGCTCTACAAAGCCTTACAAAAGACCTTTTCACCAGTCAAGCAAAATTCCTTGTATTTATTTCTTCTGACGCTGTGTCTATTTTCTGGCGAAGTTCTGATAGATTTTATATTGATTTCGAATAGACTTTTTCTTTTATGCATTCCCAGTCAAATATATCTACTGGATTTTGATCGGCGGAACGAGGAGGTCATAAAATTGAACTACTGCGTCCGATCCATCTGCGAGGATACTCTTCGTTCAAATAAAAATAACATTTTTGGTAGAAAGAAAAGTGGCAAGTCATGCACCATTTTGAAATCTTGATTAAATGCGCCAACTTTTGAAATAACTTGCCAAGGGTAGTGTACTACATTTTTTTTTCAATATGAAGCGTCAAAGTTAACTAACGATATTTTTGAGAACCATGACTCACTAAAACTTAACTTTTTTTATTAAATTAACAATGTTTTGTGCATTAATTTGTTTTACGAATAATAGCATATTTATTGAAGATCACAAAATAAAAAAAAACACAGCGAAATTGTGATATTGGTGATCACAGGACCTGAAAATGCGACCAAGGGTGTGGAATTTCAACTTTTTTGAAAAATGTCTATTATTTCTGAACTAAGTGATATAGATTTTTTTTTTTATTTTTCCCAGAACTGGTATAACTTGGCCTTTCATCCGGTCTCAGATTATCGTTGAGTTTTGGGACACCCTGTATATGATTGGGCACCAAGTGGTATTCGAACTGAGCGTCTCCCTGTTCGGGAGAGCACGTAAAAAGTCGATCCCGGTTGTAGTCAACTACAATAACAATCTTTAGACCTTATCAAACGCTTGGTTTACAACTAACCTTACGTTGAAATAAAGTAAATTTAAGCTACTTAGCTATTGATATAATGTGTTCAACAGGTGCAAGTCCTGAATTCATACTGCAGACGGCAATCATCCCGGCCGGTCTACGTCATCAAAGAATTCGGATTAATGTGAGTTACTAATTTATATGTATATGGGTACGAATCGTGCGATGAGCACTGTTCTGAGTCTGGCTGTTAATTTATCTATATAAGTATGTATTTAAAAGTATATAAGTACGTTTATCAGTTATTTGGTTACCATAGTAGGTACAAGCTCTGTTTAGTTTGGAATAAAATGACAGTGTATGACAATTATTTGTTTACCGCACAAAAGTCCCACTCCCAGTTACTAGTGCGGGAGTTGTCTTTAAAAAAAAAATTGTTCCGTGTAGGAATCGAACGGCGAACCTACGACCTTCCGATGTAATGGTAGTGGCGTGGCGACGTAAACCAGTGCGCCACGGAGGCAGTACAATATACTCATATATTATGGTGTACTCAAGGCCCCTTTCTCATTATGGGTGGTGACTCTTGCCCAGTAGTGGGACAGTAATGGGCTAAATTTATTTATTTTATGAGGTATCTAAGTCTGTTGTTGGTCCTTAATTTTACAGCCTCTAGTGGGATGCCTGGTAAGAGGCGAGAAGGTCACAGCCTGCGATCATGACCTGGAACCACTGGTATACCTCACTGATCGCGAGGTCAACGTGCACCGCCGTGGCAACCTTCGCCTCCCAGCCGTGGTCTACATCAAACAGGCTTGCAGGAAATGGGGAAAACCTGACCTTCGCTCCTCTGACGCCAGGAGGACACAAACCCCTGAAGCTGACTCCCAAGATGTTGTCGACGATTACGATAATAAATAATTCATGAAGAAATTTCTGAATCGATTATTAAATGAAGTAATTTAAAAGGTTCCACAGTCTATGTTTTACAAAATTGTTTAAATTTGTTTTGTGTAGTTTCGGTTTTCTTTTTGGTTAATAAATAATTTTGGTCATCGTCTTTGTAGTTTTTTTTTTTTTTTTTTGTTTTTATATACTTAGCCGAGGCTGTCAGCTATGTAGTAGTCGGCTCCCAGTTTCACAAGGATGTAGCTGGATACCAGTATTTTACATATTGCGACTGCTTATCTGACCTCCACAATCCAGTTACCTTTTTTTTTTTCTTCTTTTTAAAAAGACAACTCCCGCACTAAGAATTGCTCTTGTGTCGCGGGGACTTTTACAAACATACAAACAACGGACACAAAGCACAACCAGACCCGAAACAATTATTTGTGGATCGCACAAATAATTGCTCCGTGTGGGAATCGAACCCACGACCTCCCGTTGCAGTGGTATCGGCGTGGCGACCTAAACCACTGCGCACGGAGGCAGTCAAACCTGGGTTATAATACGATATCCTTTAGTAAGACTGGTTGTTAGACTTTCAAGCTTCTGACTACTGTTAACGACTGTCAAAGATCTGACAATCAATCAATTTAAGCCACGAGCTCCTTGCTATATACAGCTATTCTCTAATTTATAGTGACCGTGAAGTGAATCGTAAAGTACAAATTCCAAAGAAAATATCAACTAACGTAATTATTGTAAAACGTAATAACGTATTTAATTACTCAACGCCTTTTTACATAATAATACTATTATGTCAAGTCAAAAGTAAAACATGTAGCACATGCCAACTTCGTAGCGCTACGGCGTAGCAGATACCAACTGCGTAGCATATAGCGTAGAACTAACAAAACATAGTACCTCACTTACCCCCGGTTTCTGAGGTACATTTAGCGGTAGTTTATCTATTCAATAGCACTTAAATTCGTATAAACATGACAGTTGGGATAGATAAACTACCGCTAAATGTATTTAGAAACCGGGGGCTAGCAACTCATGGTGTTTTCGAAACATAGTTGTTGAATCACAAATACATTTTTCGTCATTATAATCGAAACTTCTTTTTTCGAGGGGAAAAATCCTTTCGGATACCCATCCTTTCCCGGGGGAAAGCCGGGTTATGAAGAGCTGCAACTAAATCGTCAGTTAAGATAACAGTCGTTAAGCCATGTCAAAGGTCTTCGGGCGGCTTGAACAACTTTGACACCGTGCCCACTAACCATACAATAAAATCCTACTAATATTATAAATGCGAAAGTTTGTGAGAATGTATGTATGGATGTTTATTACTCTTTCACACAAATACTAATGAACCGATTACGATGAAATTATTAATTGAATTAAATTTGGTATATATTATGTAGCCGAAGACCCAGAATAACACATAGGCTAACTTTTTATTCCGGAGTTCCCGAGGGATCGGGATTTACACGGGAAGAGTTTCCACGCGGACTAAGTCGTGGGCGGCCTCTAGTAAATAATAAGTCACAAATAATAAGCGGCAGAATATCAGTTAAGTACGAACACAGCCTTATATACAACCAAACTGTACAATACAAAAATAAAACGAAAATCAGTTAAGACCAGATTTACACAATCAGATACATAATGCATGTTAAATACTTGCCGCAGCGAATTATAATAAATGAATACTTACATTTCTATGTTATGGTAATTTATACAAATATACATCCATACTTTGTTATGTATATACATAATAATTACAAGCTAGTCTTTATAACTGTTAATAATTTAATGCATAAACCGACTTTAGAAAAAGCGGGAGGTTCTCAATTCGTCTGAATTTTTTTTATGTGGAGCGATTTGATGATTTTTTTAGGGTTCCGTACCCAAAGGGTAAAACGGGTAGAACAAAGCCTGTATCTCATAAACCGTGATAGCTAGAAAGCTGAAATTTTCACAAATTATGTATTACCGATACCGTTAAACACAAAATACAAAAAATTAAAAAAATAAACATTTCAAAATTTCTATCATAGATGATACGAAACCGACTCACATTTTTTTATACTTAATAAGTAATAACTTTCTACTTGAACCCGATTTGATAAGAGATACCCATTTCCATATGTTCTTGACATCGTGAAAAATTGTATTTTGTATGAATAAATTATCAGCGCAGCGCCCTAGCGGATTTTTGCAAGAACTATGCTCTTCGATGGCGCCATTATCCACCAAACAATAAAATTAAATAAATTTAAATAAATAATATTATTTCCTACACACTCAGGGGCAATTGGAAAATCGAATTAAAGTATTTATTTTTTTAACTTTATTAAATAATTTAAGAAGACGAGGCTGTATAAGTATTGTTTCCTTTGTCTGATTCAACGAAGGCAAAAAATATACGCTAATTCTCTTTTTTTTTATCAATGTTTCGTTAAACAACATGAATTTTGATATTTTCAAAATAGTGATGTATTTTTTTTTACTAATACGGTTTAATTTAGTACTATAATTATTATTTATGAGAATAATACCTTACGTGATTATATTATTACTAGCGGACCCGACAGACGTTGTCCTGTGTGACATTGTCCAGCGGACAAAATTGTGAATCTAAACCATTCTCAGATCCCCTTGAACACACACAAAAAATTTCATCAAAATCGGTCCAGTCGTTTAAGAGAAGTTCAGTGACATACACACTTACAGAAGAATTATATATAGAAAGATTTATAACTAGTATATACTATAGTTATTATATTAAAATTAGTATGTAACAATGAGTCACACCAATGATTTTTGTTATGTGCATATTTAAAAACTAGGTACTTCAAGGACAAAAAATCTGTTTTTATTTTTTTCGTATCTTCAAAAATGACCGAGATATTAAACGTCAAAGTAGGCCTTCGCGCCAAATTCCGGCGAAGCGGCCGCACGGACGTGTGACGTCATCTACCGACACTGCTATTTCGTCAGTACGTGATGATACCTACATCGGCTCGTTGCGCTCTCGCGGTTTCGGTTTAAATAATTTGTTTTGCTTATAGTGGACAAACAAAATGGTTAGAAAATATTGTGTTGTTCCTATGTGTACTAACTCCAGTGTAAAAACACCCCAAAAATTGTTTTTTTCGGTACCATTAAATAAAAATATGCGAAAAAAGTGGTTAAAGGTTATGAAGAGAGCAGATCCTCTCTCAGACACGAGTCACGTCCATTGTTGTGAAGATCATTTCGACGTAAGTATTGTTTTCAGTATATATACCTACCTACATACAAAACTGTTTTATATTTTCGCAAAAGACACCTAATCTAAAACTTAAAGCCCGGTTCAGATACAGTAAAGCGCAAATGTTAAATAGAAGTTTATTGCCTTTTGAACACTTCCTCAAGAACAAGATGCCATATCATGTTCATACCTAGCTAGCAATGAACTTCTACTAAACAGTTGATAGTAGTTGATACTATTTAATGAGCAGTTCAATGACCTCAAAGGTGGCAGCGAGCCGAGCGCGGCGGTTAAGTTGGCATTGGTTTTTTGTTTTGAAAAAAGAACCTATGTTTATTAAATCTAATAATAACAAATGTTTTAAAATGTTAGTTTAATAAAAGTTCTCATTACACACTCAATCATATAAGACTACCTACAGAATAGATTCATGCGTTCATATGATAGCCATCACCTGACTAAAGTCAGAGGCAGGGGTGACAAATTTTTTTTTTTATAATATTATTTTCTCATTATTATCTTAGTGGAGGCTTGTTTTACAAAAAACACGATGATTAAATTATATATTATTTTATACATATTTTTTTTTAAATTACAGATTGAAAAGGATATGGAAAACTATGTCAAATACAAATTAGTCGGAGGAATGCTTAAGCTGAAAAAAAATGTCGTGCCACACAAATTTTTGTGTCAAAAACAAGGAAGCGAACCAAAGGAACGAGGCGCAGTTCAGAAGCGTCGTAAAAATGAAATAGTGTATAAAATACTTCATGATGATTTACCAACTACGTCTAACAATGCTTTTGAAGAAATTTATGTTGTTCAGTCCGCTCCACATGAGACAGTCAACGAGGATCCTTTGGAGTCATTGAATACAAACTACGAAGTTTATCCCGAACAAGACCTTGTTAAAAAATGTTGCAAGAAAATACAAGTTTGCATAAAAAATAAAACACAAGACAAAAGCACAATGACTACAGAAAAATGTTTGAAAAAGAAAAGCGGATCTAATAAATCAAGAAAACCAGAGGTAAACAATGGTTTTGAAATATCTTCAAAAGAGATATCTTTGAAATCTGCTAGTACAACTTCTCATGATTTTATTTCTGCGTCAAATGCCACTGTCAGTTCTGAAGATACAGAATCTGAGGATATTGCTTTTAAAAATCATATGCAAAAAACAGCAGTTTTATGCATATCTCGGGAGCCTCAGTTACTTTTAGGCATTCCCAAACAATGCTATTTCATTATAGACATCCTTAGTGAACATTGTAAAAGCTCACATAGAAATATAATGATCACGTTGAAAAAAATTCGATTGTATCAGTCTAATGCTCTGCTTGCCTTGGATTTTGGTCTCACACAAAACGCGATTGGGATGATATTTAGAAAAACTCTGCCAGCTATGGCGGCTTGCATGAAAAAGTTGGTATTTTTTCCTGATTCTCAAGAAGTAATATTTAACTTGCCAATGGCGTTCAGAAAGAGATACAGTAATGTACAAAGTATAATAGATTGCCTAGAAATCCAAATTGAAAAGCCAGCCAATGCTGTCCAGCAAGCTTTAACGTGGTCGGAATACAAAAGTTGTAATACCATCAAGTATCTCATATCCATTACACCAGACGGTCTGATAAATTTTATATCGGAAGGGTACGGTGGCCGAACATCTGACTCCTTAATATTTGAAGATTGCGGAATACTGGAAAAAATCCCGAGAAATGCAGCTATTCTAGCTGATCGGGGGTTTAAAAATATAGCCCATCTGTTATCGAAAAAAGAATGTACATTGCTAAGGCCACCCAGCGTCTTCAGCAATGTGACTCCTACAAAAGATGAAGTGGTCAAGACTAAAAAAATTGCTGCTCTACGCATTCACGTCGAGAGGTCTATTGGGAGAATGAGACACTTTGGATTTTTGATGCCACATGCTTGTGTCGACTATAAACAAATAGATTTATTAGATTCTATTATTGTTACAGCATGTGGCATCATCAACTTACAAAGCCCTCTCTTTGACCAAAGTTACGATACCGGCTCATAATTAAATTTTAGTTTTAATTTAAGTACTTACCTACTTACCAAAATGTTGTCTTCACTTACCTATTTACCGCATTATGTTAAAAGAATTAAATAAAACGCAGCCTATATACCAAATTTTTGTCTTTTATTATTAGTAAAACATATATTTATGTATTAGAATTATTAAAATATGCTCAGATTTAAGTATAGGTTCTAGTAGATGCACTTTAATAATAAAAAGTAAACAGATCTATTTTCATTGATTGTCAGGTTTAATTAGTTTTTTGTAAATGCACTTCTCCCAAAAGGCTGTTATCTTTGAAAATAGATCAACGCAGTAAGCCTCATCGAAAGGAACTTCAATAATCTCAACACTTTTGGTTGTTTCAAAATCAGGCTGTGCTATACAAAAAAAGCTCAGTTTTTTCTTCGTGACATACATCTGTGACTGAATTTGTGCATAATATTTTTTCCCAATATTTCCATTATCAATGTAAGAAGTGAGCGTTGAGGTTTTTGAAGGACATTTAATTTCTATTACGTGAAAATTTGTTATGCCATCTGGGGACGCTCCAAAAAACGGCATATCCCGGCAAAGTACGAGTCCAGATTGTTTAATTTTAATATTTTTAAGTTTAGCAACTTCGTTTCTTACACATTCTTCAAGTGCTTTTCCCCTTTCTACAGCTTTTGTCTTAATCACGATCTTAGCGCCAAATATTTGTTCAACCAGAGAGCCATCCTCTGTTCGACAGTGTGCTGCTTCATAGGCTTTTGATCCGGTAACTCTTCCATAGCGCATTTTGTACCATAGAGTTGATTTGGATTGTTCCATAGTAGCGTTTTGTACCATTTTACAGCGCTCCTCTGTAAATATTGTTTTGCAGAAATCCATGAAATTTTGAAACTCAAGGTTTGTAGTTTCTTTCAAAAAAGACTGTATGATGTGATGCATAGACAACTTAAGTATTTCAGGCGTGTCAGTCACATATGCAGCCAGTTGACATTGAGCTTTAGTTTCGCGCAGCTTTTTCTTAACTGCCTCAAAAAACGTGTCATCATCACATTTTTCGTCACTTTGTGGTTGTTGAGATTGAGAACCGAAGTCTTTTGCTTTTATAAACTTTAAAGATGTCCCAACACCTGCAATGGAATGAAGGCTTATAAAAATCTGAATATAATAAAAAAAAAATATTATAACGTGCCCTAAGTGCGGCCCTGTACGGAGTACGTCCCTGTTATCCCTTCAGCCCCGTCGTACGATACCCCGCTACCCTCGGGGGCCCGTCCGGCTCCGCGCATTCGCGCGAGAGTCGCCCACAATGCTTTGCGCGCGCAACCCGTGTCGCTCTGTGCGCCTACGGCACTAGTTAAGATTCTCGTGTCTTGTATAGCGTATACCTAATGCTCATATGTTTATTGTATATAGGTGTTCATCTAGAAACATTATATATAGGTACATAATGTGTTACCCGAAAGAGTAGATTTTTTCCAGTAACATTTTACTGAAGTCGGTGCAGGCTCCTCGGTTCGTCGATAAAGCCACATGAGAAATGCGATAGAATGCTTACAACCGCCTTTAGAGGCAGCGCAATCTTCACATGCTACGCTTAATATTTGACTGTCGACTTCATTGCATTTTAAAGTGCAATGATACGGCTTGACACGCACGCGATGCTCCGGAGTAATACGACATTTCACAGTGCATACATCATCTTCTCGTTTTAACTGCACATATCCTACAGCGTCATCACCATAACTTTCTCTTCCTGATCTGTAAATAATAAATTTATCTAAAATAACAGTGAGGTCGGTTGATCTTACGACCCATACAAAATGACCTAAAATAATATTAATAAAGAAAATAACGCAATGCTTTAAAAACACATATTTTATATAAATACCTACTTCCGAAACTAAAACGTCACTCAGTTTATTTGCTATAAAGGATAAAATTAACTTTTTGTCTATAATCCATACAAAAAAAATCAATACCTACCTAGTATTTTAAAGGAAATGTTTGACACCACTGCTTGTTAAATACTTATAAAATAATCTAAACTGCCTTTATTCTTATAAGTAATTTTAGAAGTTTATGTTGAACATTAGAAACTCGACAAAAACAAACGGTCAACTTGATCGAAATATCTACCTAGAAATATAAATGAGTAGCTAGTTAGATATTAAGTATAGGTACTTACCTATTTAGTTTTATTCCTCGCATTTCAGCTGCTACATAATCACCATTTTCGGACAAATATTGTGCAACCATAAAAATATCGATTTTTGGTAGGTTATCCGACTGTCCTTTTACAAAACCTTCTTCCATCGCGCTTTATTAATACAATTAGAATAATGTCCTAATCAATTTATAACACATACACATACACAGACTCTTTAAATATTAAATGCAAATCACATAACAAATCAAAACTCCGCATCACCCGCAGTCGAACAAGCGTGTCAGACGCTTCGTGACGTCAGCGCATAGTGCGCGAAGGAACGCAAATTTAAAAAAGCAGTGAAACTTTATAACGCTGTAACTTTGGTAATTTTGGCCCGATTTTGATAAAACAAAAACTATTGTTATCAGCATAAGTACACAAATTAAATGCAGTATGTTTTATAGTCATTTTTTGATGTGCTGGTGTGACTCATTCCTGCCAATTTAATTTAGAGAACAAATTTTCTGAACGAATCTTTTTTTTTTCTTTTTTGTTTTACGTTAGATGTCAAATTGTCGATACTGGATAGTTAACGATCATCTGCCGGATTTCTGTCGGTTTTCTAACCAGTAGTTAGAAAGCAATGTATGGTGCGTGAAGTTAGTACCTATCACGTGTAAAGAATCAAGCCGCTGATGACCGTGAGTAATCCTACGATATTTATTATATTTTTGTTTAAATCTCGGGACTACAGACTCCCGGACATTTGGTAGCGTGGGGCGAAGCCAACACGTATATGTCTTTTTAGACGACTTTAATTTTTCTATGATGTATGCGCTCGAGGCCATTTGCGCTCATCGCCGGTAAACAATCAGTGGGTTAAGCAACCTTGACGCGGACATTCCATAGATGGGTGGCCACATAGTGGTATTTGAAATGAGCGTCTTCGTGCTTTGAAGGGCACGTAAAAAGTCCCGGCTGTTGTCTCTTAGATACCAGTCGTAAAGCCACATCTAAGGCCTACGGGCGGTTTAAACAACTTTGACACTAGGTTGACCACGATACGACAAACGAACGAATGTATAATGTACATTTATTACTTTACTATAAAATATCTGCTAACCTCAAATATCTAGATTTGACTGCGCCCTATAACTTACAGATTACAAACACATAATAAAATTGAATACGTAAATTGTATGTATGAAAAATTACCTTTTTTCATGGATGATTGTTAACCTAATTCTCGATTTGTGACGTACGAAGAGTGTTTATAAGTGCGTGTGTTGTGTGTGGGTACACTCGTGGTACACGTGACATCATGACATCTAGACTGCATCTGTTGCTCGCCGCGACCTGCGCCCTCGCTCTCATACAACTAGCGAGCGGACAAACTGGTATCAGTGACTTAAGCTTAAAATTCAGTTGCGTTACTAAACAATGGGGTAAGTACAATATTTCTATTATGATATTAGGACAGGGAAAAAGTCTTTTCGCATTATAGTATGTATGAACTTGTAATAAAATCTCTTTGGCTTCAAGAATCACAAATGAGTACACGGTTCAATAGATTTCTTTCAGTGAGCTTGTGAGGTCCTAATATCGTGCTTTTTTGTGTAGAGAAAAGATTTTATTACAAGTTCATACATACTATAATGCGAAAAGACTTTTTTCCAGACCCAATATTTGGCAAGAATTAATTTCATTAAAGCTGTGAAAGATTTGTAGATTTATCTATCTCCTACTCAATATCATTATTTAACTGCACCTTTGGCGTAGTGGTTTAAGTGGTCGCAATAATCAAAGCACCGTGTGTGGTGGGTTCAAATCCCACCCGGGACAAATCTTTGTGTGATAAACACGAGTATTTGTTCTGTGCCTGGACGTAAATTTATCTATATAAGTATGTATTTAGAAGTATATGAGTATTTTTATCAGTTGTCTGATTACCATAGAACAAGCACTGCTTAGTTTGGAATCAAATGACCGTGTGTGAGTTGTCCAAAAATATTTATAAGTTATTATTAATGCGAAAGTTAACAGAACAACCTCGGCAGGCGTAGCTTAACCTCAGAGATTTATCCGCGCGGCTGTTGTTAACTTAGCCAAGTGCTCCTTTGTTGTCCAATGATATTTATTTATTTAATGAAAACCCATAGGTGACCCCAACACGAACGTGCCATTAGGAGGTGGTGAACTTGCACGTGGTGTCAAATATGCAGTTTTCCGAGCACCAGACGTAAGTAGAACTAAGAAAGAAAGGATTTAAAGTATCATAAATAATCAAAATCAAATCATTTATTTAATAGGTCAAATGCACACTTATGATAGTCAATGATACAGTGAGTGAATTTAGGAAAGGTTCGTATCTGACGGAACATACATACGTCGCGTATTATCGGTCGCGCAACGCCAAAACAGACAAATGTATAGAAAAACACTCGACCGTTCACTCAACCTATGATGCGTCAGTGCGAAACCCATACTATTTAGGCTACGCCCGACGCAGCTTCCGTCAGATGTGAACCGTATCTTACCGCCAGTTCGAAAGGTAGGGCTAATGAGAAGAGCTGCCAACAAACTCTTGGTCGCCTTTTTCAATCGTCAAATGGCTTTAACACTTTACCAATTCTTTTAGGTGTAAATCAATGTAATTAACATAATCCATACTAATATTATAAATGCGAAAGTAACTCTGTCTGTCTGTCTGTCTGTCTGTCTGTCTGTCTGTCTGTCTGTCTGTCTGCTACTCAATCACGCCTAAACTACTGAACCAATTTGCATGAAATTTGGTATGGAGATATTTTGATACCCGAGAAAGGACATAGGCTACTTTTTACCCCGGGAAAATGACGCATTTCCCGGGAAAATTCAGGTGGCGAACGAAGTCGCGAATATTCAATATTATAATGACACTGAATTAACAAAATTCCGTTGTCATGGCAACTGTTTTAATGGCGGATATACCTTAGCGCGATTTCTATTTTAAGAATAAATAATTTTGAAAATATTTTTCGTGAAAAAAAAATCATATTTTATATCATCACGCTACGACCAATAGGAGCAGAGTAACAGTAAAAAGTGTTACAAAAACGTGGAAAATTCTGACCCATTCTCTCTTATGTGACGCAAGCGAAGTTGCGCGGGACAGCTAGTTAAGTATAATTATTTCGTAGCGGTGTGGCGACCTTAACCACTGCGCCACGGAGGCAGTATCTAAACATATAAGTAGGAGTATATAAGTATGTTTATAATTCAGTTGCCATAGTACAAGTTCAACTTAGTTTGGAATCAAATAACAGTGTGTGAGTTGTCCAATGATATTTATTTATTTATTCCACAGGTTCCCGATACTTGCCGCATAACTGGACTGAGTGTTCAAGTATGCGACTTGCAACCTAATCCCACGGTCGTGATACTGAAACCATGGTCTACCGTGGCCGTAGTGCGTCGTACCATCATATTCGATACATATGGCTATGTTCAATTTTCAGCCAGATGCGAGTATGCAGGTGAATTAGGCGTAAGTCCATTGGATCGAAGCGCTAACCTCGTAAATTCCCAAGGACCAAATGCTTACCCATTCCTACCACCAAATGCGAAAGTAATTGCTCAACTTAGTATTTCGTCGAATCGTCCCGTCCCTAGCGTCAGCCAGCCGAATTGGCAACTGGGTCGTCTGTCCGCCACCCCACTAGATCTGACAAACGTCTGGCAAGATCCAAATAATATAATCGTAAATGATCCGTATTTTGGCAAACCAACACATGCCAGTGTAATTGCCACGCCAGATGATCAATTGAACAATTGGCAAGAAGACGAATTAGTTGCGTCACCGATTGATCAACTGAGTGTCTGGCAGGAAGGTCGTCCTATCGCTAGACCAATTCGTCCTTTGTATCCTAACCGCCTAATTGCCAAGCCACTTGAAGACTTGAACAGTTGGCAGCAACAAGATCAACTAGTCGCCTCACCGTTTTATCCACTGCCTGTCTGGCGGCCAAGTCGTCCAATTGCCAGGCCAGTCCCTTACCCAAATTATTTCCCAAGCCGCCCAATCGCTAAGCCAGTTCCTTACCCAAATTATTTCCCAAGCCGCGTAATCGCGAGGCCAGTTCCTCTTCCGAATTATCCAGCCAATCCAATTGCAGTTCCAATAAGTCCGTTGGTAACTGGGCTGCAACGAGACAGTCCGATCGCCACGCCAATTGATCAATTGAACGCTTGGCCGCAACAGAGTGGTCTAACCGCCACGCCAATTGATCAATTGAACGCTTGGCCGCAACAAAGTGGTCTAACCGCTACGCCTTCTGATCAATTGATCGCTTGGCCGCAACAAAGCGGTCTAACCGCCACTCCCTCTGAACAATTGATCGCTTCACATGGACATAGTGTCGCCATTCCAGTCGGTCTGCAGATAAAAGCCATACCAGTATCTAGACGATCCAACAAGTCTGTAAGATCGAAAGATAACAAAAATTGAATGAATTATAATAACGTTTTCTAGCTATTGATTGATTTATTGTTTGTTAATAAAACAGTGATCTTATTCAGTTGATTTTTATTTAATTACTAGCTGACCCGCGCAACTTCGCTTGCGTAACATAAGAGCGAATGGGTCAAAATTTTCCCCGTTTTTGTAAATTTTTTTACTGCTGCTCTGCTCCTATTAGTCGTAGCGTGAGGTTATAAATAGCCTAAAGCCTTCCTCGATAAATGGGCTATCTAACTCTGATTTTTTTCAAATCGGACCAGTAGTTCCTGAGATTAGCGCGTTCAAACAAACAAACAAACTCTTCAGCTTTATAATATTACAAGCTAAAGCCCTCGTAAAGATTTTCTCATATAAAATTGTGTAGTTGACTTGGTTATCGAATTATTAAATCGTACTCGTAAAAGGTTCATCTAAAACGCTCAGACTATGTAGCTTTTTTCGTAAATAATGTTGAAATTTTAATTATAAGAGTAACTGTAACATTTTAGTAGACACTCATTTGATACCAACGAAAATATTAACCATTGCTTTCTCCCCTAGAATAAAATGATTAATACGTTACGTCAAAGCAGCAATGTACTGAATAGTGACCATACATTTGACGTATACTAGCTGTCAACTGAGATACGTGATAAGCCCGCAGATTGTCATACAAAACTTATCGATGACAGCGGACTTATCACGTATTTCAATTGACAGCAACTTGAAACTATGCTGTACATTGTTTTCTCTCTTAGATTCTAGTGATTGACATGTTATGTCGAAGCAGCAATGTACTGAATAATGACTATCAAGTTGACGTACATTAGTTGTCAACTAAGATAAGAGATAAGCCCGCTGGTCGGTTGTCGGCAGTCGATAGTAGTAGAGAATCGAGCTATTGTATGCAGTCGGTGCTATAGTTTTTAGTCTGTTGTATTTTATTGTATTTGGAAAGGGTGTGTAACAAGTATTGTACTGTTATACGTGTGGACCTGTAATTGGCTGTCTCTAACCTAAACCTACTAATATTATAAATGCGAAAGTTTTTGAGAATGTGTGTATGTATGGATGTTTGTTACTCTTTCACGCAAATACTACTGTAAATTACGATGAAATTTGGTATATAGGTAGCTGAAGACCCAGAATATCACATAGGCTACTTTTTATCCCGCAGTTCCCGAGGGATCGGGATTTATTCGGGAAGGGTTTCCACGCGGACGAAGTAGCCGGCGGCCTCTAGTTAAAAATGATATCAAACAAGAATGAGCTGTTGGACCTTCTAAAATAAATATTTAAAAATAAATATCATAAGAAATAATAAAAAAAGAAATTTTTACTCAAAATGTTTATTAACCCAATTTTGCAAAATACGTAGTGAAGTACAACTTGACCGATTGGTGAAGCTCTCCCTTCCTTTGAATCATGAGGGTAGAGGCGTCTTCGAAGAATATGACCGGAGCCTTATCATAGTCACATACTAGTGCCCTCTGTCCGATTATCGCGCCACACTCGTCGGTGAATGGAGGTGACTGGAAAAAAGGTTTACATATTAAAAATTAATAAATATCATCGGACAACTCACACATGTTCATTTGATTCCAAACTAAGCAGAGCTTGTAAGTACTATCGTAACCAAATAACTGGTAAACATACTTATATACTTCTAAATACATACTTATAAATATTTTACAACCCGGCATTTCAATATTAATGTATTAACCAACTAATGGTCATCCCGGGTGAACCACATGGCTATTAATTCTCAGCTAAATGACCCATAGAGCTGCGCTCGTGAGAATTTCGTCCTCTATGTGTAGCACGAAAATTAACTGTCAAAATTCCATTTCAGCATATTATTTGCAGTGGGCAAACCGCCCATATATGAACTAGATAATATCTATACTAATCTATAATCTATAATCTATACTAATATTATAAAGCTGAAGAGTTTATTTGTTTGTTTGAACGCGCTAATCTCAGAAACTACTGGTCCGATTTGAAAAATTCTTTCAGTGTTAGTTAGCCCATTTATCGAGGAAGGCTTTAGGCTATATATCATCATACTACGAACAATAGGAGCAGTAGAAAATGTTACAAAAACGAGGAAAATTTTGACCCGTTCTCTCTTATGTGACGCATGCGAAGTTGCGCGAGTCAGCTAGAATGAACTAAATCGGCGATCTACGCTACATGTAGCAATCACTATGGCCTATTACTTACCGGTATATGTATTTTCCATTCAGCTTGCCCAGGTTCCAAGTCTAGCGGAGGAAAATTGTACGCTTGACGCGATTTCATACCTGAAGAAAATGAGACTTTAAGGAACGATTTACTTAGATTTGTATCAACCTTTCCTTTTTTTTCAAAATTTCCAATTTTTTTCCAAATATATAATTATAAGTATATTATATAGAGCGGTGATAGCCGAGTGGTATAAGTTGGTACTTCCCACGCAAGTGGTCGCAGGTTCGAACCTGAGGCAATGCACCAATAACTTTTCGAAGTTATGTGTGTATTAGAAATAATTGTCACATGCTCCAACGGTGAAGGAAAACATAGGGATGCAACCTTGCATGCCTGAGAGTTCTTTAAAACAGTTCTTGGAGGCATGCAAAGTCTCCAACCCGCAGTTGGCCGGCGTGGTGGACACAAGGCCTAACCCCTCCCTCATTTTGGGAGGAGACCCTTACCCAGCAGCGGGACAGTAATGGGTTTTTATTTATTTATTTATTTCCAAAATATATGTATATGCTGTAGGCCTTCAGCGTAAGCCTGCAGGTTATTGATGTTCTAAATTTTGATTTCTTATACCTCCTAGAGCGACCGCTAAACCGAAAACAAAATAAAAGTATTTACCCATAGTCTTCTCATCGCATTTGTCCTGTCCGCTCGCTAGTTGTATGAGAGCGAGGGCGCAGGCCGCGGCGAGCAACAGATGCAGTCTAGATGTCATGATGTCACGTGTACCACGAGTGTACCCACACACAACACACGCACTTATATACATACACATATAATAACCGTTTTATTCTTCGATTAATAAACAATACAATTGATAATTAAGTGTATAAAAATAAATAGGTTTAAATATATTAAGATAGTTACGGCTTTGCTATCAAAATAATCAATACGAGTTCCATTGAGTGTTTGGTAAAGAGTTATTGAGAAATTTGTTAAAAAAAACGCGTAATGTATAAGCCTGTAGTTTTTTGTATTACAGAAATTACAGTTATCAAATATGTTTATTATATTACTTCAAATTAAGGAGATTATATGGAAATGACCTTGCACTTATAAATACATTCACCGTTGTTACTTCTAAGTTATTATAATGAAGATTCGTAACTAAATGTAATTTTTCATAGCCATAATCCATACTCCATATTAATATTATAAATTCGAAAGTAACTCTGTCTGTATGTCTGTCTGTCTGCTACTCAATCACGCCTAAACTACTGAACCAATTTGCATGAAATTTGGTATGGAGATATTTTGATACTTTTTACCCCGGGAAAATGACGCGTTTCCCGGGAAAATTCAGGTGGCGAACGAAGTCGCGAAAGAATTAACAAAATTCCGTTGTCATGGCAACTGTTTTAATGACGGATATGCCTTAGCGCAACTTCGTTACATATATTAAGAGATATAAATAATTTTTAGAATATTTTTCGTGAAAAAAAAGCATATTTTGTATCATCACGCTACGACCAATAGGAGCAGAATAACAGTAAAAAGTGTTACAAAAACGTGGAAAATTCTGACCCATTCTCTCTTATGTGATGCAAGCGAAGCTGCGCGGGTCAGCTAGTTGTATATAAAAACTAATTGATTTGTTTCACATACTTATTTTTTATTTCGAAAACGGCGTAAGTTTCCTTTTATTGTTTACATGTTATACCGTTCTTGAAACGAAAGCTTGTTAGATGTTATTAGTTAGAATATGTTGCCGTGGAAATTTGTTATTTAGAGAGACTCTAAATGGAAAGGCGTAGAATAATAAAGTATTTAATGTTGTTTAATTATTCGAGGCTGTTGTAGAACGACGCAAAATCTATACTAATCTTTACTTACTAATATTATAAAGCTGAAGAGTTTGTTTGTTTGAACGCGCTAATCTCAGGAACTACGGGTCCGATTTGAAAATTATTTCACTGTTAGATAGCCCATTTATCGAGGAAGGTTATAGGCTATATATCATCACGCTACGACCAATAGGAGCAGAGTATCAGTAAAAAATGTTACAAAAACGGGGAAAAAATTCACCCTTTCGCTCTTATGTGACGAAAGCGAGGTCAGCTAGTGTTTGTATAAATCTTCTTAAATCGATAAATTTTGAAAACAATTGAAAATGTGATCAGCGCGTTAGGAACAATTTTTGCAGCTTATTTTAAATGTCAAACTCTCGATAATATATGGTTCAGCATTTGTTGAAGGAATGTCGAATTAGGCCGCCAAGAATTAGCCAGCGTGATGGGTTCAAGGCCTGACCTTTTCTTATTTCGGAAGGAGACCCTTACCTGAGACGTAAGAAAATAATAAAAATCATTGGACAACTCACACACGGTCATCTAATTCCTAATTAAGCAAAGTTTGTATGATGGTAACCATATCTAGTCTAATATATAAAATTCTCGCGTCACTTTTTTCGTTGCCATACTCCTCCGAAAAAGCTTGACCGATTCTCATGAAATTTGGTGAGCATATTGAGTAGGTCTGAGAATCGGCCAACATCTATTTTTCACACCCCTAAGTGAAACTATTTTTTTTTTTTAATGTATATGGCGGTTGCCGGGTCAGCTAGTTGTAATATAATTGTTAATGTTCCTATATAAGTATGTATTAAGAAGTATATAAGCATGTTTATCTAATTATTATATTATAACTAATTAAGCTAGGAACATTAACGCCTAAACGCGTTATAACGGTTCTGATGGGGCTGCCTCGCTTCTGTAACGCATCAGGGATGTTTGCGGATGCACAGGTTAATTGTTTCTTTGCAACGATGCGTAGAAGATGCGAGTCTCTGATGCGCAGGGTGCGGGCCAGCTCCAACAGCATTTTTTTTTTCTTTTAGACAACTCCCGCACTAAGAATAGCTCTTGTGTTGCGGGGACTTTTAAAAACATACAAACAACGGACACAAAGCACAACCAGACCCGAAGCAATTATTTGTGGATCGCACAAATAATTGTTCCGTGTGGGAATCGAACCCATGACCTCCCGTTGCAGTGGTATCGGCGTGGCGACCTAAACCACTGCGCCACGGAGGCATTCTAAGCATGATTGCAAAAAGGATGGACTGTCCTTACCTGGTTCATTGTAGTGCCATTTCACATGGAATGAAGCGACAGTGAGCCAGCCATTGTACTTTAATTATGGTATGTACTAATATAGATATTAAGTTTTACTAACAAAAATGAGTCATTGTTACTTGGAATACATAATATTCTATTCTATTACATTAAGTTTTGACAAAGGTTGCATTTGATGTTGTATTTAAAGGGACTTAGGGGGGACTTCCTACATTCCACACCCAATGGGGCAAATTGGAGTGGAAAGTTTGTAAGAAAATTCATAATATTTTTGAAGTTAAAACGTAAAATTTCAGAATTAAGTATTTGATGTGTGTGCTTTAGTATTTTAGAAAATCATCGGCCAAGGTATTAAAAAGGGAATGCAAGTAAATATGGGTGTTCTTGTATTTATTTAAGGTTAAATTGTTATACGTACTCAAGTATGTAATGTAATAAAACACAAGTAGTAATAATTGGTTTTTATTCATAAGTTAAAAAGTATAGCGAAATGGGCTACCTAGCACTGAAAGAATTTTCCAAATCGGACGAGTAGTTACTGAGATTAGCGCGTTCAAACAAACAAGCAAACAAACTCTTCAGCTTTATAATATTAGTATAGATTTTATAAATGGGTAATTGACTGGGTTAACGAAATATTATTCTCAGTCTAAATGCTCAGGCTATGTATTCTGTTTTTCGAAAATTATGTTAGAATTGTAATTACAACAGACTGAAACATTTTATTATAATATAATGCATTTCACTGAAATGTACGCGAATGCATTTTCGGAAGCGTTGCTGTACCGACGTACTGTGATCGTAGACAAAGTAGGTTCTATTCTTACGTCCGGGGCGACGGCTGTGTCGCAGACTGTGACCTTCACACCTCTGACACGACAAAACAGCGGTGGCTGTAAGATAATATGATATTAAAACTCTTTTTAACAGTTTTAAAGAGGTCATAGCCAGTTGCGCTCACCGGTCGATAAACGATCAGTGGGTGAAGCAACCGTTGGCGAATTCATTCCATAGATGGGTGACCGCATAGTGGTATTTGAATTGAGCGTCTTCGTGCTTCGGAGAGCACGTTAAAAGTCGGTCCCGGTTGTTGTCGATGATAACAGTCGTTAAACCATGTCAAAGGCCTTCGGGCTTGAACAACTTTGACACTAGGTTGACCACTAACCATACGATAAGAAGAAGAATAGTTTTAAAAAGAAAGGAAGAGTGTTAAAAATAAAAAGATAATTATGCGAAGCGCCTACTATTATTTTAATGCTACATACACACAATTGCGTCATGGCTCGCACTTCATTTATATTTTTCTTATTTCTTTTGTGAATACCGTTGCGCTTAGATTTTTTCTTCTACTTTTGTACGGAATACAAGCGTACGTATCCTGAAGATTTTCTTTAATGACTTTTAGAAGTAACGCGTTAGAAATAATTATCACTTGTTCCAACGGTGAAGGAAAACATCGTGATGCAACCTTGCATGCCTGAGAGTTCTTTAGAATAGCTCTTGAAGGTATACAAAGTCCCAAACCCGCACTTGGTCAGCGGGGTGTACTCAAGACCAAAAACCCTCCCTCATTACGGCGGGAGACTCTTGCCGTAATGAGGGACATTCTCTTCCATGCTATGAATCCCATGTGATAATGGGTCAGGCTTCCTGATCTTTCTCCTCCACTTCGCTCTGTCCTGGACATCGTCTTCGACATTAATGGGTTAAATTTATATTATACTAGAGGCCGCCCGCGACTTCATCCGCGTGGAAACCCTTCCCGTGTAAATCCCGATCCCTCGGGAACTCCGGGATATAAAGTAGCTTATGTGTTATACTGGGTCTTCAGCTTATCTATATACCAAATTTCATCGTAATCGGTTCTATAGTATTTGCGTGAAAGAGTAACAAACATCCATACATATATTGTCACAAACTTTCGCATTTATAATATTAGTAGGATTTTATTTTATAACTAGCTGACCCGCGCAACTTCGCTTGCGTCACGTAAGAGAGAATGCGTCATAATTTCCCCATTTTTCACTGGTACTCTGCTCCTATTGGTGGTAGCGTGATGATATATAGCCTATAACCTTCCTCGATAAATGGACTATCTAACACTGAAAGAATTTTTCTAATCGGACCAGTAGTTCCTGAGATTAGCGCGTTCAAACAAACAAACTCTTCAGCTTTATAATATTAGTATAGATTAGTATAGATAGTGATATGAAACATACCGTAACCAAGATGTTCTCATCGAAGACACCAGGTGGCAGTATCACTGGCTCCAGGCCGATGAGACTAGTGTTAGTGTCACCTGCGGAGTGGAAGCATAATGTTAATAGCTTGAACACCTATATCAGCCTAACCTTTCTTCCAACTATGTTGGAGTCGGCTTCCAGTCTCACCCGATGCAGCTGAATACTAGTATTTTACATGCCGCGACTGTCTATCTAACCTCCACAACACAGTTTCCTGGTTACACAATACCCTTTAGTAAGACTGGTTGCTAGACTTTCAAGCTTCTGACTACTGTTAACGACTCTCAAAGATCTTTTGAAAATGACAGCCGGAACCCACAATTTAACGTGCCTTCACACACGAAAGAACTCGATATGTATAAGATGGTCACCCATCCACAAAACAACCTCGGGATGGGTAGCTTAACGTCAGAGATCCATCCGTGCGGCTGTCAACTAAGCAACGAGCTCCTCTGCTAAACAGGTCATGATGAAATTTAACATACAGAGTTTATAAACTTGACTAGCTGACCCGCGCAACTTCGCTTGCGTCACATAAATTTTTTCCCCGTTTTTGTAACATTTTTCACTGGTACTCTGCTCCTATTGGTCGCAGCGTGATCATATATAGCCTAAAACCTTCCTCGATGAATGGGCTATCTAACACTGAAATAATTTTTCAAATCAGGCCAGTAGTTCCTGAGATTAGCGCGTTCAAACAAACAAACAAACTCTTCAGCTTTATAATATTAGTATAGATTAGCACCTACGCACATTCTACCCCAGGAATTTATTCAGGAAAATTGTGTATGACCCACCTTGCTGCTGAGTGGTACATTTTATCTCCCCATTACTGTCCTCTCCGCTCGCTAGTTGTATGAGAGCGAGGGCGCAGGTCGCGGCGAGCAACAGATGCAGTCTAGATGTCATGATGTCACGTGTACCACGAGTGTACCCACACACAACACACGCACTTATAAATACATTCACCGTTTTATTAAACAGCTTAGCGATTACTCGTGACTAAAAGGTAATTTTTCATACATTATTTTGTTTTTATACTAAAGAAAATTGCTATGGAAAACTGAATCACTTTTTAAATATTTTTAAGTTCTTTAAGGGTCATTTTTGCTTGCTCTGATAAGAATGTATTTGCACGCATTATGCCTAATGATAGAGTTACGAAAATTATAATTGCTTTCAATTCGTTTTACAATTATTGTTAGTACTAAAGACTTCACTCGCTTAATTGGGGGATCATAATAAAAAATCGCTCATAGTTAGTCGGTAAAAGGTCTTCGGGTTAAGCAACCTTCGACGCGGGCATTCTATAGATGGGTGACCGTGTAGTAGTATTGAACTGACTACCTCCATAGCGCAGTTATTTAAGTCGCCCCGCCGCTACCATTGCGTCAGAAGGTCGTGGGTTCGATTCTCGCACAGAACAATAATTTGTACGATCCACAAATAATTGTTTCGGGTCTGGGGAGCTATCACGTATCTCAGTTGACAACTATTTATTGGCCAGTATGCTGTACATTAGTTTCTCTTTTAGAATATAGTTATTAACACGTCACGTCAAAGCAGCAATGTAATGTAATTACAGAATAGTGACCATCAATTTGACGTACACTAGTTGTCAGCTGAGATACGTGATAAGCCAGTTGGTTATACTTTGTGTCCGTTGTTTGTATGTTTGTAAAAGTCCCCGAAGAACAATCCTTAAAGCGAGAGATGTCTTATAAAAAGAACTGAGTATGTCCTAAAGTGACCTCATTTTACGGTACTACAATTTAGCCCCTAAGTGGGTAAAATGTTGAATTTATTAGTATGTAGGCAGAGGCGCCCATAGCCAGTTGCGCTCACCGGTCGGTAAACGATCTGTGAGTTAAGCAACCCTTGGCGCGGTCATTCCAAAGATGGGTGACCGCATAGTGGTATTAGAGCTGGGCGTCTCCGTGCTTCGGAGGGCACGTAAAAAGTCGGTTCCGGTCAACACAACAGTCGTTAAGCCATGTCAAAGGCCTCTCGGCCGGTTAGAACAACTTTGACACTTGGTTGGCCACTAACCATACGATAAGAAGAAGTAGTAAGTCGCGAGGATCAGTTAGTATTAGATAGTTTGAAGAGATATCGGAAATCAATTTGTAACACTGTCTATAAGAAAATTGCTTTTAATTCATTAATGAAACGAAGGTTTTTCTGATAAGTCTTTATTCTGTAGACGCCTCTGAACAAATTTAACTAGAAAGTCCATATTACTTTCATAGACAATTATAACGGAAATAATGAATTTAGTTTATTTGATTTACATATTTTGTAAGTATGTTATTTAACTTGCTTCTATGGTCTGGGAGAAAGTGAACTGATGATCATGAGGTCTTGGGTTCGATACTCTGGTCGTGCAGAATGCTGATTAGACTGTTATTAGACTAAAAGTTGCTATGTCAAAAACTCTGCGTGAGATCGCGGATTCAATCCCACATGGAACAATTATTTGAGTGATCCGCTGTTGTGTAAATAATCCAAGTGTGGTGGGTTTGAATCCTACACGCAACAAATATTAGTGTGATGAGCACGAGTTCTGTTCTAGGCCTGGTTGTCAATTTATCTATATAAGTATATATTTAGAAGTACATAAGTATGTTTATCAGTTATTTGGTTACCATAATACAAGCTCTGCTTAGTTTGGAATCAAATGACTGTGTGTGAGTTGGCCAATAATATTTATTTATATGTTATCTTTGTTTCAGTGCTCATTGTCTCCACAAACGCTTACATAGATCGCAATTTGATTAAAAAGATGCGAATTTTCAAGTGGACACACCCCGGCCGCATTCACCGCCGCGGCGACATGATGTTATCTAAGAAACTGCTGGCTGGTCTCGTACCAACACTTGCAGGGGACATCTGAGCAGAGAAACTTATCTAAACATTCAGAATTTACTTTCTTGAATAAAATGTATTGTGTATTAATCTATACTAATATTATAAAGCTGAAGAGTTTGTTTGTTTGTTTGTTTGTTTGTTTGTTTGAACGCGCTAATCTCAGAAACTACTGATCCGATTTGAAAAATTATTTCAATGTTAGATAGCCCATTTATTGAGGAAGGTTATAGGCTATATAATATATCATCACGCTACAACCAGTAGGAGCAGAGTACCAGTAAAAAATGTTCCAAAAACGGGGAAAAATTTGCTCCATTCTCTCTTATGTGACGCAAGCGAAGTTGCGCGGGTCAGCTAGTTGCTCATATTATTTAAATAAAAACGAAGGATTCCGTACCATAATAAAAGAAAACGGTTATGCCTTGAGTCTACCACGCTGGCCAAGTGCGGGTGGCGGTATTATTTTAATAAAAATCGGGCAAGTGCGAGTCGTACTCGTGGACAAAGGGTTCTGTACCATCGTTATAATAGATTAGGAACTAAACACGTTTATTGTCTAGGGAAGTATATAAGTATGTTTATCAGTTATCTGGTTACCATAGTACAAGCTCTGCTTAGTTTGGAATCAAATGACCGTATGTGAGTTGTCCAATTATATATTTTTATTTACTGAAATAGTATGATATGGCCTTTCCTCCTTTGTTAGTTATTCCGTGGTACCTACCGGCTGTAGAAAAGTGCGCTACTGCAGGTATTGCATACTTAATTAATTATCTATTCTTAATTACTTATCTGTCAACAGAAAATTGATTTCAACCACTCAGAGAACGAATTTGATACAGATAATACAATTCTTTTGATAGGTAATTTGATAGAAACTCTTATTTCTTTGTCTGAATAACGTCGTAGTAGAAGAAATAATGAATCTGTTATTTTTTATATCCATATTTTGTAAGTACAAATTATAATATTCATCTCTCGAACGAGGGAAGGGCCTTGAGTCCATCACGCTGATCAAGTGTGTGTAGGGACATGCTTGTTTATTGTTGGATAGCCTATGTATTGAAGAAGGCTATAGGCTATATTACATTTTGTTACGACCAGTAGTTGTGGAATAGCGACGAAAAATGTTACAAAACCGGGAAAATTATGACTCATTCTTTCTTATAGGCGTGAACGGCTGAACCGATTTCACTTATTATTTCTTTATTGTGTAAGTATATATCGAAAATGTATTAATTATTTCCATTTTTTATTCAAATCCGCTGATAGGATATACGAAGTGTCTGCTAATATATTATATTCATCAGTATCTAGTTCAATTCAAACTGAATTTGGAAACAAATGACTGTGATAAAACGACTTTAATTATTCCCTCTTTGCAGTGTTCGTGATTTCCATAGAAGCCCACTTCGACACGTTTCCTTTGAAGAACTTCAAACGATTCAAATGGAGCAAAGTGACTGGTAGACGGTTCACCACTATATCAAAGAAAGAACTACTCGGACTGGTCCCTGCACTCGCCAAGAAAAGAAGACTTGTTAACTTTAAACACTTACATACTTTACTTGAATAAAATATAATCTCTTTTTATCTTATGGTTAAAGAAGAAAGAAATATTTATTGTGAAATAGCACGATGATTTGTTCTGAACCTGGATGTCAATTTATCTATATAAGTATGTATTTAGAAGTATATAAGTGTGTTTATCAGTTATTTGGTTACCATAGTACAAGCTCTGCTTAATTTGGAATCAAATGACCGTGTCTGAGTTGTCCAATGATATATTTATTTATTTATTTATTGTATATAAAATAAATCACAATGTTTAGATTATTTAAACAAGCTGTTGAATCATTAACCTCACTTGGTGAAATAATTTTATATAAAACTAGTTACATCTTAGGACTAGTAGTGGTTAGTGGTCAACCTAGTGTCAAAGTTGTTAAAGCAGCCAAAAGCCCTTAAGGACTGTTGTTATAATAGACAAGAACCAGGTCCGTCTTTTTACGTGCCCTCCGAAGCACGGAGATGCCCAGTACAAATACTATTATGCGGTCACCCATCTATGGAATGACCGCGTCAAGAGTTGCCTAACCCACAGATCGTAGACCGAACGATGAGCGCAACTGGCTATGTGCGCCTCAAAGTAGAATGTAAGGAGACGTATCATTAAAAACTTTGTTCTGTCATTAATTATTAATGGTTAATTTTAATGAGACAATGAAGTTGTAAAATATTTCCTACGAAAAAAATTATTGCGCAATTTGCTACTCTAATAAAGTTGGAAAGTATTTTTTTTAAACCAAAAGATTTAAATAAATGTAACTATCAAATAGAAATAAATAAAAGTAAATAATCTCGCAATATTCGTTATTGCGGGTAGTCATATAATTTTTGCACATTCAGGATGACAGGCCGTTTGAGGTGACCGCACACTAATCCGAGCCGAACGCGTAAACCGACTCGAAAGATTTTTAGATTTTTTTACGTGAAAGATAAAACTCGCAATTTATTGCTACTGGCCGGGATTTGGCACAGGCAAGTATGTGTAATTTTTTTTTGCGGTTACAATCACAATTGTACAAATTACTACACCAGTGGTGCTTCCTGATCTTTATGTTTGTTTACTAGCAAATTAATATATTGATTTATTTAGGTATGTTATGACTAAAGGGTGTTCGGTAGTGCTGGTAGCAGCTCCTTATATCATCAATGATTTTTATTCACATATGATTTTTTGTAAATATTTCTAATATATTTACAAAAAATCCTCCTCGTTTGGGAGGAGACCCTTGCCCTGCAGTGGGACAGTAACGGGTTAAAAAAAAACTAAAATTGATTTCGTTCAACTAATTCGGCTCAAGTAAGTGTGCGTTTACCTTAACGAGCACAAGACAATTGGAAGGAAGAAGCGAAACAAATTCTATGAAATCGTTGCGCATACGTCCTCGGACCCTCGAGGCGACCGCACGCACTTGTAATGTTCTCGCCACGCCATATGGACTCCGTACTCGTACACGGTCTCTGCCACGGAGTCCGCAGTGACGTCTGTATTACGACTCCACGGTGTACCACCAGGGCTACCAGTTGCAAGCCAAGTGTCCGGCATAAGAAAATACAAGATTTCGCCGTTGGGACTTGCAACTACCTCCAATACAAGAGCCGTGCCGCATGGACTCCGTACTCGTACACGGTCTCTGCCACGGTGCCTGCAGTGACGTCTGTATTACGACTCCACCGGGTACACCAGGGCTACCAGTTGTAAGCCAGGTGTCCGGCATAAGAAAATACAAGATTTCGCCATTTGCCTCGCGGCCACCTTCGATACAAGGCAAGACCCTCCAGAAATTCCGACCACATCGTCGTCATCAGTGGTGAGCTCAGTGCTGTGAAGAGCCTTGGGAACACTTCAAGGGCCACAACAGCGCACGGACCGCGTGGCGTCACCATCGCATCGTCGTGTGAGAACCCCGTAGGCGGACCACGTGGCTGTACACAGACGCGCATGCGACATTTCGCCGCCGCCGATCGTCTACCTCACTACGGCAGCAGCCACGCCAACATGCAAAAGCTCGCTCGTGATAATTGCAAGCCTCTCATATGCAATTATTGTCGCTCTAAAGACTCGGGAGAACATTTCCTGGTTCTCATACTCCCTTCCTGAAGAACGTTGCCCGAGAGAAACTATTAGAGAGCTGCCAGTCAATACCCCACCTGAGATCTTTGAGCTCACTTTGCTCGCTTGCAAGAACAAAAGCACACCGCGCCGGGCATATACGAAGTGACAGAGCTTCTTTGTATGCCTTACATCAAGATCGAAGCCTGGTGCTGTAGAAGGGTCAAGCACAATGCTACTGCTGGCAGCAGTTCCCCCATTCCACAACTGCAACAGACACTTAGCCAGCGCCGTGAGGAGGGTGCCGCTCGGGATTGCGCGCACCCACTGGAGGAGGACCTGCTTTGGTGCGTAGGTGTATACAATGCTGTCTTATCTTCAAGACAAGCACCGTCGCCGAAGACCGCTGCCCTCACGTCATCCAACGCAGACATGGCGAAGGACAATGGCGCCTTTACCGCGAGTGCTGGCAGCTGGAGCGGCAAGACCCCATCCCACTCATCATTGCTACGATCCAGAAGCTGTGCACGTATCGCGGCGTAACCTACGTGTGCTCTTTTGGAACGCCGACGGAGTGTCCGCAGAGAAGACCAGGCTACTGAGGCTGCTACTGTCACAGAGAAGAATTGACGTAACCTTGTTCAGACCCACCTCAAATCAGGTAATCTTATATTATTTATATTTTGTACTAGCTGACCCGCGCAATTTCGCTTGTGTCACAATAGAGAGAATGGGTTAAATTTTTCCCTGTTTTTGTAACATTTCTTACTAGTACTCAGCTCCTATTAGTCGTAGCGTGATGATATATAGCCTATAGCCTTCCTCGATAAATGGACTTTCTAACACAGAAATAATTTTTCAAATCGGACGTTCAAACAAACAAACTCTTCAACTTTATAATATTAGTATAGATAATAGATATATATTAGATAATATAAATTAGTTTAAATATCCATCATGAGTTGTTAATATTCTTGTTTAAATAATCAAATGGTAAACAAATGAACGACTGTCCAAGTCCATCACGCTAGCCAAGTACAAGCTAGGGACTTTATATTCCTTTTAAGACTGTTTTGAAGAGCTCTGGCGCCTGATGTTTACCTTCACTGTTAGAATAAATGATCATTATTTCTACACAACACTACCTTGGTTCGAACCCATGACTACTTGCATACAAAGCGAATGCTTAGACCACTCGGTTATCACACAGGCTACACATTTATTTGTTAAAATTTTAATAACCATAGTTATAAAATATAACAAGGGAAGTCGTTATTCCAATTAACTTAGTTCTCACAAGCAACTTTAAATACAGTTGTGTGATAGCCGCCGACTAGAACGTTCCCTATGGCTAATACAAATATTTTGTTGAAAATATGTACTGTGAGTATTTTTAAGGCATGCTTAAACCACTTTTGAGAAAGCATCGGTTAGTTTATAAAGTGGAAATTGTCAGAATATTACATAAAAGTTACTTTATCTATCAGACTAACCCCTGGTTTCTGACGTACATTTAGCGGTAGTTTATCTATTCAATTGCGTTTATACTCATATAAAAACGTTATTGTATAGATAAACTACTGTTAAATATGTACCTCAGAAACCGGGGTAAGTCGGGTAACGTAACCGCCGTAATCTTCGGGATACAAAAGGCCTGCAAGTTCCATCCTCATGCATTTTCAAGCGGTAACACCCACATGACAACGTTTTCATATTTACACCTTCTTTACGACGTAATTCCTTTGTAAACCTAAATCAGAAGCAAAATTTTTTTTATGTAGATCGTTCCCTTGACCATCATTTGTCCCAGACAGGAATAACACTCAATTTAAACGACTTGCAATTAATTTAATAATTTATTTTACAGATATTCTTCACTTTACACGTCACAAGAGCAAGCAATGATGTGTCTTCATTTCAATTGGTAAGTTTAACAATATTTCACAACACTGCCCCTTCACTAGATGAAATAATGTCTTTATGTTCTTTAAATAACTGGCCACGAGTTCACGACTAACTTTTTTCTGTTTCATATTTTCAGCTTGCTCGGCTTTCGTTTCCTACGGTTGAAACTGTAAGTATAAATTAATTATTTATGTCATAAATAATGAATTAGGGGCTATTATAAAAAAATGTCATAAAACTTTATTTTATAAATCTATATAATTCGTTAGTCTATTTTTTAGTTCTGTGTGTGTCTGTCTCTCTTAGACCATCTTAAAGTTAATTTTAAATTGACATATTTTGAGCTGAATTACGAGAGTTAATAGTGCACTCTTACTCTTGTAACGACCTTAGGGCTGAGAACAAACATTAGTTTAAGCCTGAAGCCTATTGCTGGACAAAATGTAACTTCAAACAAGACGTATCTTATACAAATTTATGTAATGCTACAAAGAGACTTCACTATACAAGAAAACTCCACCATCAGTCTTTGCAAAATTCTGTACCCAGTCTTATACCCGGTTTCTGAGGCACATCAAGCGGTAGTTTATCTATTCAATAGCGTTCAAAACTCATATATAAAACCGGTTTGAATAGATAAACTACCGCTAAATGTGCCTCAGAAACTGGGGGTTCATAGTATTTTTTCTCAACAATAGATTAAAAGGACTTCTGTCTAAACAATATGTTATATATTTACAGAAACCATACAACATGCCCGGCTCGAAGGAGATCGACCCTCGCTACAGCTACGCCAACGACAAGTTTGACCGCCTAAAGGAGTACAGCGACTATATGAACAGTAGACTGAGGGAGCCACACAATCCCGTAAGTTAGGAGCTAGATCTTACTATCTATACTAATAATAAAGCTGAAGAGTTTGTTTGTTTGTTTGAACGCACTTATCTCAGAACTTACTGGTCCGATTCGACAAATTCTTTCAGTGTTAGATAGCCCATTTGTCGAGGAAGGCAATAGGCTATATATCATCACGATACGACCAAAAGGAGCAGAGTAGCAGTGAAAAATGTTACAAAAAGGGGGAACAGTTTGACCCATTCTCTCTTACATGACGCAAGCGAAGTTGCGCGGGTCTGGTTTTTATATATAAGATTCTCCTTCCAGTCAGAACGCCGCGACATCATGGAGTCCGGCTCCAAGAAGCTGTACTCGTTCATAGAGACCCACCTCAAGGACCTGAAGCGTCTACTCTTCGCTACTGACATGGCGCTCATGTCCATGGTCCTGCTCAAACTGAACAAGAAGATGGACACCAGTGAAGCCAAGATCAAGTCTACTCAAGCTAAGATACCTTTTGGATTGTATACTAGCCCTGGTGAGGCAAACACTGTTTTATATTATACTAGCTTGCGCCCGCGACTTCGCGTGAATAGATTTCCCAAGGAAAAAGGTACCCTATGTGTGAATCTTAGGTTCTCTCAGAATTTTAGGTAATCTCAGTCAAAAGTCTAAGATTTTAAAAATTTTCATCCCTTTTTCTAGCCCTTTAAGGGTAAAACTTATTAAAATCCTTTCTTAGCGGATGCCTACGTCATAACATCTACCTGTATGCTAATTTTCAGCCTGATCCGTCCAGTAGTTTGGGCTGTGCGTTGATAGATCTCTATGTCAGTCACTCAGTCAGTCTTATATATATAGATAGATTGCCTATTGGCTATTAGTCTTCTTCCGGAAAGATACTGGCATTTTATCATACCTTTTGCTAGCCTAATGCACGTTTCAGGCAGTGGTTAATGTGGACGCCTCGCCACAATAACTAGCGTTGCGTGTGGTGGGTTCGAATCCCACCCGGGACAGATATTTGTGTGATGAGCACGGATATCTGTTCTGAGCCTGGTTGATAATATCTGAATCTATAAAAGTATATATTTAGAAGTGTATGAGTATGTTTATCAGTTATTTGATTACTATGTTAAAGACAAGCTCTGGTTAGTTTGGAATAATTATAACCTAAAACTGGAATACCTTTCTCATTAAGGCTACTTGCTAATTAACTTACTAATTTCTAGAGTTCAAATGTCTGGACACCTCGTACTACATCGTGTCCGCACACAATCAAGAAGACGCTCAGATGATTTTGTCCAGCGAGAGGAAACCACACTGTTATACCTTCCGAGGTAAGTTTACAACATTTTTATTGCAATTTACTACAACTGGGGCAGGCTTTTATGTATTTCAAAGCATAGAGACGCTCAGTTCAAATACCAATATCCATGAATGAAACGTGTCTGACCAACTAATTATTTATCGACCAGAGAGCGCAACTAGCTACGAGCACCAAAGATTGTAGGTTACCATGTAATTCTTAATTCTTCTTCTTATAGTAGGGAAAGTATAGACTTTGACAATTGTCGTTTGTATTGCCCCCTTCTTTCCCACTTTAAATCCTGGGGGGCCCAATGGTAAAAGCCTGTAATCTTCTGGGTATCGTATCCTAAAAGATTGTTATGTCTCATAAAGCGTGGATCTCATTGGAGCAGTGATAGCCGAGTGGTATAAGTTGACACCTCCCACGCCAGTGGTCGCAGGTTCGAACCCGAGGCAACACACCAATGACTTTTCGAAGTTATGTGTGTATTAGAAATAATTATCATATGCTCCAACGGTGAAGGAAAACATCGTGAGGAAACCTTGCATGCCTAAAAATTTGTTTAAAACATTTATTGAGGGTATGCAAAGTCCCCAACCCGCACTTGGCCAGCGTGGTGGACTCAAGGCCTAACCCCTCCCTCATTATGGGAGGAGACCCTTGCCCAGCAGTGGGACATTGATGGGTTAAATTTATTTATTTTTATGTATTTCCGTTGCCGCTGTAACAAAAAAACTAAAAATAAAAAATATTAAGGTGGTTCCTACAGTAAACGTGATTTTTTGTTATTTTTATACGTATTCAATTTTCTTCGTGTCTCTTTTAGGAGCATTCGCGTTCATCGGCTTCTATCACCGTCACTCGGAGACGACGTACGTGGGTCCTCACGCTGAACAGTTCCAGGCTAAAGACCCCAGCCAGGGCTTGTACTGTCATTCTGATGATAACTGGAGTGATGCACAGTGTATTTATAAGTAAGTGTAGAAAGAAATATTCTTTCTTTATGATTTCTTTTTTTTTAAACAATTCCTGCACTAAGAATTGCTCTTGTGTCGCGGGGATTTATACAAATATATAAACAACGGACACAAAGTACAACCAGACCCGCGTCAATTATTTGTGGAACGCACAAATATTTGTTCTGTGTGGGAATAGAACTTAGAATACCTTATACGCTGATTAATATGGATGAGCTTATGCTATTAAATAGACTTTGTAGTTCAAGAATACGGGTAATGAGGTTTTTATATCATTGAAGAGTATGTCTTTGTTATAGTATATTTATCAGTTACCATAGTACAAGCTCTGCTTATTTTGGAATCAGATAACCGTGTATGAGCGGTCCAAAACTATTTATTCTATTAAATGTTTTACGTCATACACCGCTAGATGGCATTATACTCAATTAACGCTGTCGTCTTCCAGGATCAATCCCCGCGAGGAGTTCCCGGAGTCAGTGGAATATGAGCCGAAGATCTCGTACTTCTGCGGTCCTTACCGTTACTTCATACCGGCGACGACCGACGTGAGGTGTATCTTCTCAATATTCTCCATGAATTTCGTCTTCCGCTTCGGATACGACGGCGTCACTTACAAGAGCTCCGATCTTTCGTTTGTAAGTTTCCTTTCCTCGAATGGTTAGTGGTCAACCTAGTGGCCTATAGTGTATACTTTATGATACTAAGGTCAGATCAATCTCCTAGTTGTTGTTTGTCGTATGGTTAGTGGTCAACCTAGTATCAAAGTTGTTCAAGCCGCCCAGAGGCCTTTGACGTGCCCTCCGAAGCACGGAGACGCCCAGTTCATATACCACTATGCGGTCACCTATAACCGCGGTTGCTTAACCCACGTTTACCGATCGGTAAGCGCTACTAGCTATGGGCCTTTTGTAAGTATACTTAATACTTTATTCTATATAGCTTTATAGATATTTATTTATTTTATAAAGCTCTACTATAAAAAAATCCCATGGCAAACTTCAATAAAACTGACCGCTGTGGCAAGGCAGCGTCTATTAGAACAAATGTCTTTAGTAATTATGGTTATACAAACATACATAATTATACAGGGTGTAAATGACAGCTAACCGAAAACTTTACTGGTAAGTTTGTGACACTGTATGCGCGAAATTTACTCCAACGATATTTCTCGGAAATGATTGGTTCCCGAGTTAGTCATTTTTGAGCGTTCAATGTATAGTGAACAACGCGATGTATCTCCGCACATGCCTACGAGATTTCTGGCGGCGGCGGCGCGCTGAGCGACGACATGTCGCGACGCGTCGTAGGTACGTACGCGTACCACCACGTCTATGCGCTCACTAGTATGCAACGCTATCATTAGATAACAATCTTATGTATCGTTTATGGTATCGTAAGTAGGCCCGTATGTTACAATAGCTCATAGTAAAATTGTAAGTAGGTAGGTTAGGTACCTACTTGGCTTACGTGAAATCAAACAATAATAGCAAAATGTAACCAATAATAAGAAAGTGCTAAAACAAATTGTTATCAATGTCTATCAACACGCAATTACTTGGTGTATGGCGAGAGTTTGAGTACCTTTGGATCCGGACATACAGGTGCAGATCACGCCGTGCACTTCCACGTGGTTCACCATACATAACACATCAACATTTCTTCCTATTTACGAACACAACTGCACTTCGAAAACAATAACAACAAAAATAATAACAATAAAAACACTAACAACTCAAAACCGGAACAATAACAAGTAATAATAAACAACAGTTCACACACGACACGACGAATAGGACATAACGAACGACACCGGTGAGGAGCTTCCGTCTTCCGCGAGCGAATTGCTCGAACTATTAATCAAAGAGAGCCGCCGGCGCATCTCCGCTCACTCGCGCCGCCCCTCGCCCGCGCCACCCGCTCCCTCCGCGCCGTCCCCGCGCGCGCCGCCGATTTGGTGACGAGCGACGAGTTAGGATCCCAGCGAGAGATTAGATTCAATAAAATATTGATGTGGCATTACTATTTTTACTTGTCACAGTTGTTACTCGTTGCATTGTAGTTTTATTCAAATACCAAATAACATTACAAACATTATTGATGTAAGTTTAAAATACTTTGATATTTGTAACATAAAATCAGATTAAAGTAAATAAAATAAACACGAAACGTTTATTTAATTAAACCATAAAAATGTAGGTACATAACAATGATAACAATCAATATCCATTAATATTCTTATCAGAGAAACTATCTTATCATAATTCATAATCCCCGGAGAATTGCTTAGCATCCATTTTGCCGTATCCCATCTATGTAACATCCACGCGCGGTCGCGGCGTCACGCGTCAGTACGGCCATCTACTTTTCGAGTCGCACCGCGCTTGTATGAAGTATGAATGAGCGTGTAAATATCGAATAGAATTTTGCAAGAACAAATGGAACAAAGCGACAATACATGTTAAATTGTTTATTAGAGATTTTATAGCGCTAAAGAATATCAATAGGATTTTTTGTCGTTCTGTATGTATTTGTACGTGTAATAATAAGATATCACACATTTTAAATCTTATGAATGTATTTTTTATCGGAGAGCGGGATAATTATGTCATTTTCATTTTTAACATAGAACAAATACTCAGTAACGCTGCATACTAGTGAGTGTGAGGCTGACGGCTGTGTGTGTAATCGTATCTGTGTGGCGCGCGTAGGTACGCGGCGTGACGTCGACCGTCGCGGCCGCCGCCGGCGCGGTGTCGTTGGCCGAACAGCTGATAGCAAATTTATACGTTGTTTTAATCCATTGCTGTTTTTTGTGAAAAACAGTAATATGGCGGATTTTTTTTCATATTCATGTTGCATTGTGTAGTATTAACGAAATAATACCAAAAAAATTAAAAAAAAACGCATAAAAATTCGGAAAAATCAAGAAAAAAGCGATGAAAATTTTCAGCGCCATAAGCACCAGAATCGTGTCTAGAATCATTTTTTTTTCGTTTTCGGTAGGCTGTCTTTTACACCCTGTATAATAGCTATATAATACATTTATTGAGGGCATGCAAAGTAACCCCTCCCCCTCGTTTGGGAGGAGACCCTTGCACTGCAGTGGGACAGATATGGGTTATTAAAAAAGCTATATAACCATACCATAAAAATAGTACAGCTTATCATAGTATTTAATGCTTCTTACTTTCTACCAGATGTATCAAAACGGCCAGGTGTTCTACACGGACGAGCCGTGGGCCGGCATGTCGTGCTGGAACTGGGCTTGCAAGTGGCGACACAATCAGAACCAACGCTCCAACGAGTTCTTCATCAACTGATCTGTCAAAACAAAACACTGTCACTTTCAACAATCCGCTTTGAGATAATTGCCAAACTTGTTTCTTTTGTAACCTTATTCTGAACCTAATACTGTATTCTTTTATTTGCTTTATTTTGTTAAATTATCCTCTCAAGCGCCCGGCCACCGTGTTAAGATGTTAATATTAAAATATGACGAAATCGGCGCTTAAACGCCAACCACCAATTCAATTTTGGGCGCCATTTTTGGCCTAGGCGCTTAACGGTAAATTTGAATTTGACGTATGAGCGCTCGAGAGGATAAGAGTTATTGATAAAAAGGTGATCACAAGTATTGAACTGACTTAAAGGAATTGATTGGACTCTGTTAAGTTAAAACACTGTATTTTAAAACTTACAGTATTTTGGATTGGCCCGACATTGATACAGTTTATTTCATAAATCGCCGCGCACTGACCGAGCAGCCTCGAGGCAATATCTCGGTCCCGCTCATTTCGATCGGAAAGAAAAGAGACCTAGATATTGCCTCGCGAGGCTGCTGCAGTCAGGACCCGGCTAATGACTTTTGAAAAATAAACTTATTATTCATTTCTTGTCATTTATTCCGACAGCCTCCGTGGCGCAGTGGTTTAGGTCACCACGCCGCTACCATTGCGTCAGGAGGTTACAATTCCCACACGCAACAATTATTTATGCGATCCACAATTTTCAGGTCTGCTTGTACTTTGCGTCCGTTGTTTGTATATTTGCAAAAGTCCCCGCGACACAATTCTTAGTGCGGGAGTTGTCTTTATAAAAATACAACTTAGGATTTTTCAGGTAAGTGAGGCCTTTGCTGTAGGCCTATGGGCTAAGGTAGACTATTCAGGATTGTCTCTACAAACTTTTTGAAGGAGGTAACTAGGGAATGTCAAGCCGCGTCCGCACTAAACGAGCTGCCTCGCGAGGCAATAAGGCGCTTAACACACTGCCCCGCACCACGCAGCGTAGCGCGTGAATGCGTGTTCGAACGTTGCTTGTAAGTATCTCCGTTTGTATGGAAAACACGCATAGTCTAACACACAGAAAATGCATCCACGCGCGTTCATGCGGATCACGCGCGTTCGTGCGTTTTCCATACAAACGGAGATACTTACAAGCAACGTTCGAACACGCATTGACGCGCTACGCTGCGTGATGCGGGGCAGTGTGTTAATCGCCTATCTCGGTCTCGCTCATTTCGATTTTAAAGAAAAGAGACTGAGATATTGCCTCGCGAGGCAGCACGCTTAGTGCGGACGCGGCTTAAGATTATATCTGTAGTGTGGTAATGGGTAACAAACGAACAATTGTTTGCTGTTTAATTTAGCTGGTAACCGACGTTCTATTATAAATTATACCCAACTGCATGTTTGCCGCAGTAGTTAAAGTGGTCACCTTGCGACAATAATCGTAGCGCCGCGTGTGGTGGGTTCGAATCCCACCCGGGACAAATATTTGTGTGATCAGCACTGGTTGTAATTTATCTATATAAGCATGTATTTAGAAGTATATAAGCATGTTTTTCAGTTATTTGGTTACCGTAGTACAAGCTTAGTTTGGACACAAATGATTATATGAATGATGAATGATATGAATGTCAGTCAAAGGGAATATGAGCATTTCTAAGTCTTAAAACAATTGGTACCACAATGCGTATAATGTATTTCAGTTGACAAAAAGTGTTCGGCAAATTGACGGTCACTATTCAGTACATTGCTGCTTTCACGTAACGTGTTAATCACAATTATCTAAGGGAGAAAACGATGTATAGCATAGTGAGTTTAAAATTGTTGTGTCCTATGGTCTTTTGGTAAGTAGTTGGGTAAGTTGTGGGCTCTAAAGCATAACGGAAGAGTAAATAAGGTGAAGACATTCTTTTACAATATTTTCTAGATAGAATACCTTGGTGCTGCAGAAACTGTCACCGAAAAAGGAAAATCTGATTTGTTTTTATACATTTTAATACAACATTTTAACAAAAGCGATAAAATTTCAATAATAGAACTGTATAATAAGTTAAAACCTATGACTACATTATGTTAAGAACTTAAGGCTAGTACCACCTTAATGTACCCAAAAACCAAAGTGAAAGCCTTCGACGTAGCGCTTTCGTAGCACTCCGTAGACCGCGTAGCTCGTAGCTTCAAAGCTCTGCAGAGCATTGTAGACATCGTAGCAAAAACAACAATTTTGGTTGAATTAAGGAATTTGTAAGACGCGCAAGTTGTGGGTGGTTCCACGAGCAGAATTTTTTTATAGCGAACTTTTGTTTATGAAGCATTGAGGTGCTGTTAATGTAATTAGGTAAGTGAAAATATAAATATTTTTATATTGAAGGTTCAGAGGAAATAAGCATCTTCATCATCATCAATAACCTAAGTCCTGCTAGATTCTTGAAGCGACATAATAGGAAAAAATATGATAATACATCTTTGAATATAAAATTGTGTCATTTACACCAATATTCAAAACCCATCGTCCTGGATTCCCTTGCATGAGACTTCTTTGATTCATCCTGATTCAGACCAAACAATACATACTTTAATATACTAAGGTGAAGTATTCAGGTGTCACAGAGTATTTCCTAGTTGTTGTTTGTCGTAGAGTTAGTGGTCAACTTAGTGTCAAAGCTGTTCAAGCCGCCTGAGAGGCCTTTGACGTGGATTAACGACTGTTATCTTAGTAGACAGCAGCCGGGACCGACATTTTACGTGCCCTCCGAAGTACGGAGACGCCCAGCTCAGATACCACTATGCGGTCACCCATCTATGGAATGACCCGCATTGATTAACCAATAGATCGTATACGACCGGCGAGCGCAACTGGCTACAATCTAATTCTAAGGCATTCGTTCCATTACTAGAATAAAATAACATGGTTTCCCTCACACAGCCACTTTTAGCGGTGGATGGACTGTTTCAGATTTGTGGGCTTTTTACAGTGGCGATATCTATGTGCTAAAACGGGTATGTCTTTGGGGAAGGCTTATAGTCGGACCTTTCATCCATGGTTACCTTGGAGTGATCAGTGAGGTGAGGTTAGGCATAGATAGTAGTGTCGACCAGCTCACGCTGATTGCGCTTAGATACTAGAATGTTCGAGAAGTGTCATTACATCAATTCGTATTGTCGTTCAAGTAGTGGGTAGTTGAACGAGCAAAATGACAATTAAATGTTGATTAAACAAACCTGCGTATTAGAAAAAACTCATCTGAATATCATCCTATGTGGAAAGCTGGATACAGCGATGATTTTTGATTTTATTGACGTTCAAGCAGGTTTTTTAAATATGTTTAGCTCCAAATAGCTACGTCCTTCGTAACCATTTCATATTTTTAGCTACACTTTGTGCTACGTCATCTAGGCGCCTTGGATCTTTAAACCCTGGAGCTAGGCTATAACGCGCCACAAACAAAACTATTTGATTTCTAACTGATAGTTTGACTAATCTAGACTTATAGTTGGGTCTATAATAAGTAAGTACAGATATACCAGGTTCAAATTAGTCTTGGTAAACTAATCAAATCATAGAATCCAGACGTAGATATGGCGAATGCTACTCCACATTCACCATATCTACATCACGTTGTAATTTTCTAAATATCAAATGTAAAAAAGGCCATAGTCAAAGAAAACGAAAGTCGTACAAGTTGTGGGTGGTTAAACGAGTATACCATTGTATTGCAACATTGTATTACTAAAGAATCTATGAAGTTGGTGCTTGCATCATCAATCATGCTGTTTGTTATTTTCATGTATTATTTATTGGGGATTTCAGGTTTACCAATGAGACTACTGAAACAGAGTATTTTTCAGTAGTCAGACATTATAATTTTGAGTGAAAGCAGCTTAGCCGATAGGCAAAAACAATAAAATAATCATTATGAGGCACGTGCTGAAAAGGCTGGCAAATTGTTGTTAGGTACATGCTAAATGAGTGCGTTTATGTAAAATGTTCCTTTATATTAGTGTCTGAATAATTAATATCTTTCGAACTTGTAAGAAATCAGGATTTCAGCTGCTATTGAGGAAAGCACACAGATTTTTGTGAAGAAATTCTGTCTTTTTCAGGCAATTTCACAAGCATAAGTCCAAGAATTGCATCAAAACTTACGATAAATGTGTTAAAGTAATAATTAACTTTACTTCTAAGTAGCTAATATTCAGTATTCGTGTCGAAAATTTACAATAAACATCATTATAACGAAATTTTCAAAGCAAAACATCAAAGCTCCACACCGTCCAAAGCGGCAACCAATCAGAACTCTGGAATTTTCTGATTGGCTGAATATGCGACGCCACGCCCCTTTTTGCGCCGGCACATGCAAAGGGTATAAATATGACGTCCCCAAAAGTTACGTAATATTCTAAATGTCGGAGTCGGAGTCGGGAGTCGGGCAGTCGGGCGTCGTCACTTGTCAGTTTGATTTTGACAGTAACTAATAAAATATTTATGAATGTGTTTTTTTTTTTTTTTTTTCTCGTGTAGGTGAGTGTAGGTAGTCGGTGCAATTGCAATATCGTAGTGTCACTAATGTCACTTGAGAGTTATAATAATTTGAATAAATTGTGAGTGAGTAACGTACGCGTGCAAATTGCAATGTGCATCGCGATGTGATTAGAGCTAATACATTTATATTATTTACGAGTATCTAGGTACTCGCGAGTGACCTAGGGAAGCTAGGGTGTGTTTGTGTTTGTGTTTGTGTTGCGGTGTGCCGTTATAATGATATAATATCATCGTCATCATCATCGTATCGTGTGCTTCGTAGGTATGTGTTCGGCGGCTTTGGGTGAGTTTTTTATTTCAGATAAGCTGTTAGCTGTATATAGGTATTATGTAGTAGCTAGTTATAGTGTATGATATTCTAGGTGTTTTGAAATTATAGTTACGTTACGAGTTAACCACTCACATGTCATGTAGGGTGGCATAGGTAACGTCGTCGGTTCGTGTATTGTTTGATTCGTCGTCGACTATCATAGCATAGCTATACAATTATTATAATTATTGTTGTTATTATCTCTCTCGTGTTATATACCTTAGTTAGTTAGTTAGTTAGTTGGTTGGTTACATAGCTGTGGTAGTTTATTGTTTTGTTAGTAGTTGGTTGGTTAGTTTGTTTGACTTTCTGTATACGCATCAGAAACGAATATGTATGTTTGTACATGATTCATGAATATATTGTTAGCCCTGAAAAGGGCTGTTTTTGGTAGTGGCGAGCGAGTGTGTCACGCACGCCGCCGTGAGGCTCGCGGCTGCTGCGACGGCGACCCGGTGGCGGGTCGCTCGCTGCCGCTGCTGCTGCTGCTGCTGCTGCTGCTGCTGCTGCTGCTGCTGCTGATGCTGCGGCGGCGGCGCGGCGGGACCGACGACGCGACGACGGTGTAGCGCGACCATGCACCGCACCCGCGCGTGTATAGCGCGCGCACTCGTTGGCTGCGGCCGGCGTGTGTGATATTTACTTCTTGGCTGCGGCTGCCTTCTTCGCGGCGGGCTTGGACTTGGGCGTAGCGGCGGCCTTCTTGGGCTTGGGCGCCTTCGGCTTCTTCGTGGGTGGCTTCGCGGTCTTCTTAGCCTTGGGTGCGGCGCCGCCCTTGGCCTTGGCGGGCGCGGCGGCCTTCTTGGCGGCGGGCTTCTTCTTCGCGGCGGCGGCGGCCTTCTTGTCCTTCGCGGCGGCCGAAGCCTTGGCTTTGGACGGCGATGCGGAGGCAGACGCGGACGCGGCTGCGGCCTTCTTGCTCTTGGCGCCGGCGGCGGAGGCGGTCGCCTTCTTGCCGGCCTTCGACGCTGCCGCTGCACCCTTGCCGGCGGCTGCCTTGCCCGCACCGGCGCTCGCGCTCGGCTTCTTGGCGGCGGCCGACTTGGACTCTAGCTTGAACGAACCGGACGCGCCCTTGCCCTTGGTCTGGATGAGCGCGCCGGACTCGACGGCGCTCTTCAGGTATTTTCTGATGAACGGCGCCAACTTCTCGGCGTCTACCTTGTACTGAGCGGCGATGTACTTCTTGATCGCCTGCAGCGAGGATCCGCTGCGCTCCTTCATCTCCTTGATAGCGTTGTTCACCATCTCGGACGTCTTCGGGTGCGTAGGCTTCGCCTTAGGTTTCTTAGCGCCGCCCGCCTGTCTTGCCTGTTTCTTTGCTGGTGTAGCGGGAGCGGGAGCTTCGGCGGCGACTGCTGTATCGGCCATTGTTGATTGTTGATAGATTGATTGCGAGAGTAAGTAAGTAAGTAAGTGAGAGAGAGAGAGAACGATCAAACAAACGTGTTCACGCGAGTGTGAAAGAGAGGTTCGATCTGAGACTTCGACTATCGTAGTAGATGTCGCCACTATACGCAACTTGCCACCCGATTAGCTACCTCGAGACTTTACCGTAACGAGGGCCATTCTGTCGCGAGACGATTTCTCGTATGAACACTTCATACTTTTCACTAACACGTATCTAATTAAATACAAATTTATTATATTTTTGTTATGTAACCACACTCGTTTATTGTATTTTCGTATACATAATGAACGAGACTATCTACCGGTACCGATAGATATCGCATAAAACGAACGATCGAGCCGGCGCTCACCATTATAATCCATACTGTCTACTTGGCATACCTCGCGTTCACTTCAAAATGTATTTTTCTCTATAAAACACAACGTTTCAGTTGTAAACGGTCGATAAATCAACAAGGAGGATATCGAGCTTGAAACGTATCAACATTTCATTTGTATTAACACTTTGGTCGAACGTATTAGACGATTAAAAGTGAACCTTCGTAAAACACGAAAGCGTTATACCACTTAAGGACGGGCGAGTCAGACCTGGTGGTATAACGTTTAATAAACTAATATAAAATTACAAAATACTATATTAAACAATGTGAAAGTGCATATAATGCAATTCAACATGCCAATAGACGAATAATCACGTTATGCACACGCTCAATCTCTCGCCGTACGTACACACACGGTACACGGTACGGAGACAGACACCCGTGTCCCGTGTAAGTTTAGTAGATTCATTCCCTTAGGCAGTGCTCTCAGTTACAGCTATTAATTATTATTATGTACCAGTGTCCAACAACACAACACTTACTTGAACACAATATTAAACACACACACAAATATTAATTAATTAATATTATGCATAAAATTTTCTATTTAGTTCGATTTGTCTAAATATGTATGTAAGTTTTAACAACAACATTACTTTGATGTTGACATGTACACATACCATATATAATATATCAATATGACAATTATTATTTTAATTATCATACAGTTACGTTAGTTAGTGTTAAACTGTTTATATTCTCTATTATTTAAATGTTACTCGAAACATTTTAATTCTAATCTTAATACCTATTATTAATGCTTGCATGTTATTTATTACTATGTACCTATTTGTAATTTGTACGGATATTTCTATTTCAGGTTACCGGTAAGCAGCTGAGCTGAGGCTGAGGCTGAGCCCTGAGGACATTCGACGTCGCAACGTAGCATCAACTAAGAAGAAACGCAGTCGAATGCAGAGAGAGACGATCCAGGTATGTCAGTCAGTGTTCTGGTTACAAATATTGTATTTTTGTAATATATGTACATACTCACTCATAACTTCAAACAAGTAGTAGCTGTACATAAGTAAGTTGACAGAGAGATACACCAGTATCAATGATTTTATCATAACACATTATATAGGTAGGTAGGTTACCTACGTACGTGTATTATACTCTATTCGTTTCATATAATATTGATGATTATGTTATAGTAAACTACTCGGTACGTTGCGTTCTAGCGTTAGTAGGTGAAGTGAATTTATTCATATATTATTATTATGTACGTGTATAGTAGGTATACAGTATAGTACTACTATGTAGTATAGTATGAGAGTTTGACTTATCGTGTGTTCATTATAGAAACATAAACTTTATAATAGTTTATATGAATCGTATGCGGCCCTGAAAAGGGCCTTTTTATTAGCGCTATCACATATGACGCGTACGCTCAACGAGCGATGCGCAATTGCGACAGTGCCGGCTGGAGGACGGGACGGGTGTGTGTGTCGTCGTCCGTCGAGCAGAAGCAGCTTAACCGCCGAAACCGTACAGGGTGCGGCCTTGACGTTTCAGCGCGTAGACGACGTCCATGGCGGTGACGGTCTTCCTCTTGGCGTGCTCGGTGTATGTGACGGCGTCGCGGATCACGTTCTCGAGGAACACCTTCAGCACACCGCGAGTCTCCTCGTAAATAAGACCGGAGATACGCTTGACGCCGCCTCTGCGCGCGAGACGACGGATGGCGGGCTTCGTGATACCCTGGATGTTATCGCGAAGCACTTTCCTGTGGCGCTTGGCTCCTCCCTTTCCCAGACCTTTTCCTCCCTTTCCGCGGCCGGTCATCTTCTTTGTTCTTTAGTGTTGTGACGTTGAGTTGAGCAGACAGACAAGTGACGCGCGCACGTTGTTCAACGGGCGAGCGCTGGCGAACGACTGGATGCACGGGCCAGTACATGCCCCTCATTTATATACGCGTTGCGGCGCTCGCTCGAGCTCGCTCGTTCGCTAGTCGATAGGTCGGTCGGAACTCGGACGCGCAGGGTTTGTTTTGTTTTGGCGGGCCGTGTGCGACTTGCTGCCTCATTTTAGTTGATATTATTGTATATGTATATTTAAAAAAAAAAAAAAAAAAAACGTAAATTTCAACTATTTACTTAATTATATAAACTAATCAAATAATATTTATTTATTAATATTATAACACACCGCCTTTAATATGGTTAGCAGTGTACAACATCATAATATTGATTAAAAAAAAAAAAAAAAAAGAAAAAAACAAAAAGTATTATTTTAGGTACCTATATTAAATTGGTTGTTAGATTTTGATAATTTTTATCATCATTCAGCAGTAGGTACCTATCTATATTTATTATAAGCATACAATACACGATCAGTATTATTTAAGGAGTGTCTGTCTGGTTAAAAGAAAAAGAAAAAAAAAAAAAAATGTATAAGTACAGTAATGTAGGTAATGAAATTCGACCATTTTGTATTTAGGATCTATTTCGTCCTATATGTACTGTCTCTATTATAATATGTAATATTATATAATATGTAGCTGTATGTACCACGCCAGTAAATATTGTAATTTGTCAAATATGATGGACTTATGTATATTGTGTGTAGGCCTGCATCTTTATAGCTAGCTTGTACAGGAATGATGATATCATGTTGCAACTGCTATATTTTATTTTATTATATTTATATGGGGACCATACTTGCAGTATTTAGATATTAGGTAGGTATATTGTGTGTGTTAATTAATAGTTTGTTTGACTTTTTAATGTTAGTTGCAGAAACATATTTTATTACAAAAATATATGACTCATGTGTGGCCCTGAAAAGGGCCTTTTTGGTATTCGGCTGAGCGGCAATACAAGTGTATACTTAATAGGTGTATACAACAATATATCGCACACCGCCTTGTACACGCCAACTGCAGTACTCGATAGTACTGACTGCAGTTAGGCGCGCTCTCCGCGGATCCTGCGCGCCAGCTGTATATCCTTGGGCATGATGGTGACACGCTTGGCGTGGATGGCGCAAAGGTTGGTGTCTTCGAAGAGACCGACGAGGTAAGCCTCGCTGGCCTCCTGCAGGGCCATCACAGCGGAGCTCTGGAAACGGAGATCGGTCTTGAAGTCTTGAGCGATCTCACGCACCAAACGCTGGAACGGAAGCTTGCGGATCAACAGCTCGGTACTCTTCTGGTAACGACGAATCTCACGGAGCGCTACGGTTCCGGGCCTGTAACGATGGGGCTTCTTGACACCACCGGTTGCCGGTGCGCTCTTGCGGGCCGCCTTGGTGGCGAGCTGCTTCCTCGGTGCCTTACCACCGGTGGACTTGCGAGCGGTCTGCTTGGTACGCGCCATTTCTTAATTGAATTGAATTGTACTGAAACTGAACCTGAACGAACGACGTGCGGTGCGAACGGCGCGACTGTGCGAGCGGGAATGAAACGCGCATTGCCCGTCCCACTCGTATTTATACGATCGACACGGGCCGACAGCGCGAACCGGCCGCGGCGAACTCACTTGGAATTTTCTCTCTAAATTCGTATAAATCCTTTATTTTAAAGCGTACATAATATATTATATTGTGTGTACGTGTTTATATTATTATTCTATAAGTAACTTGATAAACGTCAAACTATGATAAACGTCATTTTTTTTTTTTCTTTTTTTTTTTTTTCTTTATAACATTGAATGACAACTATTTGAACGAACGAAACATGAAACAAAATGCGTTATACCTATATGTTATTCTTACAATTATCATTATTTTATTTTTTTTTGTTATTTTTAAGTAAGTATTTATAATATTTTATTTAAGTACATAATATTGTATACCGTTCATCACCTATAAACATTACACCTATCACTGTATTTCTCCATCGACTATTTGCAGTTTAGTAACTTGATAAACGTCAAACTATGATAAACGTCTTTTTTTTTTTTTTCTTTTTTTTTTTCCCATATAACATTGAATGACAACTATTTGAATTTTATTGAAGTACTTAAAATAATATTAGGCAGGCAATATTATTATGTACGATATGGGTATAGTACTCTGGTCGTGGAGCTTCAAAGTGTCATTATATTATTATATTTATTATCATCATACTTTATATTATATAAATAATATATATGTATTGTTGTTTTTGTCAATAATATAATTCCATTGTGTTACTATTTTTCTGTGTGTATTAAATTTAATCGTTGCAGATCGTAAAGGATAGCGACTGGGAGTGATGGAGATAGGTTTTTTTTTATGTTGTTGTTTGACTTTTGACATGTTTATCAACAGAAACATACATTTTGTATGTTAAATTGTATATGAAAATATTTGTGGCCCTGAAAAGGGCCTTTTGTTTGTGCGCAACACATAGGTAGGTGAGTATGTGGTGAGCGCAACGGTGGCGGCGGTACAAGTGCAAGCACACGCTGTGCTCACTTGGAGCTGGTGTACTTGGTGACAGCTTTGGTACCCTCGCTGACGGCGTGCTTGGCGAGCTCACCGGGCAGCAGGAGCCTCACGGATGTCTGCACCTCCCTCGATGTGATGGTGGACCTCTTGTTGTAGTGGGCCAGACGAGACGCTTCGGCGGCGATGCGTTCGAAGATGTCGTTAACGAAAGAGTTCATGATCGACATAGCCTTCGAGGAGATACCGGTGTCGGGGTGGACCTGCTTGAGCACCTTGTAGATGTAGATGGCGTAGCTCTCCTTCCTCTTGTGCTTCTTCTTTTTCTTGTCGGTCTTGGAGATGTTCTTTTGGGCCTTGCCGGATTTCTTGGCGGCCTTACCACTTGTCTTGGGCGGCATGGTGCGGCGATTCAACAATCACACAACAATACAATACGGAGCGCAAAATTCGATCCGTGCGGCACGGTGAGCGGTTGGATTGTGGTTCGAAATTGCAGAGAGGCCGCTCTTATTTATCGGCGCTCTCGCCGCGCGGTGGTGGCGACCTAAGGGAGCGCGCGCCGTCGGACGGGCCAATAGGAGCGCTCCGATGCGGTCTCTGTAAGCTCGACGCAGTGCTGACGCACGCCCGGCAGCTACACATCGCGGAGCGCGGAAAGGGCGGGGGGCGATCGACGCGGTACAGAATACTGGCTAAGGCTGTTTAAAAAAAAAAAAAATTAAAAAAAAATTAAAAAAAAAAAAAAAAACACTCACACACTCTCACAATATAATATAATGCTAAGCCAAGTATGTTTTGTTTGTGTTTTATCTAATAGGTATACATATATTATTCACTTATTAAATGTATTAACTTTATCGTTAGATTTTTTATTTATTTATATATTTGCGTTCTGCGAACGACTGACATAGATGAAATAAATATTATAACCTAATTATTTTATTGTATCGGTGTTTACATACCATAATAAGAGTGTACATATTTTGTAATTATAAATACATACGTTGTTGACACGTGGATAAACTAAACTGTACTCACTATTAAGCATTTTTTATTATTTTTTTTTTATTTAAATCAGCACCTACATGCCATATGATAATATTTATTTAATGAGTTATCGATATTTCATAATTATGAACTACAACTAACTGCTACTACTACAACTGACATAGGTACGCAAAAAAAAAAAGAAAAAAAAAAAACATTGGTAAGTATTTGAATCTGGCTGAGATGACGTATATTTTTTTTTTTTGTTATTCCGTTTTACGGCCCTGTGATCTAGCACTTTTGAGCTTTTTTGTAATCTGTGGTTATATCGAAGTTACGGTATTGGTAATGAAATTAAATAGTGGAATTTGGGAAGATGACGTATATAATAATAATTGTTGCCATATAGTATAATATAATGTATTGTACTTTTATACTATATATTATCATACTTATTACGTTTATTAATTAATAATATAATTATTAAAAAATCTATTCGTTCGTGGGGGTTTTTTTTTTTTTCTCTGTTGTTGTTTGTTTTGTGTGTGTTTGACTTTTAATAATGTTGCAACAGAAACAGTCATTCATTATCATAGGATAATTATGATAAATAGATAGACTTTGATTCATATTGTGGCCCTGAAAAGGGCCTTTTGTAAGAAAAATGCACGCCGCCGTCGTCGTCGTCTTGGTCGTACGACAGCAACGTATCATTATATCTTCCCACGAAGTGCGTCGGGTGTGAGGAGGAGGAGTAGGCGGTGGTTTTAAGCCTTCTTCTCGGTCTTCTTGGGCAGCAGGACCGCCTGGATGTTCGGCAGGACACCGCCTTGGGCGATGGTCACGCCGGAGAGCAGTTTGTTCAACTCCTCGTCGTTGCGGATGGCCAACTGAAGGTGACGGGGAATGATCCTGGTCTTCTTGTTGTCCCTCGCTGCGTTGCCGGCCAACTCGAGAACCTCAGCGGCCAAGTACTCCATGACGGCGGCCAGGTACACTGGTGCACCGGCACCGACGCGCTCGGCGTAATTGCCGTTACGCAGGAGCCTGTGGATACGACCGACGGGGAACTGAAGACCGGCACGGTTGGAGCGAGACTTTGCCTTTCCCTTGACTTTGCCACCTTTGCCGCGGCCCGACATGTTGAAGAGTTTTTAAATTGAAGATTTGAAAACAAAGTTAAACACGTATGTACACACACAGCTGAAACCGTGTGCGCGCGCAGCGAGTAAGCGTTGTAGAGTGACTCGCCGACAGCAGGGGCATTTTATTATATACGCGATCGCTGGCGCGCAACCGTCGGGCGGGGAGCGGAGTCGACGCTCACGAACGAAACGGGCGAGAAAACAACACGATAATCGCCGCTATTGCGCGTGCGCGGCACTTTCGCGCCATTTCCACGTTATATTTTATGAATTATAGATTTATGATTTATGTATAATGTATAATATATATGCTCAGTATAATGATGAGAATATCAATACAAATAAAGAAAAAAAAAAAAATTTTTTTTTTTCGTCCTGCAGTCGGGCGTCGTCACTTGTCAGTTTGATTTTGACAGTAACTAATAAAATATTTATGAATGTGTTTTTTTTTTTTTTTTTTCTCGTGTAGGTGAGTGTAGGTAGTCGGTGCAATTGCAATATCGTAGTGTCACTAATGTCACTTGAGAGTTATAATAATTTGAATAAATTGTGAGTGAGTAACGTACGCGTGCAAATTGCAATGTGCATCGCGATGTGATTAGAGCTAATACATTTATATTATTTACGAGTATCTAGGTACTCGCGAGTGACCTAGGGAAGCTAGGGTGTGTTTGTGTTTGTGTTTGTGTTGCGGTGTGCCGTTATAATGATATAATATCATCGTCATCATCATCGTATCGTGTGCTTCGTAGGTATGTGTTCGGCGGCTTTGGGTGAGTTTTTTATTTCAGATAAGCTGTTAGCTGTATATAGGTATTATGTAGTAGCTAGTTATAGTGTATGATATTCTAGGTGTTTTGAAATTATAGTTACGTTACGAGTTAACCACTCACATGTCATGTAGGGTGGCATAGGTAACGTCGTCGGTTCGTGTATTGTTTGATTCGTCGTCGACTATCATAGCATAGCTATACAATTATTATAATTATTGTTGTTATTATCTCTCTCGTGTTATATACCTTAGTTAGTTAGTTAGTTAGTTGGTTGGTTACATAGCTGTGGTAGTTTATTGTTTTGTTAGTAGTTGGTTGGTTAGTTTGTTTGACTTTCTGTATACGCATCAGAAACGAATATGTATGTTTGTACATGATTCATGAATATATTGTTAGCCCTGAAAAGGGCTGTTTTTGGTAGTGGCGAGCGAGTGTGTCACGCACGCCGCCGTGAGGCTCGCGGCTGCTGCGACGGCGACCCGGTGGCGGGTCGCTCGCTGCCGCTGCTGCTGCTGCTGCTGCTGCTGCTGCTGCTGCTGCTGCTGCTGATGCTGCGGCGGCGGCGCGGCGGGACCGACGACGCGACGACGGTGTAGCGCGACCATGCACCGCACCCGCGCGTGTATAGCGCGCGCACTCGTTGGCTGCGGCCGGCGTGTGTGATATTTACTTCTTGGCTGCGGCTGCCTTCTTCGCGGCGGGCTTGGACTTGGGCGTAGCGGCGGCCTTCTTGGGCTTGGGCGCCTTCGGCTTCTTCGTGGGTGGCTTCGCGGTCTTCTTAGCCTTGGGTGCGGCGCCGCCCTTGGCCTTGGCGGGCGCGGCGGCCTTCTTGGCGGCGGGCTTCTTCTTCGCGGCGGCGGCGGCCTTCTTGTCCTTCGCGGCGGCCGAAGCCTTGGCTTTGGACGGCGATGCGGAGGCAGACGCGGACGCGGCTGCGGCCTTCTTGCTCTTGGCGCCGGCGGCGGAGGCGGTCGCCTTCTTGCCGGCCTTCGACGCTGCCGCTGCACCCTTGCCGGCGGCTGCCTTGCCCGCACCGGCGCTCGCGCTCGGCTTCTTGGCGGCGGCCGACTTGGACTCTAGCTTGAACGAACCGGACGCGCCCTTGCCCTTGGTCTGGATGAGCGCGCCGGACTCGACGGCGCTCTTCAGGTATTTTCTGATGAACGGCGCCAACTTCTCGGCGTCTACCTTGTACTGAGCGGCGATGTACTTCTTGATCGCCTGCAGCGAGGATCCGCTGCGCTCCTTCATCTCCTTGATAGCGTTGTTCACCATCTCGGACGTCTTCGGGTGCGTAGGCTTCGCCTTAGGTTTCTTAGCGCCGCCCGCCTGTCTTGCCTGTTTCTTTGCTGGTGTAGCGGGAGCGGGAGCTTCGGCGGCGACTGCTGTATCGGCCATTGTTGATTGTTGATAGATTGATTGCGAGAGTAAGTAAGTAAGTAAGTGAGAGAGAGAGAGAACGATCAAACAAACGTGTTCACGCGAGTGTGAAAGAGAGGTTCGATCTGAGACTTCGACTATCGTAGTAGATGTCGCCACTATACGCAACTTGCCACCCGATTAGCTACCTCGAGACTTTACCGTAACGAGGGCCATTCTGTCGCGAGACGATTTCTCGTATGAACACTTCATACTTTTCACTAACACGTATCTAATTAAATACAAATTTATTATATTTTTGTTATGTAACCACACTCGTTTATTGTATTTTCGTATACATAATGAACGAGACTATCTACCGGTACCGATAGATATCGCATAAAACGAACGATCGAGCCGGCGCTCACCATTATAATCCATACTGTCTACTTGGCATACCTCGCGTTCACTTCAAAATGTATTTTTCTCTATAAAACACAACGTTTCAGTTGTAAACGGTCGATAAATCAACAAGGAGGATATCGAGCTTGAAACGTATCAACATTTCATTTGTATTAACACTTTGGTCGAACGTATTAGACGATTAAAAGTGAACCTTCGTAAAACACGAAAGCGTTATACCACTTAAGGACGGGCGAGTCAGACCTGGTGGTATAACGTTTAATAAACTAATATAAAATTACAAAATACTATATTAAACAATGTGAAAGTGCATATAATGCAATTCAACATGCCAATAGACGAATAATCACGTTATGCACACGCTCAATCTCTCGCCGTACGTACACACACGGTACACGGTACGGAGACAGACACCCGTGTCCCGTGTAAGTTTAGTAGATTCATTCCCTTAGGCAGTGCTCTCAGTTACAGCTATTAATTATTATTATGTACCAGTGTCCAACAACACAACACTTACTTGAACACAATATTAAACACACACACAAATATTAATTAATTAATATTATGCATAAAATTTTCTATTTAGTTCGATTTGTCTAAATATGTATGTAAGTTTTAACAACAACATTACTTTGATGTTGACATGTACACATACCATATATAATATATCAATATGACAATTATTATTTTAATTATCATACAGTTACGTTAGTTAGTGTTAAACTGTTTATATTCTCTATTATTTAAATGTTACTCGAAACATTTTAATTCTAATCTTAATACCTATTATTAATGCTTGCATGTTATTTATTACTATGTACCTATTTGTAATTTGTACGGATATTTCTATTTCAGGTTACCGGTAAGCAGCTGAGCTGAGGCTGAGGCTGAGCCCTGAGGACATTCGACGTCGCAACGTAGCATCAACTAAGAAGAAACGCAGTCGAATGCAGAGAGAGACGATCCAGGTATGTCAGTCAGTGTTCTGGTTACAAATATTGTATTTTTGTAATATATGTACATACTCACTCATAACTTCAAACAAGTAGTAGCTGTACATAAGTAAGTTGACAGAGAGATACACCAGTATCAATGATTTTATCATAACACATTATATAGGTAGGTAGGTTACCTACGTACGTGTATTATACTCTATTCGTTTCATATAATATTGATGATTATGTTATAGTAAACTACTCGGTACGTTGCGTTCTAGCGTTAGTAGGTGAAGTGAATTTATTCATATATTATTATTATGTACGTGTATAGTAGGTATACAGTATAGTACTACTATGTAGTATAGTATGAGAGTTTGACTTATCGTGTGTTCATTATAGAAACATAAACTTTATAATAGTTTATATGAATCGTATGCGGCCCTGAAAAGGGCCTTTTTATTAGCGCTATCACATATGACGCGTACGCTCAACGAGCGATGCGCAATTGCGACAGTGCCGGCTGGAGGACGGGACGGGTGTGTGTGTCGTCGTCCGTCGAGCAGAAGCAGCTTAACCGCCGAAACCGTACAGGGTGCGGCCTTGACGTTTCAGCGCGTAGACGACGTCCATGGCGGTGACGGTCTTCCTCTTGGCGTGCTCGGTGTATGTGACGGCGTCGCGGATCACGTTCTCGAGGAACACCTTCAGCACACCGCGAGTCTCCTCGTAAATAAGACCGGAGATACGCTTGACGCCGCCTCTGCGCGCGAGACGACGGATGGCGGGCTTCGTGATACCCTGGATGTTATCGCGAAGCACTTTCCTGTGGCGCTTGGCTCCTCCCTTTCCCAGACCTTTTCCTCCCTTTCCGCGGCCGGTCATCTTCTTTGTTCTTTAGTGTTGTGACGTTGAGTTGAGCAGACAGACAAGTGACGCGCGCACGTTGTTCAACGGGCGAGCGCTGGCGAACGACTGGATGCACGGGCCAGTACATGCCCCTCATTTATATACGCGTTGCGGCGCTCGCTCGAGCTCGCTCGTTCGCTAGTCGATAGGTCGGTCGGAACTCGGACGCGCAGGGTTTGTTTTGTTTTGGCGGGCCGTGTGCGACTTGCTGCCTCATTTTAGTTGATATTATTGTATATGTATATTTAAAAAAAAAAAAAAAAAAAACGTAAATTTCAACTATTTACTTAATTATATAAACTAATCAAATAATATTTATTTATTAATATTATAACACACCGCCTTTAATATGGTTAGCAGTGTACAACATCATAATATTGATTAAAAAAAAAAAAAAAAAAGAAAAAAACAAAAAGTATTATTTTAGGTACCTATATTAAATTGGTTGTTAGATTTTGATAATTTTTATCATCATTCAGCAGTAGGTACCTATCTATATTTATTATAAGCATACAATACACGATCAGTATTATTTAAGGAGTGTCTGTCTGGTTAAAAGAAAAAGAAAAAAAAAAAAAAATGTATAAGTACAGTAATGTAGGTAATGAAATTCGACCATTTTGTATTTAGGATCTATTTCGTCCTATATGTACTGTCTCTATTATAATATGTAATATTATATAATATGTAGCTGTATGTACCACGCCAGTAAATATTGTAATTTGTCAAATATGATGGACTTATGTATATTGTGTGTAGGCCTGCATCTTTATAGCTAGCTTGTACAGGAATGATGATATCATGTTGCAACTGCTATATTTTATTTTATTATATTTATATGGGGACCATACTTGCAGTATTTAGATATTAGGTAGGTATATTGTGTGTGTTAATTAATAGTTTGTTTGACTTTTTAATGTTAGTTGCAGAAACATATTTTATTACAAAAATATATGACTCATGTGTGGCCCTGAAAAGGGCCTTTTTGGTATTCGGCTGAGCGGCAATACAAGTGTATACTTAATAGGTGTATACAACAATATATCGCACACCGCCTTGTACACGCCAACTGCAGTACTCGATAGTACTGACTGCAGTTAGGCGCGCTCTCCGCGGATCCTGCGCGCCAGCTGTATATCCTTGGGCATGATGGTGACACGCTTGGCGTGGATGGCGCAAAGGTTGGTGTCTTCGAAGAGACCGACGAGGTAAGCCTCGCTGGCCTCCTGCAGGGCCATCACAGCGGAGCTCTGGAAACGGAGATCGGTCTTGAAGTCTTGAGCGATCTCACGCACCAAACGCTGGAACGGAAGCTTGCGGATCAACAGCTCGGTACTCTTCTGGTAACGACGAATCTCACGGAGCGCTACGGTTCCGGGCCTGTAACGATGGGGCTTCTTGACACCACCGGTTGCCGGTGCGCTCTTGCGGGCCGCCTTGGTGGCGAGCTGCTTCCTCGGTGCCTTACCACCGGTGGACTTGCGAGCGGTCTGCTTGGTACGCGCCATTTCTTAATTGAATTGAATTGTACTGAAACTGAACCTGAACGAACGACGTGCGGTGCGAACGGCGCGACTGTGCGAGCGGGAATGAAACGCGCATTGCCCGTCCCACTCGTATTTATACGATCGACACGGGCCGACAGCGCGAACCGGCCGCGGCGAACTCACTTGGAATTTTCTCTCTAAATTCGTATAAATCCTTTATTTTAAAGCGTACATAATATATTATATTGTGTGTACGTGTTTATATTATTATTCTATAAGTAACTTGATAAACGTCAAACTATGATAAACGTCATTTTTTTTTTTTCTTTTTTTTTTTTTTCTTTATAACATTGAATGACAACTATTTGAACGAACGAAACATGAAACAAAATGCGTTATACCTATATGTTATTCTTACAATTATCATTATTTTATTTTTTTTTGTTATTTTTAAGTAAGTATTTATAATATTTTATTTAAGTACATAATATTGTATACCGTTCATCACCTATAAACATTACACCTATCACTGTATTTCTCCATCGACTATTTGCAGTTTAGTAACTTGATAAACGTCAAACTATGATAAACGTCTTTTTTTTTTTTTTCTTTTTTTTTTTCCCATATAACATTGAATGACAACTATTTGAATTTTATTGAAGTACTTAAAATAATATTAGGCAGGCAATATTATTATGTACGATATGGGTATAGTACTCTGGTCGTGGAGCTTCAAAGTGTCATTATATTATTATATTTATTATCATCATACTTTATATTATATAAATAATATATATGTATTGTTGTTTTTGTCAATAATATAATTCCATTGTGTTACTATTTTTCTGTGTGTATTAAATTTAATCGTTGCAGATCGTAAAGGATAGCGACTGGGAGTGATGGAGATAGGTTTTTTTTTATGTTGTTGTTTGACTTTTGACATGTTTATCAACAGAAACATACATTTTGTATGTTAAATTGTATATGAAAATATTTGTGGCCCTGAAAAGGGCCTTTTGTTTGTGCGCAACACATAGGTAGGTGAGTATGTGGTGAGCGCAACGGTGGCGGCGGTACAAGTGCAAGCACACGCTGTGCTCACTTGGAGCTGGTGTACTTGGTGACAGCTTTGGTACCCTCGCTGACGGCGTGCTTGGCGAGCTCACCGGGCAGCAGGAGCCTCACGGATGTCTGCACCTCCCTCGATGTGATGGTGGACCTCTTGTTGTAGTGGGCCAGACGAGACGCTTCGGCGGCGATGCGTTCGAAGATGTCGTTAACGAAAGAGTTCATGATCGACATAGCCTTCGAGGAGATACCGGTGTCGGGGTGGACCTGCTTGAGCACCTTGTAGATGTAGATGGCGTAGCTCTCCTTCCTCTTGTGCTTCTTCTTTTTCTTGTCGGTCTTGGAGATGTTCTTTTGGGCCTTGCCGGATTTCTTGGCGGCCTTACCACTTGTCTTGGGCGGCATGGTGCGGCGATTCAACAATCACACAACAATACAATACGGAGCGCAAAATTCGATCCGTGCGGCACGGTGAGCGGTTGGATTGTGGTTCGAAATTGCAGAGAGGCCGCTCTTATTTATCGGCGCTCTCGCCGCGCGGTGGTGGCGACCTAAGGGAGCGCGCGCCGTCGGACGGGCCAATAGGAGCGCTCCGATGCGGTCTCTGTAAGCTCGACGCAGTGCTGACGCACGCCCGGCAGCTACACATCGCGGAGCGCGGAAAGGGCGGGGGGCGATCGACGCGGTACAGAATACTGGCTAAGGCTGTTTAAAAAAAAAAAAAATTAAAAAAAAATTAAAAAAAAAAAAAAAACACTCACACACTCTCACAATATAATATAATGCTAAGCCAAGTATGTTTTGTTTGTGTTTTATCTAATAGGTATACATATATTATTCACTTATTAAATGTATTAACTTTATCGTTAGATTTTTTATTTATTTATATATTTGCGTTCTGCGAACGACTGACATAGATGAAATAAATATTATAACCTAATTATTTTATTGTATCGGTGTTTACATACCATAATAAGAGTGTACATATTTTGTAATTATAAATACATACGTTGTTGACACGTGGATAAACTAAACTGTACTCACTATTAAGCATTTTTTATTATTTTTTTTTTATTTAAATCAGCACCTACATGCCATATGATAATATTTATTTAATGAGTTATCGATATTTCATAATTATGAACTACAACTAACTGCTACTACTACAACTGACATAGGTACGCAAAAAAAAAAAGAAAAAAAAAAAACATTGGTAAGTATTTGAATCTGGCTGAGATGACGTATATTTTTTTTTTTTGTTATTCCGTTTTACGGCCCTGTGATCTAGCACTTTTGAGCTTTTTTGTAATCTGTGGTTATATCGAAGTTACGGTATTGGTAATGAAATTAAATAGTGGAATTTGGGAAGATGACGTATATAATAATAATTGTTGCCATATAGTATAATATAATGTATTGTACTTTTATACTATATATTATCATACTTATTACGTTTATTAATTAATAATATAATTATTAAAAAATCTATTCGTTCGTGGGGGTTTTTTTTTTTTCTCTGTTGTTGTTTGTTTTGTGTGTGTTTGACTTTTAATAATGTTGCAACAGAAACAGTCATTCATTATCATAGGATAATTATGATAAATAGATAGACTTTGATTCATATTGTGGCCCTGAAAAGGGCCTTTTGTAAGAAAAATGCACGCCGCCGTCGTCGTCGTCTTGGTCGTACGACAGCAACGTATCATTATATCTTCCCACGAAGTGCGTCGGGTGTGAGGAGGAGGAGTAGGCGGTGGTTTTAAGCCTTCTTCTCGGTCTTCTTGGGCAGCAGGACCGCCTGGATGTTCGGCAGGACACCGCCTTGGGCGATGGTCACGCCGGAGAGCAGTTTGTTCAACTCCTCGTCGTTGCGGATGGCCAACTGAAGGTGACGGGGAATGATCCTGGTCTTCTTGTTGTCCCTCGCTGCGTTGCCGGCCAACTCGAGAACCTCAGCGGCCAAGTACTCCATGACGGCGGCCAGGTACACTGGTGCACCGGCACCGACGCGCTCGGCGTAATTGCCGTTACGCAGGAGCCTGTGGATACGACCGACGGGGAACTGAAGACCGGCACGGTTGGAGCGAGACTTTGCCTTTCCCTTGACTTTGCCACCTTTGCCGCGGCCCGACATGTTGAAGAGTTTTTAAATTGAAGATTTGAAAACAAAGTTAAACACGTATGTACACACACAGCTGAAACCGTGTGCGCGCGCAGCGAGTAAGCGTTGTAGAGTGACTCGCCGACAGCAGGGGCATTTTATTATATACGCGATCGCTGGCGCGCAACCGTCGGGCGGGGAGCGGAGTCGACGCTCACGAACGAAACGGGCGAGAAAACAACACGATAATCGCCGCTATTGCGCGTGCGCGGCACTTTCGCGCCATTTCCACGTTATATTTTATGAATTATAGATTTATGATTTATGTATAATGTATAATATATATGCTCAGTATAATGATGAGAATATCAATACAAATAAAGAAAAAAAAAAAAATTTTTTTTTTTCGTCCTGCAGTCGGGCGTCGTCACTTGTCAGTTTGATTTTGACAGTAACTAATAAAATATTTATGAATGTGTTTTTTTTTTTTTTTTTTCTCGTGTAGGTGAGTGTAGGTAGTCGGTGCAATTGCAATATCGTAGTGTCACTAATGTCACTTGAGAGTTATAATAATTTGAATAAATTGTGAGTGAGTAACGTACGCGTGCAAATTGCAATGTGCATCGCGATGTGATTAGAGCTAATACATTTATATTATTTACGAGTATCTAGGTACTCGCGAGTGACCTAGGGAAGCTAGGGTGTGTTTGTGTTTGTGTTTGTGTTGCGGTGTGCCGTTATAATGATATAATATCATCGTCATCATCATCGTATCGTGTGCTTCGTAGGTATGTGTTCGGCGGCTTTGGGTGAGTTTTTTATTTCAGATAAGCTGTTAGCTGTATATAGGTATTATGTAGTAGCTAGTTATAGTGTATGATATTCTAGGTGTTTTGAAATTATAGTTACGTTACGAGTTAACCACTCACATGTCATGTAGGGTGGCATAGGTAACGTCGTCGGTTCGTGTATTGTTTGATTCGTCGTCGACTATCATAGCATAGCTATACAATTATTATAATTATTGTTGTTATTATCTCTCTCGTGTTATATACCTTAGTTAGTTAGTTAGTTAGTTGGTTGGTTACATAGCTGTGGTAGTTTATTGTTTTGTTAGTAGTTGGTTGGTTAGTTTGTTTGACTTTCTGTATACGCATCAGAAACGAATATGTATGTTTGTACATGATTCATGAATATATTGTTAGCCCTGAAAAGGGCTGTTTTTGGTAGTGGCGAGCGAGTGTGTCACGCACGCCGCCGTGAGGCTCGCGGCTGCTGCGACGGCGACCCGGTGGCGGGTCGCTCGCTGCCGCTGCTGCTGCTGCTGCTGCTGCTGCTGCTGCTGCTGCTGCTGCTGATGCTGCGGCGGCGGCGCGGCGGGACCGACGACGCGACGACGGTGTAGCGCGACCATGCACCGCACCCGCGCGTGTATAGCGCGCGCACTCGTTGGCTGCGGCCGGCGTGTGTGATATTTACTTCTTGGCTGCGGCTGCCTTCTTCGCGGCGGGCTTGGACTTGGGCGTAGCGGCGGCCTTCTTGGGCTTGGGCGCCTTCGGCTTCTTCGTGGGTGGCTTCGCGGTCTTCTTAGCCTTGGGTGCGGCGCCGCCCTTGGCCTTGGCGGGCGCGGCGGCCTTCTTGGCGGCGGGCTTCTTCTTCGCGGCGGCGGCGGCCTTCTTGTCCTTCGCGGCGGCCGAAGCCTTGGCTTTGGACGGCGATGCGGAGGCAGACGCGGACGCGGCTGCGGCCTTCTTGCTCTTGGCGCCGGCGGCGGAGGCGGTCGCCTTCTTGCCGGCCTTCGACGCTGCCGCTGCACCCTTGCCGGCGGCTGCCTTGCCCGCACCGGCGCTCGCGCTCGGCTTCTTGGCGGCGGCCGACTTGGACTCTAGCTTGAACGAACCGGACGCGCCCTTGCCCTTGGTCTGGATGAGCGCGCCGGACTCGACGGCGCTCTTCAGGTATTTTCTGATGAACGGCGCCAACTTCTCGGCGTCTACCTTGTACTGAGCGGCGATGTACTTCTTGATCGCCTGCAGCGAGGATCCGCTGCGCTCCTTCATCTCCTTGATAGCGTTGTTCACCATCTCGGACGTCTTCGGGTGCGTAGGCTTCGCCTTAGGTTTCTTAGCGCCGCCCGCCTGTCTTGCCTGTTTCTTTGCTGGTGTAGCGGGAGCGGGAGCTTCGGCGGCGACTGCTGTATCGGCCATTGTTGATTGTTGATAGATTGATTGCGAGAGTAAGTAAGTAAGTAAGTGAGAGAGAGAGAGAACGATCAAACAAACGTGTTCACGCGAGTGTGAAAGAGAGGTTCGATCTGAGACTTCGACTATCGTAGTAGATGTCGCCACTATACGCAACTTGCCACCCGATTAGCTACCTCGAGACTTTACCGTAACGAGGGCCATTCTGTCGCGAGACGATTTCTCGTATGAACACTTCATACTTTTCACTAACACGTATCTAATTAAATACAAATTTATTATATTTTTGTTATGTAACCACACTCGTTTATTGTATTTTCGTATACATAATGAACGAGACTATCTACCGGTACCGATAGATATCGCATAAAACGAACGATCGAGCCGGCGCTCACCATTATAATCCATACTGTCTACTTGGCATACCTCGCGTTCACTTCAAAATGTATTTTTCTCTATAAAACACAACGTTTCAGTTGTAAACGGTCGATAAATCAACAAGGAGGATATCGAGCTTGAAACGTATCAACATTTCATTTGTATTAACACTTTGGTCGAACGTATTAGACGATTAAAAGTGAACCTTCGTAAAACACGAAAGCGTTATACCACTTAAGGACGGGCGAGTCAGACCTGGTGGTATAACGTTTAATAAACTAATATAAAATTACAAAATACTATATTAAACAATGTGAAAGTGCATATAATGCAATTCAACATGCCAATAGACGAATAATCACGTTATGCACACGCTCAATCTCTCGCCGTACGTACACACACGGTACACGGTACGGAGACAGACACCCGTGTCCCGTGTAAGTTTAGTAGATTCATTCCCTTAGGCAGTGCTCTCAGTTACAGCTATTAATTATTATTATGTACCAGTGTCCAACAACACAACACTTACTTGAACACAATATTAAACACACACACAAATATTAATTAATTAATATTATGCATAAAATTTTCTATTTAGTTCGATTTGTCTAAATATGTATGTAAGTTTTAACAACAACATTACTTTGATGTTGACATGTACACATACCATATATAATATATCAATATGACAATTATTATTTTAATTATCATACAGTTACGTTAGTTAGTGTTAAACTGTTTATATTCTCTATTATTTAAATGTTACTCGAAACATTTTAATTCTAATCTTAATACCTATTATTAATGCTTGCATGTTATTTATTACTATGTACCTATTTGTAATTTGTACGGATATTTCTATTTCAGGTTACCGGTAAGCAGCTGAGCTGAGGCTGAGGCTGAGCCCTGAGGACATTCGACGTCGCAACGTAGCATCAACTAAGAAGAAACGCAGTCGAATGCAGAGAGAGACGATCCAGGTATGTCAGTCAGTGTTCTGGTTACAAATATTGTATTTTTGTAATATATGTACATACTCACTCATAACTTCAAACAAGTAGTAGCTGTACATAAGTAAGTTGACAGAGAGATACACCAGTATCAATGATTTTATCATAACACATTATATAGGTAGGTAGGTTACCTACGTACGTGTATTATACTCTATTCGTTTCATATAATATTGATGATTATGTTATAGTAAACTACTCGGTACGTTGCGTTCTAGCGTTAGTAGGTGAAGTGAATTTATTCATATATTATTATTATGTACGTGTATAGTAGGTATACAGTATAGTACTACTATGTAGTATAGTATGAGAGTTTGACTTATCGTGTGTTCATTATAGAAACATAAACTTTATAATAGTTTATATGAATCGTATGCGGCCCTGAAAAGGGCCTTTTTATTAGCGCTATCACATATGACGCGTACGCTCAACGAGCGATGCGCAATTGCGACAGTGCCGGCTGGAGGACGGGACGGGTGTGTGTGTCGTCGTCCGTCGAGCAGAAGCAGCTTAACCGCCGAAACCGTACAGGGTGCGGCCTTGACGTTTCAGCGCGTAGACGACGTCCATGGCGGTGACGGTCTTCCTCTTGGCGTGCTCGGTGTATGTGACGGCGTCGCGGATCACGTTCTCGAGGAACACCTTCAGCACACCGCGAGTCTCCTCGTAAATAAGACCGGAGATACGCTTGACGCCGCCTCTGCGCGCGAGACGACGGATGGCGGGCTTCGTGATACCCTGGATGTTATCGCGAAGCACTTTCCTGTGGCGCTTGGCTCCTCCCTTTCCCAGACCTTTTCCTCCCTTTCCGCGGCCGGTCATCTTCTTTGTTCTTTAGTGTTGTGACGTTGAGTTGAGCAGACAGACAAGTGACGCGCGCACGTTGTTCAACGGGCGAGCGCTGGCGAACGACTGGAGATGCACGGGCCAGTACATGCCCCTCATTTATATACGCGTTGCGGCGCTCGCTCGAGCTCGCTCGTTCGCTAGTCGATAGGTCGGTCGGAACTCGGACGCGCAGGGTTTGTTTTGTTTTGGCGGGCCGTGTGCGACTTGCTGCCTCATTTTAGTTGATATTATTGTATATGTATATTTAAAAAAAAAAAAAAAAAAAACGTAAATTTCAACTATTTACTTAATTATATAAACTAATCAAATAATATTTATTTATTAATATTATAACACACCGCCTTTAATATGGTTAGCAGTGTACAACATCATAATATTGATTAAAAAAAAAAAAAAAAAAGAAAAAAACAAAAAGTATTATTTTAGGTACCTATATTAAATTGGTTGTTAGATTTTGATAATTTTTATCATCATTCAGCAGTAGGTACCTATCTATATTTATTATAAGCATACAATACACGATCAGTATTATTTAAGGAGTGTCTGTCTGGTTAAAAGAAAAAGAAAAAAAAAAAAAAATGTATAAGTACAGTAATGTAGGTAATGAAATTCGACCATTTTGTATTTAGGATCTATTTCGTCCTATATGTACTGTCTCTATTATAATATGTAATATTATATAATATGTAGCTGTATGTACCACGCCAGTAAATATTGTAATTTGTCAAATATGATGGACTTATGTATATTGTGTGTAGGCCTGCATCTTTATAGCTAGCTTGTACAGGAATGATGATATCATGTTGCAACTGCTATATTTTATTTTATTATATTTATATGGGGACCATACTTGCAGTATTTAGATATTAGGTAGGTATATTGTGTGTGTTAATTAATAGTTTGTTTGACTTTTTAATGTTAGTTGCAGAAACATATTTTATTACAAAAATATATGACTCATGTGTGGCCCTGAAAAGGGCCTTTTTGGTATTCGGCTGAGCGGCAATACAAGTGTATACTTAATAGGTGTATACAACAATATATCGCACACCGCCTTGTACACGCCAACTGCAGTACTCGATAGTACTGACTGCAGTTAGGCGCGCTCTCCGCGGATCCTGCGCGCCAGCTGTATATCCTTGGGCATGATGGTGACACGCTTGGCGTGGATGGCGCAAAGGTTGGTGTCTTCGAAGAGACCGACGAGGTAAGCCTCGCTGGCCTCCTGCAGGGCCATCACAGCGGAGCTCTGGAAACGGAGATCGGTCTTGAAGTCTTGAGCGATCTCACGCACCAAACGCTGGAACGGAAGCTTGCGGATCAACAGCTCGGTACTCTTCTGGTAACGACGAATCTCACGGAGCGCTACGGTTCCGGGCCTGTAACGATGGGGCTTCTTGACACCACCGGTTGCCGGTGCGCTCTTGCGGGCCGCCTTGGTGGCGAGCTGCTTCCTCGGTGCCTTACCACCGGTGGACTTGCGAGCGGTCTGCTTGGTACGCGCCATTTCTTAATTGAATTGAATTGTACTGAAACTGAACCTGAACGAACGACGTGCGGTGCGAACGGCGCGACTGTGCGAGCGGGAATGAAACGCGCATTGCCCGTCCCACTCGTATTTATACGATCGACACGGGCCGACAGCGCGAACCGGCCGCGGCGAACTCACTTGGAATTTTCTCTCTAAATTCGTATAAATCCTTTATTTTAAAGCGTACATAATATATTATATTGTGTGTACGTGTTTATATTATTATTCTATAAGTAACTTGATAAACGTCAAACTATGATAAACGTCATTTTTTTTTTTTCTTTTTTTTTTTTTTCTTTATAACATTGAATGACAACTATTTGAACGAACGAAACATGAAACAAAATGCGTTATACCTATATGTTATTCTTACAATTATCATTATTTTATTTTTTTTTGTTATTTTTAAGTAAGTATTTATAATATTTTATTTAAGTACATAATATTGTATACCGTTCATCACCTATAAACATTACACCTATCACTGTATTTCTCCATCGACTATTTGCAGTTTAGTAACTTGATAAACGTCAAACTATGATAAACGTCTTTTTTTTTTTTTTCTTTTTTTTTTTCCCATATAACATTGAATGACAACTATTTGAATTTTATTGAAGTACTTAAAATAATATTAGGCAGGCAATATTATTATGTACGATATGGGTATAGTACTCTGGTCGTGGAGCTTCAAAGTGTCATTATATTATTATATTTATTATCATCATACTTTATATTATATAAATAATATATATGTATTGTTGTTTTTGTCAATAATATAATTCCATTGTGTTACTATTTTTCTGTGTGTATTAAATTTAATCGTTGCAGATCGTAAAGGATAGCGACTGGGAGTGATGGAGATAGGTTTTTTTTTATGTTGTTGTTTGACTTTTGACATGTTTATCAACAGAAACATACATTTTGTATGTTAAATTGTATATGAAAATATTTGTGGCCCTGAAAAGGGCCTTTTGTTTGTGCGCAACACATAGGTAGGTGAGTATGTGGTGAGCGCAACGGTGGCGGCGGTACAAGTGCAAGCACACGCTGTGCTCACTTGGAGCTGGTGTACTTGGTGACAGCTTTGGTACCCTCGCTGACGGCGTGCTTGGCGAGCTCACCGGGCAGCAGGAGCCTCACGGATGTCTGCACCTCCCTCGATGTGATGGTGGACCTCTTGTTGTAGTGGGCCAGACGAGACGCTTCGGCGGCGATGCGTTCGAAGATGTCGTTAACGAAAGAGTTCATGATCGACATAGCCTTCGAGGAGATACCGGTGTCGGGGTGGACCTGCTTGAGCACCTTGTAGATGTAGATGGCGTAGCTCTCCTTCCTCTTGTGCTTCTTCTTTTTCTTGTCGGTCTTGGAGATGTTCTTTTGGGCCTTGCCGGATTTCTTGGCGGCCTTACCACTTGTCTTGGGCGGCATGGTGCGGCGATTCAACAATCACACAACAATACAATACGGAGCGCAAAATTCGATCCGTGCGGCACGGTGAGCGGTTGGATTGTGGTTCGAAATTGCAGAGAGGCCGCTCTTATTTATCGGCGCTCTCGCCGCGCGGTGGTGGCGACCTAAGGGAGCGCGCGCCGTCGGACGGGCCAATAGGAGCGCTCCGATGCGGTCTCTGTAAGCTCGACGCAGTGCTGACGCACGCCCGGCAGCTACACATCGCGGAGCGCGGAAAGGGCGGGGGGCGATCGACGCGGTACAGAATACTGGCTAAGGCTGTTTAAAAAAAAAAAAAATTAAAAAAAAATTAAAAAAAAAAAAAAAAACACTCACACACTCTCACAATATAATATAATGCTAAGCCAAGTATGTTTTGTTTGTGTTTTATCTAATAGGTATACATATATTATTCACTTATTAAATGTATTAACTTTATCGTTAGATTTTTTATTTATTTATATATTTGCGTTCTGCGAACGACTGACATAGATGAAATAAATATTATAACCTAATTATTTTATTGTATCGGTGTTTACATACCATAATAAGAGTGTACATATTTTGTAATTATAAATACATACGTTGTTGACACGTGGATAAACTAAACTGTACTCACTATTAAGCATTTTTTATTATTTTTTTTTTATTTAAATCAGCACCTACATGCCATATGATAATATTTATTTAATGAGTTATCGATATTTCATAATTATGAACTACAACTAACTGCTACTACTACAACTGACATAGGTACGCAAAAAAAAAAAGAAAAAAAAAAAACATTGGTAAGTATTTGAATCTGGCTGAGATGACGTATATTTTTTTTTTTTGTTATTCCGTTTTACGGCCCTGTGATCTAGCACTTTTGAGCTTTTTTGTAATCTGTGGTTATATCGAAGTTACGGTATTGGTAATGAAATTAAATAGTGGAATTTGGGAAGATGACGTATATAATAATAATTGTTGCCATATAGTATAATATAATGTATTGTACTTTTATACTATATATTATCATACTTATTACGTTTATTAATTAATAATATAATTATTAAAAAATCTATTCGTTCGTGGGGGTTTTTTTTTTTTTCTCTGTTGTTGTTTGTTTTGTGTGTGTTTGACTTTTAATAATGTTGCAACAGAAACAGTCATTCATTATCATAGGATAATTATGATAAATAGATAGACTTTGATTCATATTGTGGCCCTGAAAAGGGCCTTTTGTAAGAAAAATGCACGCCGCCGTCGTCGTCGTCTTGGTCGTACGACAGCAACGTATCATTATATCTTCCCACGAAGTGCGTCGGGTGTGAGGAGGAGGAGTAGGCGGTGGTTTTAAGCCTTCTTCTCGGTCTTCTTGGGCAGCAGGACCGCCTGGATGTTCGGCAGGACACCGCCTTGGGCGATGGTCACGCCGGAGAGCAGTTTGTTCAACTCCTCGTCGTTGCGGATGGCCAACTGAAGGTGACGGGGAATGATCCTGGTCTTCTTGTTGTCCCTCGCTGCGTTGCCGGCCAACTCGAGAACCTCAGCGGCCAAGTACTCCATGACGGCGGCCAGGTACACTGGTGCACCGGCACCGACGCGCTCGGCGTAATTGCCGTTACGCAGGAGCCTGTGGATACGACCGACGGGGAACTGAAGACCGGCACGGTTGGAGCGAGACTTTGCCTTTCCCTTGACTTTGCCACCTTTGCCGCGGCCCGACATGTTGAAGAGTTTTTAAATTGAAGATTTGAAAACAAAGTTAAACACGTATGTACACACACAGCTGAAACCGTGTGCGCGCGCAGCGAGTAAGCGTTGTAGAGTGACTCGCCGACAGCAGGGGCATTTTATTATATACGCGATCGCTGGCGCGCAACCGTCGGGCGGGGAGCGGAGTCGACGCTCACGAACGAAACGGGCGAGAAAACAACACGATAATCGCCGCTATTGCGCGTGCGCGGCACTTTCGCGCCATTTCCACGTTATATTTTATGAATTATAGATTTATGATTTATGTATAATGTATAATATATATGCTCAGTATAATGATGAGAATATCAATACAAATAAAGAAAAAAAAAAAAATTTTTTTTTTTCGTCCTGCAGTCGGGCGTCGTCACTTGTCAGTTTGATTTTGACAGTAACTAATAAAATATTTATGAATGTGTTTTTTTTTTTTTTTTTTCTCGTGTAGGTGAGTGTAGGTAGTCGGTGCAATTGCAATATCGTAGTGTCACTAATGTCACTTGAGAGTTATAATAATTTGAATAAATTGTGAGTGAGTAACGTACGCGTGCAAATTGCAATGTGCATCGCGATGTGATTAGAGCTAATACATTTATATTATTTACGAGTATCTAGGTACTCGCGAGTGACCTAGGGAAGCTAGGGTGTGTTTGTGTTTGTGTTTGTGTTGCGGTGTGCCGTTATAATGATATAATATCATCGTCATCATCATCGTATCGTGTGCTTCGTAGGTATGTGTTCGGCGGCTTTGGGTGAGTTTTTTATTTCAGATAAGCTGTTAGCTGTATATAGGTATTATGTAGTAGCTAGTTATAGTGTATGATATTCTAGGTGTTTTGAAATTATAGTTACGTTACGAGTTAACCACTCACATGTCATGTAGGGTGGCATAGGTAACGTCGTCGGTTCGTGTATTGTTTGATTCGTCGTCGACTATCATAGCATAGCTATACAATTATTATAATTATTGTTGTTATTATCTCTCTCGTGTTATATACCTTAGTTAGTTAGTTAGTTAGTTGGTTGGTTACATAGCTGTGGTAGTTTATTGTTTTGTTAGTAGTTGGTTGGTTAGTTTGTTTGACTTTCTGTATACGCATCAGAAACGAATATGTATGTTTGTACATGATTCATGAATATATTGTTAGCCCTGAAAAGGGCTGTTTTTGGTAGTGGCGAGCGAGTGTGTCACGCACGCCGCCGTGAGGCTCGCGGCTGCTGCGACGGCGACCCGGTGGCGGGTCGCTCGCTGCCGCTGCTGCTGCTGCTGCTGCTGCTGCTGCTGCTGCTGCTGCTGCTGATGCTGCGGCGGCGGCGCGGCGGGACCGACGACGCGACGACGGTGTAGCGCGACCATGCACCGCACCCGCGCGTGTATAGCGCGCGCACTCGTTGGCTGCGGCCGGCGTGTGTGATATTTACTTCTTGGCTGCGGCTGCCTTCTTCGCGGCGGGCTTGGACTTGGGCGTAGCGGCGGCCTTCTTGGGCTTGGGCGCCTTCGGCTTCTTCGTGGGTGGCTTCGCGGTCTTCTTAGCCTTGGGTGCGGCGCCGCCCTTGGCCTTGGCGGGCGCGGCGGCCTTCTTGGCGGCGGGCTTCTTCTTCGCGGCGGCGGCGGCCTTCTTGTCCTTCGCGGCGGCCGAAGCCTTGGCTTTGGACGGCGATGCGGAGGCAGACGCGGACGCGGCTGCGGCCTTCTTGCTCTTGGCGCCGGCGGCGGAGGCGGTCGCCTTCTTGCCGGCCTTCGACGCTGCCGCTGCACCCTTGCCGGCGGCTGCCTTGCCCGCACCGGCGCTCGCGCTCGGCTTCTTGGCGGCGGCCGACTTGGACTCTAGCTTGAACGAACCGGACGCGCCCTTGCCCTTGGTCTGGATGAGCGCGCCGGACTCGACGGCGCTCTTCAGGTATTTTCTGATGAACGGCGCCAACTTCTCGGCGTCTACCTTGTACTGAGCGGCGATGTACTTCTTGATCGCCTGCAGCGAGGATCCGCTGCGCTCCTTCATCTCCTTGATAGCGTTGTTCACCATCTCGGACGTCTTCGGGTGCGTAGGCTTCGCCTTAGGTTTCTTAGCGCCGCCCGCCTGTCTTGCCTGTTTCTTTGCTGGTGTAGCGGGAGCGGGAGCTTCGGCGGCGACTGCTGTATCGGCCATTGTTGATTGTTGATAGATTGATTGCGAGAGTAAGTAAGTAAGTAAGTGAGAGAGAGAGAGAACGATCAAACAAACGTGTTCACGCGAGTGTGAAAGAGAGGTTCGATCTGAGACTTCGACTATCGTAGTAGATGTCGCCACTATACGCAACTTGCCACCCGATTAGCTACCTCGAGACTTTACCGTAACGAGGGCCATTCTGTCGCGAGACGATTTCTCGTATGAACACTTCATACTTTTCACTAACACGTATCTAATTAAATACAAATTTATTATATTTTTGTTATGTAACCACACTCGTTTATTGTATTTTCGTATACATAATGAACGAGACTATCTACCGGTACCGATAGATATCGCATAAAACGAACGATCGAGCCGGCGCTCACCATTATAATCCATACTGTCTACTTGGCATACCTCGCGTTCACTTCAAAATGTATTTTTCTCTATAAAACACAACGTTTCAGTTGTAAACGGTCGATAAATCAACAAGGAGGATATCGAGCTTGAAACGTATCAACATTTCATTTGTATTAACACTTTGGTCGAACGTATTAGACGATTAAAAGTGAACCTTCGTAAAACACGAAAGCGTTATACCACTTAAGGACGGGCGAGTCAGACCTGGTGGTATAACGTTTAATAAACTAATATAAAATTACAAAATACTATATTAAACAATGTGAAAGTGCATATAATGCAATTCAACATGCCAATAGACGAATAATCACGTTATGCACACGCTCAATCTCTCGCCGTACGTACACACACGGTACACGGTACGGAGACAGACACCCGTGTCCCGTGTAAGTTTAGTAGATTCATTCCCTTAGGCAGTGCTCTCAGTTACAGCTATTAATTATTATTATGTACCAGTGTCCAACAACACAACACTTACTTGAACACAATATTAAACACACACACAAATATTAATTAATTAATATTATGCATAAAATTTTCTATTTAGTTCGATTTGTCTAAATATGTATGTAAGTTTTAACAACAACATTACTTTGATGTTGACATGTACACATACCATATATAATATATCAATATGACAATTATTATTTTAATTATCATACAGTTACGTTAGTTAGTGTTAAACTGTTTATATTCTCTATTATTTAAATGTTACTCGAAACATTTTAATTCTAATCTTAATACCTATTATTAATGCTTGCATGTTATTTATTACTATGTACCTATTTGTAATTTGTACGGATATTTCTATTTCAGGTTACCGGTAAGCAGCTGAGCTGAGGCTGAGGCTGAGCCCTGAGGACATTCGACGTCGCAACGTAGCATCAACTAAGAAGAAACGCAGTCGAATGCAGAGAGAGACGATCCAGGTATGTCAGTCAGTGTTCTGGTTACAAATATTGTATTTTTGTAATATATGTACATACTCACTCATAACTTCAAACAAGTAGTAGCTGTACATAAGTAAGTTGACAGAGAGATACACCAGTATCAATGATTTTATCATAACACATTATATAGGTAGGTAGGTTACCTACGTACGTGTATTATACTCTATTCGTTTCATATAATATTGATGATTATGTTATAGTAAACTACTCGGTACGTTGCGTTCTAGCGTTAGTAGGTGAAGTGAATTTATTCATATATTATTATTATGTACGTGTATAGTAGGTATACAGTATAGTACTACTATGTAGTATAGTATGAGAGTTTGACTTATCGTGTGTTCATTATAGAAACATAAACTTTATAATAGTTTATATGAATCGTATGCGGCCCTGAAAAGGGCCTTTTTATTAGCGCTATCACATATGACGCGTACGCTCAACGAGCGATGCGCAATTGCGACAGTGCCGGCTGGAGGACGGGACGGGTGTGTGTGTCGTCGTCCGTCGAGCAGAAGCAGCTTAACCGCCGAAACCGTACAGGGTGCGGCCTTGACGTTTCAGCGCGTAGACGACGTCCATGGCGGTGACGGTCTTCCTCTTGGCGTGCTCGGTGTATGTGACGGCGTCGCGGATCACGTTCTCGAGGAACACCTTCAGCACACCGCGAGTCTCCTCGTAAATAAGACCGGAGATACGCTTGACGCCGCCTCTGCGCGCGAGACGACGGATGGCGGGCTTCGTGATACCCTGGATGTTATCGCGAAGCACTTTCCTGTGGCGCTTGGCTCCTCCCTTTCCCAGACCTTTTCCTCCCTTTCCGCGGCCGGTCATCTTCTTTGTTCTTTAGTGTTGTGACGTTGAGTTGAGCAGACAGACAAGTGACGCGCGCACGTTGTTCAACGGGCGAGCGCTGGCGAACGACTGGATGCACGGGCCAGTACATGCCCCTCATTTATATACGCGTTGCGGCGCTCGCTCGAGCTCGCTCGTTCGCTAGTCGATAGGTCGGTCGGAACTCGGACGCGCAGGGTTTGTTTTGTTTTGGCGGGCCGTGTGCGACTTGCTGCCTCATTTTAGTTGATATTATTGTATATGTATATTTAAAAAAAAAAAAAAAAAAAACGTAAATTTCAACTATTTACTTAATTATATAAACTAATCAAATAATATTTATTTATTAATATTATAACACACCGCCTTTAATATGGTTAGCAGTGTACAACATCATAATATTGATTAAAAAAAAAAAAAAAAAAGAAAAAAACAAAAAGTATTATTTTAGGTACCTATATTAAATTGGTTGTTAGATTTTGATAATTTTTATCATCATTCAGCAGTAGGTACCTATCTATATTTATTATAAGCATACAATACACGATCAGTATTATTTAAGGAGTGTCTGTCTGGTTAAAAGAAAAAGAAAAAAAAAAAAAAATGTATAAGTACAGTAATGTAGGTAATGAAATTCGACCATTTTGTATTTAGGATCTATTTCGTCCTATATGTACTGTCTCTATTATAATATGTAATATTATATAATATGTAGCTGTATGTACCACGCCAGTAAATATTGTAATTTGTCAAATATGATGGACTTATGTATATTGTGTGTAGGCCTGCATCTTTATAGCTAGCTTGTACAGGAATGATGATATCATGTTGCAACTGCTATATTTTATTTTATTATATTTATATGGGGACCATACTTGCAGTATTTAGATATTAGGTAGGTATATTGTGTGTGTTAATTAATAGTTTGTTTGACTTTTTAATGTTAGTTGCAGAAACATATTTTATTACAAAAATATATGACTCATGTGTGGCCCTGAAAAGGGCCTTTTTGGTATTCGGCTGAGCGGCAATACAAGTGTATACTTAATAGGTGTATACAACAATATATCGCACACCGCCTTGTACACGCCAACTGCAGTACTCGATAGTACTGACTGCAGTTAGGCGCGCTCTCCGCGGATCCTGCGCGCCAGCTGTATATCCTTGGGCATGATGGTGACACGCTTGGCGTGGATGGCGCAAAGGTTGGTGTCTTCGAAGAGACCGACGAGGTAAGCCTCGCTGGCCTCCTGCAGGGCCATCACAGCGGAGCTCTGGAAACGGAGATCGGTCTTGAAGTCTTGAGCGATCTCACGCACCAAACGCTGGAACGGAAGCTTGCGGATCAACAGCTCGGTACTCTTCTGGTAACGACGAATCTCACGGAGCGCTACGGTTCCGGGCCTGTAACGATGGGGCTTCTTGACACCACCGGTTGCCGGTGCGCTCTTGCGGGCCGCCTTGGTGGCGAGCTGCTTCCTCGGTGCCTTACCACCGGTGGACTTGCGAGCGGTCTGCTTGGTACGCGCCATTTCTTAATTGAATTGAATTGTACTGAAACTGAACCTGAACGAACGACGTGCGGTGCGAACGGCGCGACTGTGCGAGCGGGAATGAAACGCGCATTGCCCGTCCCACTCGTATTTATACGATCGACACGGGCCGACAGCGCGAACCGGCCGCGGCGAACTCACTTGGAATTTTCTCTCTAAATTCGTATAAATCCTTTATTTTAAAGCGTACATAATATATTATATTGTGTGTACGTGTTTATATTATTATTCTATAAGTAACTTGATAAACGTCAAACTATGATAAACGTCATTTTTTTTTTTTCTTTTTTTTTTTTTTCTTTATAACATTGAATGACAACTATTTGAACGAACGAAACATGAAACAAAATGCGTTATACCTATATGTTATTCTTACAATTATCATTATTTTATTTTTTTTTGTTATTTTTAAGTAAGTATTTATAATATTTTATTTAAGTACATAATATTGTATACCGTTCATCACCTATAAACATTACACCTATCACTGTATTTCTCCATCGACTATTTGCAGTTTAGTAACTTGATAAACGTCAAACTATGATAAACGTCTTTTTTTTTTTTTTCTTTTTTTTTTTCCCATATAACATTGAATGACAACTATTTGAATTTTATTGAAGTACTTAAAATAATATTAGGCAGGCAATATTATTATGTACGATATGGGTATAGTACTCTGGTCGTGGAGCTTCAAAGTGTCATTATATTATTATATTTATTATCATCATACTTTATATTATATAAATAATATATATGTATTGTTGTTTTTGTCAATAATATAATTCCATTGTGTTACTATTTTTCTGTGTGTATTAAATTTAATCGTTGCAGATCGTAAAGGATAGCGACTGGGAGTGATGGAGATAGGTTTTTTTTTATGTTGTTGTTTGACTTTTGACATGTTTATCAACAGAAACATACATTTTGTATGTTAAATTGTATATGAAAATATTTGTGGCCCTGAAAAGGGCCTTTTGTTTGTGCGCAACACATAGGTAGGTGAGTATGTGGTGAGCGCAACGGTGGCGGCGGTACAAGTGCAAGCACACGCTGTGCTCACTTGGAGCTGGTGTACTTGGTGACAGCTTTGGTACCCTCGCTGACGGCGTGCTTGGCGAGCTCACCGGGCAGCAGGAGCCTCACGGATGTCTGCACCTCCCTCGATGTGATGGTGGACCTCTTGTTGTAGTGGGCCAGACGAGACGCTTCGGCGGCGATGCGTTCGAAGATGTCGTTAACGAAAGAGTTCATGATCGACATAGCCTTCGAGGAGATACCGGTGTCGGGGTGGACCTGCTTGAGCACCTTGTAGATGTAGATGGCGTAGCTCTCCTTCCTCTTGTGCTTCTTCTTTTTCTTGTCGGTCTTGGAGATGTTCTTTTGGGCCTTGCCGGATTTCTTGGCGGCCTTACCACTTGTCTTGGGCGGCATGGTGCGGCGATTCAACAATCACACAACAATACAATACGGAGCGCAAAATTCGATCCGTGCGGCACGGTGAGCGGTTGGATTGTGGTTCGAAATTGCAGAGAGGCCGCTCTTATTTATCGGCGCTCTCGCCGCGCGGTGGTGGCGACCTAAGGGAGCGCGCGCCGTCGGACGGGCCAATAGGAGCGCTCCGATGCGGTCTCTGTAAGCTCGACGCAGTGCTGACGCACGCCCGGCAGCTACACATCGCGGAGCGCGGAAAGGGCGGGGGGCGATCGACGCGGTACAGAATACTGGCTAAGGCTGTTTAAAAAAAAAAAAAATTAAAAAAAAATTAAAAAAAAAAAAAAAAACACTCACACACTCTCACAATATAATATAATGCTAAGCCAAGTATGTTTTGTTTGTGTTTTATCTAATAGGTATACATATATTATTCACTTATTAAATGTATTAACTTTATCGTTAGATTTTTTATTTATTTATATATTTGCGTTCTGCGAACGACTGACATAGATGAAATAAATATTATAACCTAATTATTTTATTGTATCGGTGTTTACATACCATAATAAGAGTGTACATATTTTGTAATTATAAATACATACGTTGTTGACACGTGGATAAACTAAACTGTACTCACTATTAAGCATTTTTTATTATTTTTTTTTTATTTAAATCAGCACCTACATGCCATATGATAATATTTATTTAATGAGTTATCGATATTTCATAATTATGAACTACAACTAACTGCTACTACTACAACTGACATAGGTACGCAAAAAAAAAAAGAAAAAAAAAAAACATTGGTAAGTATTTGAATCTGGCTGAGATGACGTATATTTTTTTTTTTTGTTATTCCGTTTTACGGCCCTGTGATCTAGCACTTTTGAGCTTTTTTGTAATCTGTGGTTATATCGAAGTTACGGTATTGGTAATGAAATTAAATAGTGGAATTTGGGAAGATGACGTATATAATAATAATTGTTGCCATATAGTATAATATAATGTATTGTACTTTTATACTATATATTATCATACTTATTACGTTTATTAATTAATAATATAATTATTAAAAAATCTATTCGTTCGTGGGGGTTTTTTTTTTTTTCTCTGTTGTTGTTTGTTTTGTGTGTGTTTGACTTTTAATAATGTTGCAACAGAAACAGTCATTCATTATCATAGGATAATTATGATAAATAGATAGACTTTGATTCATATTGTGGCCCTGAAAAGGGCCTTTTGTAAGAAAAATGCACGCCGCCGTCGTCGTCGTCTTGGTCGTACGACAGCAACGTATCATTATATCTTCCCACGAAGTGCGTCGGGTGTGAGGAGGAGGAGTAGGCGGTGGTTTTAAGCCTTCTTCTCGGTCTTCTTGGGCAGCAGGACCGCCTGGATGTTCGGCAGGACACCGCCTTGGGCGATGGTCACGCCGGAGAGCAGTTTGTTCAACTCCTCGTCGTTGCGGATGGCCAACTGAAGGTGACGGGGAATGATCCTGGTCTTCTTGTTGTCCCTCGCTGCGTTGCCGGCCAACTCGAGAACCTCAGCGGCCAAGTACTCCATGACGGCGGCCAGGTACACTGGTGCACCGGCACCGACGCGCTCGGCGTAATTGCCGTTACGCAGGAGCCTGTGGATACGACCGACGGGGAACTGAAGACCGGCACGGTTGGAGCGAGACTTTGCCTTTCCCTTGACTTTGCCACCTTTGCCGCGGCCCGACATGTTGAAGAGTTTTTAAATTGAAGATTTGAAAACAAAGTTAAACACGTATGTACACACACAGCTGAAACCGTGTGCGCGCGCAGCGAGTAAGCGTTGTAGAGTGACTCGCCGACAGCAGGGGCATTTTATTATATACGCGATCGCTGGCGCGCAACCGTCGGGCGGGGAGCGGAGTCGACGCTCACGAACGAAACGGGCGAGAAAACAACACGATAATCGCCGCTATTGCGCGTGCGCGGCACTTTCGCGCCATTTCCACGTTATATTTTATGAATTATAGATTTATGATTTATGTATAATGTATAATATATATGCTCAGTATAATGATGAGAATATCAATACAAATAAAGAAAAAAAAAAAAATTTTTTTTTTTCGTCCTGCAGTCGGGCGTCGTCACTTGTCAGTTTGATTTTGACAGTAACTAATAAAATATTTATGAATGTGTTTTTTTTTTTTTTTTTTCTCGTGTAGGTGAGTGTAGGTAGTCGGTGCAATTGCAATATCGTAGTGTCACTAATGTCACTTGAGAGTTATAATAATTTGAATAAATTGTGAGTGAGTAACGTACGCGTGCAAATTGCAATGTGCATCGCGATGTGATTAGAGCTAATACATTTATATTATTTACGAGTATCTAGGTACTCGCGAGTGACCTAGGGAAGCTAGGGTGTGTTTGTGTTTGTGTTTGTGTTGCGGTGTGCCGTTATAATGATATAATATCATCGTCATCATCATCGTATCGTGTGCTTCGTAGGTATGTGTTCGGCGGCTTTGGGTGAGTTTTTTATTTCAGATAAGCTGTTAGCTGTATATAGGTATTATGTAGTAGCTAGTTATAGTGTATGATATTCTAGGTGTTTTGAAATTATAGTTACGTTACGAGTTAACCACTCACATGTCATGTAGGGTGGCATAGGTAACGTCGTCGGTTCGTGTATTGTTTGATTCGTCGTCGACTATCATAGCATAGCTATACAATTATTATAATTATTGTTGTTATTATCTCTCTCGTGTTATATACCTTAGTTAGTTAGTTAGTTAGTTGGTTGGTTACATAGCTGTGGTAGTTTATTGTTTTGTTAGTAGTTGGTTGGTTAGTTTGTTTGACTTTCTGTATACGCATCAGAAACGAATATGTATGTTTGTACATGATTCATGAATATATTGTTAGCCCTGAAAAGGGCTGTTTTTGGTAGTGGCGAGCGAGTGTGTCACGCACGCCGCCGTGAGGCTCGCGGCTGCTGCGACGGCGACCCGGTGGCGGGTCGCTCGCTGCCGCTGCTGCTGCTGCTGCTGCTGCTGCTGCTGCTGCTGCTGCTGATGCTGCGGCGGCGGCGCGGCGGGACCGACGACGCGACGACGGTGTAGCGCGACCATGCACCGCACCCGCGCGTGTATAGCGCGCGCACTCGTTGGCTGCGGCCGGCGTGTGTGATATTTACTTCTTGGCTGCGGCTGCCTTCTTCGCGGCGGGCTTGGACTTGGGCGTAGCGGCGGCCTTCTTGGGCTTGGGCGCCTTCGGCTTCTTCGTGGGTGGCTTCGCGGTCTTCTTAGCCTTGGGTGCGGCGCCGCCCTTGGCCTTGGCGGGCGCGGCGGCCTTCTTGGCGGCGGGCTTCTTCTTCGCGGCGGCGGCGGCCTTCTTGTCCTTCGCGGCGGCCGAAGCCTTGGCTTTGGACGGCGATGCGGAGGCAGACGCGGACGCGGCTGCGGCCTTCTTGCTCTTGGCGCCGGCGGCGGAGGCGGTCGCCTTCTTGCCGGCCTTCGACGCTGCCGCTGCACCCTTGCCGGCGGCTGCCTTGCCCGCACCGGCGCTCGCGCTCGGCTTCTTGGCGGCGGCCGACTTGGACTCTAGCTTGAACGAACCGGACGCGCCCTTGCCCTTGGTCTGGATGAGCGCGCCGGACTCGACGGCGCTCTTCAGGTATTTTCTGATGAACGGCGCCAACTTCTCGGCGTCTACCTTGTACTGAGCGGCGATGTACTTCTTGATCGCCTGCAGCGAGGATCCGCTGCGCTCCTTCATCTCCTTGATAGCGTTGTTCACCATCTCGGACGTCTTCGGGTGCGTAGGCTTCGCCTTAGGTTTCTTAGCGCCGCCCGCCTGTCTTGCCTGTTTCTTTGCTGGTGTAGCGGGAGCGGGAGCTTCGGCGGCGACTGCTGTATCGGCCATTGTTGATTGTTGATAGATTGATTGCGAGAGTAAGTAAGTAAGTAAGTGAGAGAGAGAGAGAACGATCAAACAAACGTGTTCACGCGAGTGTGAAAGAGAGGTTCGATCTGAGACTTCGACTATCGTAGTAGATGTCGCCACTATACGCAACTTGCCACCCGATTAGCTACCTCGAGACTTTACCGTAACGAGGGCCATTCTGTCGCGAGACGATTTCTCGTATGAACACTTCATACTTTTCACTAACACGTATCTAATTAAATACAAATTTATTATATTTTTGTTATGTAACCACACTCGTTTATTGTATTTTCGTATACATAATGAACGAGACTATCTACCGGTACCGATAGATATCGCATAAAACGAACGATCGAGCCGGCGCTCACCATTATAATCCATACTGTCTACTTGGCATACCTCGCGTTCACTTCAAAATGTATTTTTCTCTATAAAACACAACGTTTCAGTTGTAAACGGTCGATAAATCAACAAGGAGGATATCGAGCTTGAAACGTATCAACATTTCATTTGTATTAACACTTTGGTCGAACGTATTAGACGATTAAAAGTGAACCTTCGTAAAACACGAAAGCGTTATACCACTTAAGGACGGGCGAGTCAGACCTGGTGGTATAACGTTTAATAAACTAATATAAAATTACAAAATACTATATTAAACAATGTGAAAGTGCATATAATGCAATTCAACATGCCAATAGACGAATAATCACGTTATGCACACGCTCAATCTCTCGCCGTACGTACACACACGGTACACGGTACGGAGACAGACACCCGTGTCCCGTGTAAGTTTAGTAGATTCATTCCCTTAGGCAGTGCTCTCAGTTACAGCTATTAATTATTATTATGTACCAGTGTCCAACAACACAACACTTACTTGAACACAATATTAAACACACACACAAATATTAATTAATTAATATTATGCATAAAATTTTCTATTTAGTTCGATTTGTCTAAATATGTATGTAAGTTTTAACAACAACATTACTTTGATGTTGACATGTACACATACCATATATAATATATCAATATGACAATTATTATTTTAATTATCATACAGTTACGTTAGTTAGTGTTAAACTGTTTATATTCTCTATTATTTAAATGTTACTCGAAACATTTTAATTCTAATCTTAATACCTATTATTAATGCTTGCATGTTATTTATTACTATGTACCTATTTGTAATTTGTACGGATATTTCTATTTCAGGTTACCGGTAAGCAGCTGAGCTGAGGCTGAGGCTGAGCCCTGAGGACATTCGACGTCGCAACGTAGCATCAACTAAGAAGAAACGCAGTCGAATGCAGAGAGAGACGATCCAGGTATGTCAGTCAGTGTTCTGGTTACAAATATTGTATTTTTGTAATATATGTACATACTCACTCATAACTTCAAACAAGTAGTAGCTGTACATAAGTAAGTTGACAGAGAGATACACCAGTATCAATGATTTTATCATAACACATTATATAGGTAGGTAGGTTACCTACGTACGTGTATTATACTCTATTCGTTTCATATAATATTGATGATTATGTTATAGTAAACTACTCGGTACGTTGCGTTCTAGCGTTAGTAGGTGAAGTGAATTTATTCATATATTATTATTATGTACGTGTATAGTAGGTATACAGTATAGTACTACTATGTAGTATAGTATGAGAGTTTGACTTATCGTGTGTTCATTATAGAAACATAAACTTTATAATAGTTTATATGAATCGTATGCGGCCCTGAAAAGGGCCTTTTTATTAGCGCTATCACATATGACGCGTACGCTCAACGAGCGATGCGCAATTGCGACAGTGCCGGCTGGAGGACGGGACGGGTGTGTGTGTCGTCGTCCGTCGAGCAGAAGCAGCTTAACCGCCGAAACCGTACAGGGTGCGGCCTTGACGTTTCAGCGCGTAGACGACGTCCATGGCGGTGACGGTCTTCCTCTTGGCGTGCTCGGTGTATGTGACGGCGTCGCGGATCACGTTCTCGAGGAACACCTTCAGCACACCGCGAGTCTCCTCGTAAATAAGACCGGAGATACGCTTGACGCCGCCTCTGCGCGCGAGACGACGGATGGCGGGCTTCGTGATACCCTGGATGTTATCGCGAAGCACTTTCCTGTGGCGCTTGGCTCCTCCCTTTCCCAGACCTTTTCCTCCCTTTCCGCGGCCGGTCATCTTCTTTGTTCTTTAGTGTTGTGACGTTGAGTTGAGCAGACAGACAAGTGACGCGCGCACGTTGTTCAACGGGCGAGCGCTGGCGAACGACTGGATGCACGGGCCAGTACATGCCCCTCATTTATATACGCGTTGCGGCGCTCGCTCGAGCTCGCTCGTTCGCTAGTCGATAGGTCGGTCGGAACTCGGACGCGCAGGGTTTGTTTTGTTTTGGCGGGCCGTGTGCGACTTGCTGCCTCATTTTAGTTGATATTATTGTATATGTATATTTAAAAAAAAAAAAAAAAAAAACGTAAATTTCAACTATTTACTTAATTATATAAACTAATCAAATAATATTTATTTATTAATATTATAACACACCGCCTTTAATATGGTTAGCAGTGTACAACATCATAATATTGATTAAAAAAAAAAAAAAAAAAGAAAAAAACAAAAAGTATTATTTTAGGTACCTATATTAAATTGGTTGTTAGATTTTGATAATTTTTATCATCATTCAGCAGTAGGTACCTATCTATATTTATTATAAGCATACAATACACGATCAGTATTATTTAAGGAGTGTCTGTCTGGTTAAAAGAAAAAGAAAAAAAAAAAAAAATGTATAAGTACAGTAATGTAGGTAATGAAATTCGACCATTTTGTATTTAGGATCTATTTCGTCCTATATGTACTGTCTCTATTATAATATGTAATATTATATAATATGTAGCTGTATGTACCACGCCAGTAAATATTGTAATTTGTCAAATATGATGGACTTATGTATATTGTGTGTAGGCCTGCATCTTTATAGCTAGCTTGTACAGGAATGATGATATCATGTTGCAACTGCTATATTTTATTTTATTATATTTATATGGGGACCATACTTGCAGTATTTAGATATTAGGTAGGTATATTGTGTGTGTTAATTAATAGTTTGTTTGACTTTTTAATGTTAGTTGCAGAAACATATTTTATTACAAAAATATATGACTCATGTGTGGCCCTGAAAAGGGCCTTTTTGGTATTCGGCTGAGCGGCAATACAAGTGTATACTTAATAGGTGTATACAACAATATATCGCACACCGCCTTGTACACGCCAACTGCAGTACTCGATAGTACTGACTGCAGTTAGGCGCGCTCTCCGCGGATCCTGCGCGCCAGCTGTATATCCTTGGGCATGATGGTGACACGCTTGGCGTGGATGGCGCAAAGGTTGGTGTCTTCGAAGAGACCGACGAGGTAAGCCTCGCTGGCCTCCTGCAGGGCCATCACAGCGGAGCTCTGGAAACGGAGATCGGTCTTGAAGTCTTGAGCGATCTCACGCACCAAACGCTGGAACGGAAGCTTGCGGATCAACAGCTCGGTACTCTTCTGGTAACGACGAATCTCACGGAGCGCTACGGTTCCGGGCCTGTAACGATGGGGCTTCTTGACACCACCGGTTGCCGGTGCGCTCTTGCGGGCCGCCTTGGTGGCGAGCTGCTTCCTCGGTGCCTTACCACCGGTGGACTTGCGAGCGGTCTGCTTGGTACGCGCCATTTCTTAATTGAATTGAATTGTACTGAAACTGAACCTGAACGAACGACGTGCGGTGCGAACGGCGCGACTGTGCGAGCGGGAATGAAACGCGCATTGCCCGTCCCACTCGTATTTATACGATCGACACGGGCCGACAGCGCGAACCGGCCGCGGCGAACTCACTTGGAATTTTCTCTCTAAATTCGTATAAATCCTTTATTTTAAAGCGTACATAATATATTATATTGTGTGTACGTGTTTATATTATTATTCTATAAGTAACTTGATAAACGTCAAACTATGATAAACGTCATTTTTTTTTTTTCTTTTTTTTTTTTTTCTTTATAACATTGAATGACAACTATTTGAACGAACGAAACATGAAACAAAATGCGTTATACCTATATGTTATTCTTACAATTATCATTATTTTATTTTTTTTTGTTATTTTTAAGTAAGTATTTATAATATTTTATTTAAGTACATAATATTGTATACCGTTCATCACCTATAAACATTACACCTATCACTGTATTTCTCCATCGACTATTTGCAGTTTAGTAACTTGATAAACGTCAAACTATGATAAACGTCTTTTTTTTTTTTTTCTTTTTTTTTTTCCCATATAACATTGAATGACAACTATTTGAATTTTATTGAAGTACTTAAAATAATATTAGGCAGGCAATATTATTATGTACGATATGGGTATAGTACTCTGGTCGTGGAGCTTCAAAGTGTCATTATATTATTATATTTATTATCATCATACTTTATATTATATAAATAATATATATGTATTGTTGTTTTTGTCAATAATATAATTCCATTGTGTTACTATTTTTCTGTGTGTATTAAATTTAATCGTTGCAGATCGTAAAGGATAGCGACTGGGAGTGATGGAGATAGGTTTTTTTTTATGTTGTTGTTTGACTTTTGACATGTTTATCAACAGAAACATACATTTTGTATGTTAAATTGTATATGAAAATATTTGTGGCCCTGAAAAGGGCCTTTTGTTTGTGCGCAACACATAGGTAGGTGAGTATGTGGTGAGCGCAACGGTGGCGGCGGTACAAGTGCAAGCACACGCTGTGCTCACTTGGAGCTGGTGTACTTGGTGACAGCTTTGGTACCCTCGCTGACGGCGTGCTTGGCGAGCTCACCGGGCAGCAGGAGCCTCACGGATGTCTGCACCTCCCTCGATGTGATGGTGGACCTCTTGTTGTAGTGGGCCAGACGAGACGCTTCGGCGGCGATGCGTTCGAAGATGTCGTTAACGAAAGAGTTCATGATCGACATAGCCTTCGAGGAGATACCGGTGTCGGGGTGGACCTGCTTGAGCACCTTGTAGATGTAGATGGCGTAGCTCTCCTTCCTCTTGTGCTTCTTCTTTTTCTTGTCGGTCTTGGAGATGTTCTTTTGGGCCTTGCCGGATTTCTTGGCGGCCTTACCACTTGTCTTGGGCGGCATGGTGCGGCGATTCAACAATCACACAACAATACAATACGGAGCGCAAAATTCGATCCGTGCGGCACGGTGAGCGGTTGGATTGTGGTTCGAAATTGCAGAGAGGCCGCTCTTATTTATCGGCGCTCTCGCCGCGCGGTGGTGGCGACCTAAGGGAGCGCGCGCCGTCGGACGGGCCAATAGGAGCGCTCCGATGCGGTCTCTGTAAGCTCGACGCAGTGCTGACGCACGCCCGGCAGCTACACATCGCGGAGCGCGGAAAGGGCGGGGGGCGATCGACGCGGTACAGAATACTGGCTAAGGCTGTTTAAAAAAAAAAAAAATTAAAAAAAAATTAAAAAAAAAAAAAAAAACACTCACACACTCTCACAATATAATATAATGCTAAGCCAAGTATGTTTTGTTTGTGTTTTATCTAATAGGTATACATATATTATTCACTTATTAAATGTATTAACTTTATCGTTAGATTTTTTATTTATTTATATATTTGCGTTCTGCGAACGACTGACATAGATGAAATAAATATTATAACCTAATTATTTTATTGTATCGGTGTTTACATACCATAATAAGAGTGTACATATTTTGTAATTATAAATACATACGTTGTTGACACGTGGATAAACTAAACTGTACTCACTATTAAGCATTTTTTATTATTTTTTTTTTATTTAAATCAGCACCTACATGCCATATGATAATATTTATTTAATGAGTTATCGATATTTCATAATTATGAACTACAACTAACTGCTACTACTACAACTGACATAGGTACGCAAAAAAAAAAAGAAAAAAAAAAAACATTGGTAAGTATTTGAATCTGGCTGAGATGACGTATATTTTTTTTTTTTGTTATTCCGTTTTACGGCCCTGTGATCTAGCACTTTTGAGCTTTTTTGTAATCTGTGGTTATATCGAAGTTACGGTATTGGTAATGAAATTAAATAGTGGAATTTGGGAAGATGACGTATATAATAATAATTGTTGCCATATAGTATAATATAATGTATTGTACTTTTATACTATATATTATCATACTTATTACGTTTATTAATTAATAATATAATTATTAAAAAATCTATTCGTTCGTGGGGGTTTTTTTTTTTTTCTCTGTTGTTGTTTGTTTTGTGTGTGTTTGACTTTTAATAATGTTGCAACAGAAACAGTCATTCATTATCATAGGATAATTATGATAAATAGATAGACTTTGATTCATATTGTGGCCCTGAAAAGGGCCTTTTGTAAGAAAAATGCACGCCGCCGTCGTCGTCGTCTTGGTCGTACGACAGCAACGTATCATTATATCTTCCCACGAAGTGCGTCGGGTGTGAGGAGGAGGAGTAGGCGGTGGTTTTAAGCCTTCTTCTCGGTCTTCTTGGGCAGCAGGACCGCCTGGATGTTCGGCAGGACACCGCCTTGGGCGATGGTCACGCCGGAGAGCAGTTTGTTCAACTCCTCGTCGTTGCGGATGGCCAACTGAAGGTGACGGGGAATGATCCTGGTCTTCTTGTTGTCCCTCGCTGCGTTGCCGGCCAACTCGAGAACCTCAGCGGCCAAGTACTCCATGACGGCGGCCAGGTACACTGGTGCACCGGCACCGACGCGCTCGGCGTAATTGCCGTTACGCAGGAGCCTGTGGATACGACCGACGGGGAACTGAAGACCGGCACGGTTGGAGCGAGACTTTGCCTTTCCCTTGACTTTGCCACCTTTGCCGCGGCCCGACATGTTGAAGAGTTTTTAAATTGAAGATTTGAAAACAAAGTTAAACACGTATGTACACACACAGCTGAAACCGTGTGCGCGCGCAGCGAGTAAGCGTTGTAGAGTGACTCGCCGACAGCAGGGGCATTTTATTATATACGCGATCGCTGGCGCGCAACCGTCGGGCGGGGAGCGGAGTCGACGCTCACGAACGAAACGGGCGAGAAAACAACACGATAATCGCCGCTATTGCGCGTGCGCGGCACTTTCGCGCCATTTCCACGTTATATTTTATGAATTATAGATTTATGATTTATGTATAATGTATAATATATATGCTCAGTATAATGATGAGAATATCAATACAAATAAAGAAAAAAAAAAAAATTTTTTTTTTTCGTCCTGCAGTCGGGCGTCGTCACTTGTCAGTTTGATTTTGACAGTAACTAATAAAATATTTATGAATGTGTTTTTTTTTTTTTTTTTTCTCGTGTAGGTGAGTGTAGGTAGTCGGTGCAATTGCAATATCGTAGTGTCACTAATGTCACTTGAGAGTTATAATAATTTGAATAAATTGTGAGTGAGTAACGTACGCGTGCAAATTGCAATGTGCATCGCGATGTGATTAGAGCTAATACATTTATATTATTTACGAGTATCTAGGTACTCGCGAGTGACCTAGGGAATCTAGGGTGTGTTTGTGTTTGTGTTTGTGTTGCGGTGTGCCGTTATAATGATATAATATCATCGTCATCATCATCGTATCGTGTGCTTCGTAGGTATGTGTTCGGCGGCTTTGGGTGAGTTTTTTATTTCAGATAAGCTGTTAGCTGTATATAGGTATTATGTAGTAGCTAGTTATAGTGTATGATATTCTAGGTGTTTTGAAATTATAGTTACGTTACGAGTTAACCACTCACATGTCATGTAGGGTGGCATAGGTAACGTCGTCGGTTCGTGTATTGTTTGATTCGTCGTCGACTATCATAGCATAGCTATACAATTATTATAATTATTGTTGTTATTATCTCTCTCGTGTTATATACCTTAGTTAGTTAGTTAGTTAGTTGGTTGGTTACATAGCTGTGGTAGTTTATTGTTTTGTTAGTAGTTGGTTGGTTAGTTTGTTTGACTTTCTGTATACGCATCAGAAACGAATATGTATGTTTGTACATGATTCATGAATATATTGTTAGCCCTGAAAAGGGCTGTTTTTGGTAGTGGCGAGCGAGTGTGTCACGCACGCCGCCGTGAGGCTCGCGGCTGCTGCGACGGCGACCCGGTGGCGGGTCGCTCGCTGCCGCTGCTGCTGCTGCTGCTGCTGCTGCTGCTGCTGCTGCTGCTGCTGATGCTGCGGCGGCGGCGCGGCGGGACCGACGACGCGACGACGGTGTAGCGCGACCATGCACCGCACCCGCGCGTGTATAGCGCGCGCACTCGTTGGCTGCGGCCGGCGTGTGTGATATTTACTTCTTGGCTGCGGCTGCCTTCTTCGCGGCGGGCTTGGACTTGGGCGTAGCGGCGGCCTTCTTGGGCTTGGGCGCCTTCGGCTTCTTCGTGGGTGGCTTCGCGGTCTTCTTAGCCTTGGGTGCGGCGCCGCCCTTGGCCTTGGCGGGCGCGGCGGCCTTCTTGGCGGCGGGCTTCTTCTTCGCGGCGGCGGCGGCCTTCTTGTCCTTCGCGGCGGCCGAAGCCTTGGCTTTGGACGGCGATGCGGAGGCAGACGCGGACGCGGCTGCGGCCTTCTTGCTCTTGGCGCCGGCGGCGGAGGCGGTCGCCTTCTTGCCGGCCTTCGACGCTGCCGCTGCACCCTTGCCGGCGGCTGCCTTGCCCGCACCGGCGCTCGCGCTCGGCTTCTTGGCGGCGGCCGACTTGGACTCTAGCTTGAACGAACCGGACGCGCCCTTGCCCTTGGTCTGGATGAGCGCGCCGGACTCGACGGCGCTCTTCAGGTATTTTCTGATGAACGGCGCCAACTTCTCGGCGTCTACCTTGTACTGAGCGGCGATGTACTTCTTGATCGCCTGCAGCGAGGATCCGCTGCGCTCCTTCATCTCCTTGATAGCGTTGTTCACCATCTCGGACGTCTTCGGGTGCGTAGGCTTCGCCTTAGGTTTCTTAGCGCCGCCCGCCTGTCTTGCCTGTTTCTTTGCTGGTGTAGCGGGAGCGGGAGCTTCGGCGGCGACTGCTGTATCGGCCATTGTTGATTGTTGATAGATTGATTGCGAGAGTAAGTAAGTAAGTAAGTGAGAGAGAGAGAGAACGATCAAACAAACGTGTTCACGCGAGTGTGAAAGAGAGGTTCGATCTGAGACTTCGACTATCGTAGTAGATGTCGCCACTATACGCAACTTGCCACCCGATTAGCTACCTCGAGACTTTACCGTAACGAGGGCCATTCTGTCGCGAGACGATTTCTCGTATGAACACTTCATACTTTTCACTAACACGTATCTAATTAAATACAAATTTATTATATTTTTGTTATGTAACCACACTCGTTTATTGTATTTTCGTATACATAATGAACGAGACTATCTACCGGTACCGATAGATATCGCATAAAACGAACGATCGAGCCGGCGCTCACCATTATAATCCATACTGTCTACTTGGCATACCTCGCGTTCACTTCAAAATGTATTTTTCTCTATAAAACACAACGTTTCAGTTGTAAACGGTCGATAAATCAACAAGGAGGATATCGAGCTTGAAACGTATCAACATTTCATTTGTATTAACACTTTGGTCGAACGTATTAGACGATTAAAAGTGAACCTTCGTAAAACACGAAAGCGTTATACCACTTAAGGACGGGCGAGTCAGACCTGGTGGTATAACGTTTAATAAACTAATATAAAATTACAAAATACTATATTAAACAATGTGAAAGTGCATATAATGCAATTCAACATGCCAATAGACGAATAATCACGTTATGCACACGCTCAATCTCTCGCCGTACGTACACACACGGTACACGGTACGGAGACAGACACCCGTGTCCCGTGTAAGTTTAGTAGATTCATTCCCTTAGGCAGTGCTCTCAGTTACAGCTATTAATTATTATTATGTACCAGTGTCCAACAACACAACACTTACTTGAACACAATATTAAACACACACACAAATATTAATTAATTAATATTATGCATAAAATTTTCTATTTAGTTCGATTTGTCTAAATATGTATGTAAGTTTTAACAACAACATTACTTTGATGTTGACATGTACACATACCATATATAATATATCAATATGACAATTATTATTTTAATTATCATACAGTTACGTTAGTTAGTGTTAAACTGTTTATATTCTCTATTATTTAAATGTTACTCGAAACATTTTAATTCTAATCTTAATACCTATTATTAATGCTTGCATGTTATTTATTACTATGTACCTATTTGTAATTTGTACGGATATTTCTATTTCAGGTTACCGGTAAGCAGCTGAGCTGAGGCTGAGGCTGAGCCCTGAGGACATTCGACGTCGCAACGTAGCATCAACTAAGAAGAAACGCAGTCGAATGCAGAGAGAGACGATCCAGGTATGTCAGTCAGTGTTCTGGTTACAAATATTGTATTTTTGTAATATATGTACATACTCACTCATAACTTCAAACAAGTAGTAGCTGTACATAAGTAAGTTGACAGAGAGATACACCAGTATCAATGATTTTATCATAACACATTATATAGGTAGGTAGGTTACCTACGTACGTGTATTATACTCTATTCGTTTCATATAATATTGATGATTATGTTATAGTAAACTACTCGGTACGTTGCGTTCTAGCGTTAGTAGGTGAAGTGAATTTATTCATATATTATTATTATGTACGTGTATAGTAGGTATACAGTATAGTACTACTATGTAGTATAGTATGAGAGTTTGACTTATCGTGTGTTCATTATAGAAACATAAACTTTATAATAGTTTATATGAATCGTATGCGGCCCTGAAAAGGGCCTTTTTATTAGCGCTATCACATATGACGCGTACGCTCAACGAGCGATGCGCAATTGCGACAGTGCCGGCTGGAGGACGGGACGGGTGTGTGTGTCGTCGTCCGTCGAGCAGAAGCAGCTTAACCGCCGAAACCGTACAGGGTGCGGCCTTGACGTTTCAGCGCGTAGACGACGTCCATGGCGGTGACGGTCTTCCTCTTGGCGTGCTCGGTGTATGTGACGGCGTCGCGGATCACGTTCTCGAGGAACACCTTCAGCACACCGCGAGTCTCCTCGTAAATAAGACCGGAGATACGCTTGACGCCGCCTCTGCGCGCGAGACGACGGATGGCGGGCTTCGTGATACCCTGGATGTTATCGCGAAGCACTTTCCTGTGGCGCTTGGCTCCTCCCTTTCCCAGACCTTTTCCTCCCTTTCCGCGGCCGGTCATCTTCTTTGTTCTTTAGTGTTGTGACGTTGAGTTGAGCAGACAGACAAGTGACGCGCGCACGTTGTTCAACGGGCGAGCGCTGGCGAACGACTGGATGCACGGGCCGTTGGGTTGTCTTTGTTACAGCAGAAGTTGTGCGTAACAGTAGCTACTACCAGCCCGTCGGGCTGTTCCAGCGGTATCCATCTCCGCCTGCAGATACAGGCGGGTCGCTGGGGCGGGGCTTTACCCCTCGGAGTTGTGCCGGAGTGTCGTGTCCGGCGGGCGAAGCGGTGGGCGAGGTCAGGCCCGTGCGGGTTTATCCCCGCGGGCGGACCTCAAGCCGTCCGCTTCTGTGTCACGTCCTGGTGTTGGTGGCAGGGGTCCCTCCTGTCCTTGGCGAGGTCGAGCTCACCGCGGCGGCGTCCGCGGCGAGCGCCCGTCAGCCCGGCTCAGGAGGGTGCTGGTGGCGTCGGTCCGGTGTTTGCGGCTATCAAGTCTCGTGGCAGTGCCAACCTGTCCGGCGGCCGCCTGTGGTACGGGGCGATCCCGTGTATGAGGCGGTGTTCCGAGCGTTCGGTGCGCTCGAACAGGTTGGTGCTCAGGCGTCTCACGTGGTCGTCCAGGCTCTCCATGCGCAGGTCGCGCGCGATGGTGTCGTTCCGCACGAAGCGCGGGGCGCCCACTACAAGGCGCAGGGCGCGCGATTGCTGGGCTCGCAACCTCTGGCGGTTTGTTGCCGACAGAAGTGCGAACCACGCGGGGGCAGCGTAGGTGAGGCGCGTCCTGATGTACGCCTTGTAGATTCCGAGCTTCGCGCGGAGAGGCAGGTGCGAGTGCAGCATCGGGCGCAGGAGAGCGCACGCTGTGCGGACCTGGGAGACCACGTTCTTGACGTGGGGAGCCATTGAGAGCTGCCGGTCGATGGTCACGCCCAGGTATTTGACCTTGGCGGACCAGCCGACCTCTTCATCTCGGAGCTTCATGTTTGCCGGTGGTTTGGCTCCCACGGAGATCGCCTGAGTCTTCGCCACGTTGACTGATAGCCGCCAGTCGTCCAGCCACGCGGGGAGGGCGTCCAGGGCACGCTGCAGCTTGATTGCAGCGTGCGCGCCGGAGAGCGACGAGGTGTAGTAGGCTGCATCGTCGGCGTACAGTGCCAGCTGGACACCGGCCGGCACTGGGATGTCGTTGGTGTACCAGCTGTAGCACACTGGTGAGATGCAGCTTCCTTGCGGTACTCCGGCGCGTATCGGACGCTCCTCCGACAACGCATCTTCGACCGCGACTTGAAATCGGCGGTCCTGGAGGAAGGTGCCCACGATCCTGACTACTCGGCGGGGAGTAGTGGATGTGGACAGCTTGTGGATGAGACCGGCGTGCCAGACGCGGTCGAAGGCCTTCTCCATATCGAGGAATACTGCAGCGGCTCGCTCGCGCTTGTTGCGAGCAGCCGCGAGGTCGTGCAGTACCCTCATGAGCTGGTGCGTCGTCGAGTGTTCGGCCCTAAAGCCGAACTGCTCCTCGCGTGGCTTGATGTGCGGGACGAGGTGTGGCAGCAGCAGTTTTTCGAACAGCTTGGAGATGTTCGGGAGCAGCGTGATGGGTCTGTAGCTACCCGGCAGCAGGATGTTTTTCCCCGGCTTCGGCAGCATAATGACTCTGCCGAGCTTCCATGCGGCGGGAAAGTGACCGGTCCGCAGTATGCCGTTGAATAGGCGCGTCACCCCCGCGATCGCTCGCATTGGGAGGTGACGCAGCGCCTCGTTGGGGATCCGGTCGGGTCCAGGGGCCTTTCGCAGTGGAAGTCGGCGTATCATGCGCCGGACTTGGCCTGGGGAAAAGACGATGGCGTCCTCTGTCGGGGCCACGGGCTGCTCCATGTACGTCTTCACAAGCTGCTCGATGTCGGCTGCGTGCTGCGCGTTGACGGCCGGGTTCGGCTGGAATTGTCCCTCCAGGAATTCGGCGAATATCTCCGCCCGGTCCTCGGCTCGGTAACGTGGGGTGCCGTCACCTGCCAGCAGGGGGCGGATCGGGGATGGCTTCCCGGAGAGACGGCGGCACAGGCGGTGGATGCCCGACCATTCTTCGCCGGCTCGCTCGATGGTGCGTTGCCACGACTCTGCGGCTTGGGTCTCCAGCGCCGCAGAGATCTTCGCTACCAGAGCGTTGAGCTCGGTCTTCAGTGTCGGGCATCTGGTGTTCTGCCATAGCCTTCGCAGCCTCCTCTTCTTCTCGATCATCGCCATGATGCTGGCCGGAAGCTGGGGGGCCCTCTTGGTGGACGGGGCGTTTAGACGGGACGCGGTGAGCGCGGCCTGAATTTGCGTGGAGATGTCCACGGCCATCGAGTCGACGTCCTCGGCGGTGTCCACGCGGCGCGTCGGTGATTGCTCCGATAGCAGCCGGTGGAAGGCCTCCCAGTCTTGGCGAGATCGAGAAGGTGGGTTTCCAGCTTTTAGTGGAGTGTCCTCCAGAGTCAGACACACCGGTTGGTGGTCTGATATGAGGTGGTCGTCCAGGACGTCCAGGTTGACAGCGCCGTCGATGCCACGGGTGACGGCGATGTCCAGGACGTCGGGTGCATACACGCTTGCGTACGGGTAGTGCGTCGGGACCTCTGGTCCTAGCACCTCGTAGCCTTGGCGATCTGCATCGTCGAAAAGGCGGCGGCCTTCGGGGCAAATGCGGTTGCAGTTCCACGCCGTGTGCTTCGCGTTGAAGTCGCCCGCGATGATCGTGGGCAGTGGCGAGTCCAGAATGGTGTGGATATCGGCCACTGCCAGGCGGGTTTGCGGCGGCTTGTAGAAGGCGAACACACGGGTGGGTCGGCCGTTGATGCAGATCTCCACGCCGAGGGCGTACGACGACTGCAGTTGTGGTACCGGTAGCAGCTGGTGGACGACGTTCCTCTTGACCAGGATTGCCAATCCCCTGCGGGCAATCCCTGCTGGCGAGATGTGATCCTCCCGGTAGACGTAGTAACCGCCGATCTTCCATTTGTCTACCGGGCGAAGGTGGGTCTCGTTGAGCAGGGCTACGTCAACTGTTCGCTGCGATAGCAGCAGCCTCAGTAGCCTGGTCTTCTCTGGGGACACTCCGTCGGCGTTCCAAAAGAGGACACGCAGGTTACGCCGCTCCATGCGTGCACAACTTTTGGATCGTCCCGACGATCAGCGGAATAGGGTCTCGGTGCTCCAGCAGTGCGGCCAGCACCTGCTGTAGCATGCCGATGATGGCGACCATATTCGGGTCCAGCGCGCCAGTCCTGGGCACCGTGGCGGCCCTCCGCTGCGGCTGGGGTTGGTGGCTGGGTTCGGGTTCAGGTCCTTTCCTCATCCGCTGCTGCTGATGTTGTTGTTGTTGTTGCTCTTGCCGCCGATGCTCCTGCTGCTGTTGTTGCTGCTGGGCGGGCGGGCGCTGCGACGCCGGTGCCGGCTGTGTGGAGCTCGGCGCTTGCTGCGGTGCGGCGTGCGGCTTCTTTGCGCCGCGCTTTCTGCGGCGGCGGCGGGATGGTCCAGAGGGTGCTGTGGCTGCGTTCGCCGCGGCCATGAGGGAACCAGGGGCGTTGTCTTCCCTCAGGTCGGCGGCAGGTGTTTTCCTCGCGGAGGGTGCGGAGGTGCGCGCGACTGTGCCCGCCTTCTTGTTGCGGGCCTCGCGCTTGAAGGCGGGACAGGCGATATTATTCGCCGTGTGGGCACCCCCGCAGTTGGCGCAGGTCGGCGGCTCCTCCCGCGGGCGCGCGCAGTCTCGCGCGGCGTGCTCCTCTCCACAACGCACACAGGCGAGGCGCCTGTGGCAGTTGTGTGAGGAGTGGCGAAAGCCCTGGCAGCGGTGGCACTGGGCGGGACCCTTCTTGCCCCGCCAGGCCTCTATCTTCACGCCGGGCATATAGAGGAGCTCCGTGACCTCAAATATGCCCGGCACTGTGTCCTTGTTTCGCGCCAGCTGCGCGAAGTATAGGCAGCCGGGTCGTCCTTGGCGGGCCTGGATCGGCCGCACATGCTCCGGGGCGAAGCCTCGCGCCGTCAGCTCCTCTGCGATGAGCTCCGGCGGCGTGCCCACCGGCAGCCCCCTGATGGCCACCTTCAGGCTTCGCTCTTCCGGGAGGGAGTAGGAGAACCATGATAGGTTCTCCTTGGTTGCCAAAGTCGTTAGGTACCGCTGTATGATGCGGTACTCCTCGGCCGACTTTGGCAGAAATCTGACCCCCTTCCCGAAGGGTCTCCCATTGGGCGCGTGGCCCAGACGCTCCTTTAGGGCCCTAAAGTGGGTAGGCCAATCAGGGAGCGCCTCTACTACCAGAGGCGGGTAGCGGGGGGTGGTCGGCTTCGAGGCGGCGGTGGTGGCGGCGGCGGCGGTGGTGGCGGCGGTGGCGGCGGCGGCGGCGTTGGACGTCCCGGCTGCGGTCTTCAGCGCAGCGGTGACGGTGGGTGCGGCGGCAGAGGCCATGGCGGCATAGGAGGGGCCCGCCACATCCATCGGCGAGCTCCTGCGGGCATTCTGCGTCGCCGCCTGTGCAGATGGTACAGAGGGCGGCGTAATGAAATGCGCCGCTCTCTTCTCCGGTGCAGGCGGCGAAGTGAAGTCGTCTGGGGGCGACGCGGGAGGCGGTGCGGGTGAGCGGGGGGCCGCTCGCGGCGGCGCCTCCCTGATGCGCGGGTCCCTCCTGGGGAGCGGAGAGACGGCATGGGCGGGCGATGGCGGAGGCCAGGCGGTGTCCGCGCGGTGATCCTGCGCGGAGATGTTTCCCGGCGTTGGTGTTGCCGGGGTGGAGCGCGGCGAGGGGGCGAAGTACGCCTCACCCGCTCCTGGTGCTGGAGCTGAAGCTCGCGGCGTCGGCGTCGGGCTGCGTGGTGGGCTGCGCGGCGAGTCCTGTGGCTTGGCTTTCTCAGCCTGACCCGATGCCAGCACACGGTCCAGTATTGCGCGCGCGTTACCGCTGGACCGTGTGGGCGCGCGCTTCCCGACACCGGGCGACTGCGCAGGCTGCGGGCGCGTCGGCTTCCGGGCCGAGGGAGGTGCCGGCGGAGGTGTTCGCGGCATAGCGGTGGCGGTCGGCGAGTGCTAACCACTCGCCGATCCCTCCGGCGCTAAGCGCCCACCGCACCGAACCCCCGGGGCTTGCCGCTGGTGGCAGACCGGGGGCCGAGGCGGCGGAGTGCCGCGCGTGGTCCGGAGGGGGGCGGGGAAGCGTAAGGTGACGGAGCCGAACAACCGCGACCTCAAAACAATGAGTGGTAATAGTAATGGTTACGTAGAGGTCCGGGCGGTTCGCGTAGCGCTTCGCGGCGCGCTGTAGCGCGTAGCGCGTGCGTAGCGCTCTAGCGTAGACGGAATTCACGGAGCTCGATCTGTGCAGAGAGCTCCGTCTCGCGTCGCGGCCCGAACTGTCCTGCACGGGCCAGTACATGCCCCTCATTTATATACGCGTTGCGGCGCTCGCTCGAGCTCGCTCGTTCGCTAGTCGATAGGTCGGTCGGAACTCGGACGCGCAGGGTTTGTTTTGTTTTGGCGGGCCGTGTGCGACTTGCTGCCTCATTTTAGTTGATATTATTGTATATGTATATTTAAAAAAAAAAAAAAAAAAAACGTAAATTTCAACTATTTACTTAATTATATAAACTAATCAAATAATATTTATTTATTAATATTATAACACACCGCCTTTAATATGGTTAGCAGTGTACAACATCATAATATTGATTAAAAAAAAAAAAAAAAAAGAAAAAAACAAAAAGTATTATTTTAGGTACCTATATTAAATTGGTTGTTAGATTTTGATAATTTTTATCATCATTCAGCAGTAGGTACCTATCTATATTTATTATAAGCATACAATACACGATCAGTATTATTTAAGGAGTGTCTGTCTGGTTAAAAGAAAAAGAAAAAAAAAAAAAAATGTATAAGTACAGTAATGTAGGTAATGAAATTCGACCATTTTGTATTTAGGATCTATTTCGTCCTATATGTACTGTCTCTATTATAATATGTAATATTATATAATATGTAGCTGTATGTACCACGCCAGTAAATATTGTAATTTGTCAAATATGATGGACTTATGTATATTGTGTGTAGGCCTGCATCTTTATAGCTAGCTTGTACAGGAATGATGATATCATGTTGCAACTGCTATATTTTATTTTATTATATTTATATGGGGACCATACTTGCAGTATTTAGATATTAGGTAGGTATATTGTGTGTGTTAATTAATAGTTTGTTTGACTTTTTAATGTTAGTTGCAGAAACATATTTTATTACAAAAATATATGACTCATGTGTGGCCCTGAAAAGGGCCTTTTTGGTATTCGGCTGAGCGGCAATACAAGTGTATACTTAATAGGTGTATACAACAATATATCGCACACCGCCTTGTACACGCCAACTGCAGTACTCGATAGTACTGACTGCAGTTAGGCGCGCTCTCCGCGGATCCTGCGCGCCAGCTGTATATCCTTGGGCATGATGGTGACACGCTTGGCGTGGATGGCGCAAAGGTTGGTGTCTTCGAAGAGACCGACGAGGTAAGCCTCGCTGGCCTCCTGCAGGGCCATCACAGCGGAGCTCTGGAAACGGAGATCGGTCTTGAAGTCTTGAGCGATCTCACGCACCAAACGCTGGAACGGAAGCTTGCGGATCAACAGCTCGGTACTCTTCTGGTAACGACGAATCTCACGGAGCGCTACGGTTCCGGGCCTGTAACGATGGGGCTTCTTGACACCACCGGTTGCCGGTGCGCTCTTGCGGGCCGCCTTGGTGGCGAGCTGCTTCCTCGGTGCCTTACCACCGGTGGACTTGCGAGCGGTCTGCTTGGTACGCGCCATTTCTTAATTGAATTGAATTGTACTGAAACTGAACCTGAACGAACGACGTGCGGTGCGAACGGCGCGACTGTGCGAGCGGGAATGAAACGCGCATTGCCCGTCCCACTCGTATTTATACGATCGACACGGGCCGACAGCGCGAACCGGCCGCGGCGAACTCACTTGGAATTTTCTCTCTAAATTCGTATAAATCCTTTATTTTAAAGCGTACATAATATATTATATTGTGTGTACGTGTTTATATTATTATTCTATAAGTAACTTGATAAACGTCAAACTATGATAAACGTCATTTTTTTTTTTTCTTTTTTTTTTTTTCTTTATAACATTGAATGACAACTATTTGAACGAACGAAACATGAAACAAAATGCGTTATACCTATATGTTATTCTTACAATTATCATTATTTTATTTTTTTTTGTTATTTTTAAGTAAGTATTTATAATATTTTATTTAAGTACATAATATTGTATACCGTTCATCACCTATAAACATTACACCTATCACTGTATTTCTCCATCGACTATTTGCAGTTTAGTAACTTGATAAACGTCAAACTATGATAAACGTCTTTTTTTTTTTTTTCTTTTTTTTTTTCCCATATAACATTGAATGACAACTATTTGAATTTTATTGAAGTACTTAAAATAATATTAGGCAGGCAATATTATTATGTACGATATGGGTATAGTACTCTGGTCGTGGAGCTTCAAAGTGTCATTATATTATTATATTTATTATCATCATACTTTATATTATATAAATAATATATATGTATTGTTGTTTTTGTCAATAATATAATTCCATTGTGTTACTATTTTTCTGTGTGTATTAAATTTAATCGTTGCAGATCGTAAAGGATAGCGACTGGGAGTGATGGAGATAGGTTTTTTTTTATGTTGTTGTTTGACTTTTGACATGTTTATCAACAGAAACATACATTTTGTATGTTAAATTGTATATGAAAATATTTGTGGCCCTGAAAAGGGCCTTTTGTTTGTGCGCAACACATAGGTAGGTGAGTATGTGGTGAGCGCAACGGTGGCGGCGGTACAAGTGCAAGCACACGCTGTGCTCACTTGGAGCTGGTGTACTTGGTGACAGCTTTGGTACCCTCGCTGACGGCGTGCTTGGCGAGCTCACCGGGCAGCAGGAGCCTCACGGATGTCTGCACCTCCCTCGATGTGATGGTGGACCTCTTGTTGTAGTGGGCCAGACGAGACGCTTCGGCGGCGATGCGTTCGAAGATGTCGTTAACGAAAGAGTTCATGATCGACATAGCCTTCGAGGAGATACCGGTGTCGGGGTGGACCTGCTTGAGCACCTTGTAGATGTAGATGGCGTAGCTCTCCTTCCTCTTGTGCTTCTTCTTTTTCTTGTCGGTCTTGGAGATGTTCTTTTGGGCCTTGCCGGATTTCTTGGCGGCCTTACCACTTGTCTTGGGCGGCATGGTGCGGCGATTCAACAATCACACAACAATACAATACGGAGCGCAAAATTCGATCCGTGCGGCACGGTGAGCGGTTGGATTGTGGTTCGAAATTGCAGAGAGGCCGCTCTTATTTATCGGCGCTCTCGCCGCGCGGTGGTGGCGACCTAAGGGAGCGCGCGCCGTCGGACGGGCCAATAGGAGCGCTCCGATGCGGTCTCTGTAAGCTCGACGCAGTGCTGACGCACGCCCGGCAGCTACACATCGCGGAGCGCGGAAAGGGCGGGGGGCGATCGACGCGGTACAGAATACTGGCTAAGGCTGTTTAAAAAAAAAAAAAATTAAAAAAAAATTAAAAAAAAAAAAAAAAACACTCACACACTCTCACAATATAATATAATGCTAAGCCAAGTATGTTTTGTTTGTGTTTTATCTAATAGGTATACATATATTATTCACTTATTAAATGTATTAACTTTATCGTTAGATTTTTTATTTATTTATATATTTGCGTTCTGCGAACGACTGACATAGATGAAATAAATATTATAACCTAATTATTTTATTGTATCGGTGTTTACATACCATAATAAGAGTGTACATATTTTGTAATTATAAATACATACGTTGTTGACACGTGGATAAACTAAACTGTACTCACTATTAAGCATTTTTTATTATTTTTTTTTTATTTAAATCAGCACCTACATGCCATATGATAATATTTATTTAATGAGTTATCGATATTTCATAATTATGAACTACAACTAACTGCTACTACTACAACTGACATAGGTACGCAAAAAAAAAAAGAAAAAAAAAAAACATTGGTAAGTATTTGAATCTGGCTGAGATGACGTATATTTTTTTTTTTTGTTATTCCGTTTTACGGCCCTGTGATCTAGCACTTTTGAGCTTTTTTGTAATCTGTGGTTATATCGAAGTTACGGTATTGGTAATGAAATTAAATAGTGGAATTTGGGAAGATGACGTATATAATAATAATTGTTGCCATATAGTATAATATAATGTATTGTACTTTTATACTATATATTATCATACTTATTACGTTTATTAATTAATAATATAATTATTAAAAAATCTATTCGTTCGTGGGGGTTTTTTTTTTTTTCTCTGTTGTTGTTTGTTTTGTGTGTGTTTGACTTTTAATAATGTTGCAACAGAAACAGTCATTCATTATCATAGGATAATTATGATAAATAGATAGACTTTGATTCATATTGTGGCCCTGAAAAGGGCCTTTTGTAAGAAAAATGCACGCCGCCGTCGTCGTCGTCTTGGTCGTACGACAGCAACGTATCATTATATCTTCCCACGAAGTGCGTCGGGTGTGAGGAGGAGGAGTAGGCGGTGGTTTTAAGCCTTCTTCTCGGTCTTCTTGGGCAGCAGGACCGCCTGGATGTTCGGCAGGACACCGCCTTGGGCGATGGTCACGCCGGAGAGCAGTTTGTTCAACTCCTCGTCGTTGCGGATGGCCAACTGAAGGTGACGGGGAATGATCCTGGTCTTCTTGTTGTCCCTCGCTGCGTTGCCGGCCAACTCGAGAACCTCAGCGGCCAAGTACTCCATGACGGCGGCCAGGTACACTGGTGCACCGGCACCGACGCGCTCGGCGTAATTGCCGTTACGCAGGAGCCTGTGGATACGACCGACGGGGAACTGAAGACCGGCACGGTTGGAGCGAGACTTTGCCTTTCCCTTGACTTTGCCACCTTTGCCGCGGCCCGACATGTTGAAGAGTTTTTAAATTGAAGATTTGAAAACAAAGTTAAACACGTATGTACACACACAGCTGAAACCGTGTGCGCGCGCAGCGAGTAAGCGTTGTAGAGTGACTCGCCGACAGCAGGGGCATTTTATTATATACGCGATCGCTGGCGCGCAACCGTCGGGCGGGGAGCGGAGTCGACGCTCACGAACGAAACGGGCGAGAAAACAACACGATAATCGCCGCTATTGCGCGTGCGCGGCACTTTCGCGCCATTTCCACGTTATATTTTATGAATTATAGATTTATGATTTATGTATAATGTATAATATATATGCTCAGTATAATGATGAGAATATCAATACAAATAAAGAAAAAAAAAAAAATTTTTTTTTTTCGTCCTGCAGTCGGGCGTCGTCACTTGTCAGTTTGATTTTGACAGTAACTAATAAAATATTTATGAATGTGTTTTTTTTTTTTTTTTTTCTCGTGTAGGTGAGTGTAGGTAGTCGGTGCAATTGCAATATCGTAGTGTCACTAATGTCACTTGAGAGTTATAATAATTTGAATAAATTGTGAGTGAGTAACGTACGCGTGCAAATTGCAATGTGCATCGCGATGTGATTAGAGCTAATACATTTATATTATTTACGAGTATCTAGGTACTCGCGAGTGACCTAGGGAAGCTAGGGTGTGTTTGTGTTTGTGTTTGTGTTGCGGTGTGCCGTTATAATGATATAATATCATCGTCATCATCATCGTATCGTGTGCTTCGTAGGTATGTGTTCGGCGGCTTTGGGTGAGTTTTTTATTTCAGATAAGCTGTTAGCTGTATATAGGTATTATGTAGTAGCTAGTTATAGTGTATGATATTCTAGGTGTTTTGAAATTATAGTTACGTTACGAGTTAACCACTCACATGTCATGTAGGGTGGCATAGGTAACGTCGTCGGTTCGTGTATTGTTTGATTCGTCGTCGACTATCATAGCATAGCTATACAATTATTATAATTATTGTTGTTATTATCTCTCTCGTGTTATATACCTTAGTTAGTTAGTTAGTTAGTTGGTTGGTTACATAGCTGTGGTAGTTTATTGTTTTGTTAGTAGTTGGTTGGTTAGTTTGTTTGACTTTCTGTATACGCATCAGAAACGAATATGTATGTTTGTACATGATTCATGAATATATTGTTAGCCCTGAAAAGGGCTGTTTTTGGTAGTGGCGAGCGAGTGTGTCACGCACGCCGCCGTGAGGCTCGCGGCTGCTGCGACGGCGACCCGGTGGCGGGTCGCTCGCTGCCGCTGCTGCTGCTGCTGCTGCTGCTGCTGCTGCTGCTGCTGCTGCTGATGCTGCGGCGGCGGCGCGGCGGGACCGACGACGCGACGACGGTGTAGCGCGACCATGCACCGCACCCGCGCGTGTATAGCGCGCGCACTCGTTGGCTGCGGCCGGCGTGTGTGATATTTACTTCTTGGCTGCGGCTGCCTTCTTCGCGGCGGGCTTGGACTTGGGCGTAGCGGCGGCCTTCTTGGGCTTGGGCGCCTTCGGCTTCTTCGTGGGTGGCTTCGCGGTCTTCTTAGCCTTGGGTGCGGCGCCGCCCTTGGCCTTGGCGGGCGCGGCGGCCTTCTTGGCGGCGGGCTTCTTCTTCGCGGCGGCGGCGGCCTTCTTGTCCTTCGCGGCGGCCGAAGCCTTGGCTTTGGACGGCGATGCGGAGGCAGACGCGGACGCGGCTGCGGCCTTCTTGCTCTTGGCGCCGGCGGCGGAGGCGGTCGCCTTCTTGCCGGCCTTCGACGCTGCCGCTGCACCCTTGCCGGCGGCTGCCTTGCCCGCACCGGCGCTCGCGCTCGGCTTCTTGGCGGCGGCCGACTTGGACTCTAGCTTGAACGAACCGGACGCGCCCTTGCCCTTGGTCTGGATGAGCGCGCCGGACTCGACGGCGCTCTTCAGGTATTTTCTGATGAACGGCGCCAACTTCTCGGCGTCTACCTTGTACTGAGCGGCGATGTACTTCTTGATCGCCTGCAGCGAGGATCCGCTGCGCTCCTTCATCTCCTTGATAGCGTTGTTCACCATCTCGGACGTCTTCGGGTGCGTAGGCTTCGCCTTAGGTTTCTTAGCGCCGCCCGCCTGTCTTGCCTGTTTCTTTGCTGGTGTAGCGGGAGCGGGAGCTTCGGCGGCGACTGCTGTATCGGCCATTGTTGATTGTTGATAGATTGATTGCGAGAGTAAGTAAGTAAGTAAGTGAGAGAGAGAGAGAACGATCAAACAAACGTGTTCACGCGAGTGTGAAAGAGAGGTTCGATCTGAGACTTCGACTATCGTAGTAGATGTCGCCACTATACGCAACTTGCCACCCGATTAGCTACCTCGAGACTTTACCGTAACGAGGGCCATTCTGTCGCGAGACGATTTCTCGTATGAACACTTCATACTTTTCACTAACACGTATCTAATTAAATACAAATTTATTATATTTTTGTTATGTAACCACACTCGTTTATTGTATTTTCGTATACATAATGAACGAGACTATCTACCGGTACCGATAGATATCGCATAAAACGAACGATCGAGCCGGCGCTCACCATTATAATCCATACTGTCTACTTGGCATACCTCGCGTTCACTTCAAAATGTATTTTTCTCTATAAAACACAACGTTTCAGTTGTAAACGGTCGATAAATCAACAAGGAGGATATCGAGCTTGAAACGTATCAACATTTCATTTGTATTAACACTTTGGTCGAACGTATTAGACGATTAAAAGTGAACCTTCGTAAAACACGAAAGCGTTATACCACTTAAGGACGGGCGAGTCAGACCTGGTGGTATAACGTTTAATAAACTAATATAAAATTACAAAATACTATATTAAACAATGTGAAAGTGCATATAATGCAATTCAACATGCCAATAGACGAATAATCACGTTATGCACACGCTCAATCTCTCGCCGTACGTACACACACGGTACACGGTACGGAGACAGACACCCGTGTCCCGTGTAAGTTTAGTAGATTCATTCCCTTAGGCAGTGCTCTCAGTTACAGCTATTAATTATTATTATGTACCAGTGTCCAACAACACAACACTTACTTGAACACAATATTAAACACACACACAAATATTAATTAATTAATATTATGCATAAAATTTTCTATTTAGTTCGATTTGTCTAAATATGTATGTAAGTTTTAACAACAACATTACTTTGATGTTGACATGTACACATACCATATATAATATATCAATATGACAATTATTATTTTAATTATCATACAGTTACGTTAGTTAGTGTTAAACTGTTTATATTCTCTATTATTTAAATGTTACTCGAAACATTTTAATTCTAATCTTAATACCTATTATTAATGCTTGCATGTTATTTATTACTATGTACCTATTTGTAATTTGTACGGATATTTCTATTTCAGGTTACCGGTAAGCAGCTGAGCTGAGGCTGAGGCTGAGCCCTGAGGACATTCGACGTCGCAACGTAGCATCAACTAAGAAGAAACGCAGTCGAATGCAGAGAGAGACGATCCAGGTATGTCAGTCAGTGTTCTGGTTACAAATATTGTATTTTTGTAATATATGTACATACTCACTCATAACTTCAAACAAGTAGTAGCTGTACATAAGTAAGTTGACAGAGAGATACACCAGTATCAATGATTTTATCATAACACATTATATAGGTAGGTAGGTTACCTACGTACGTGTATTATACTCTATTCGTTTCATATAATATTGATGATTATGTTATAGTAAACTACTCGGTACGTTGCGTTCTAGCGTTAGTAGGTGAAGTGAATTTATTCATATATTATTATTATGTACGTGTATAGTAGGTATACAGTATAGTACTACTATGTAGTATAGTATGAGAGTTTGACTTATCGTGTGTTCATTATAGAAACATAAACTTTATAATAGTTTATATGAATCGTATGCGGCCCTGAAAAGGGCCTTTTTATTAGCGCTATCACATATGACGCGTACGCTCAACGAGCGATGCGCAATTGCGACAGTGCCGGCTGGAGGACGGGACGGGTGTGTGTGTCGTCGTCCGTCGAGCAGAAGCAGCTTAACCGCCGAAACCGTACAGGGTGCGGCCTTGACGTTTCAGCGCGTAGACGACGTCCATGGCGGTGACGGTCTTCCTCTTGGCGTGCTCGGTGTATGTGACGGCGTCGCGGATCACGTTCTCGAGGAACACCTTCAGCACACCGCGAGTCTCCTCGTAAATAAGACCGGAGATACGCTTGACGCCGCCTCTGCGCGCGAGACGACGGATGGCGGGCTTCGTGATACCCTGGATGTTATCGCGAAGCACTTTCCTGTGGCGCTTGGCTCCTCCCTTTCCCAGACCTTTTCCTCCCTTTCCGCGGCCGGTCATCTTCTTTGTTCTTTAGTGTTGTGACGTTGAGTTGAGCAGACAGACAAGTGACGCGCGCACGTTGTTCAACGGGCGAGCGCTGGCGAACGACTGGATGCACGGGCCAGTACATGCCCCTCATTTATATACGCGTTGCGGCGCTCGCTCGAGCTCGCTCGTTCGCTAGTCGATAGGTCGGTCGGAACTCGGACGCGCAGGGTTTGTTTTGTTTTGGCGGGCCGTGTGCGACTTGCTGCCTCATTTTAGTTGATATTATTGTATATGTATATTTAAAAAAAAAAAAAAAAAAAACGTAAATTTCAACTATTTACTTAATTATATAAACTAATCAAATAATATTTATTTATTAATATTATAACACACCGCCTTTAATATGGTTAGCAGTGTACAACATCATAATATTGATTAAAAAAAAAAAAAAAAAAGAAAAAAACAAAAAGTATTATTTTAGGTACCTATATTAAATTGGTTGTTAGATTTTGATAATTTTTATCATCATTCAGCAGTAGGTACCTATCTATATTTATTATAAGCATACAATACACGATCAGTATTATTTAAGGAGTGTCTGTCTGGTTAAAAGAAAAAGAAAAAAAAAAAAAAATGTATAAGTACAGTAATGTAGGTAATGAAATTCGACCATTTTGTATTTAGGATCTATTTCGTCCTATATGTACTGTCTCTATTATAATATGTAATATTATATAATATGTAGCTGTATGTACCACGCCAGTAAATATTGTAATTTGTCAAATATGATGGACTTATGTATATTGTGTGTAGGCCTGCATCTTTATAGCTAGCTTGTACAGGAATGATGATATCATGTTGCAACTGCTATATTTTATTTTATTATATTTATATGGGGACCATACTTGCAGTATTTAGATATTAGGTAGGTATATTGTGTGTGTTAATTAATAGTTTGTTTGACTTTTTAATGTTAGTTGCAGAAACATATTTTATTACAAAAATATATGACTCATGTGTGGCCCTGAAAAGGGCCTTTTTGGTATTCGGCTGAGCGGCAATACAAGTGTATACTTAATAGGTGTATACAACAATATATCGCACACCGCCTTGTACACGCCAACTGCAGTACTCGATAGTACTGACTGCAGTTAGGCGCGCTCTCCGCGGATCCTGCGCGCCAGCTGTATATCCTTGGGCATGATGGTGACACGCTTGGCGTGGATGGCGCAAAGGTTGGTGTCTTCGAAGAGACCGACGAGGTAAGCCTCGCTGGCCTCCTGCAGGGCCATCACAGCGGAGCTCTGGAAACGGAGATCGGTCTTGAAGTCTTGAGCGATCTCACGCACCAAACGCTGGAACGGAAGCTTGCGGATCAACAGCTCGGTACTCTTCTGGTAACGACGAATCTCACGGAGCGCTACGGTTCCGGGCCTGTAACGATGGGGCTTCTTGACACCACCGGTTGCCGGTGCGCTCTTGCGGGCCGCCTTGGTGGCGAGCTGCTTCCTCGGTGCCTTACCACCGGTGGACTTGCGAGCGGTCTGCTTGGTACGCGCCATTTCTTAATTGAATTGAATTGTACTGAAACTGAACCTGAACGAACGACGTGCGGTGCGAACGGCGCGACTGTGCGAGCGGGAATGAAACGCGCATTGCCCGTCCCACTCGTATTTATACGATCGACACGGGCCGACAGCGCGAACCGGCCGCGGCGAACTCACTTGGAATTTTCTCTCTAAATTCGTATAAATCCTTTATTTTAAAGCGTACATAATATATTATATTGTGTGTACGTGTTTATATTATTATTCTATAAGTAACTTGATAAACGTCAAACTATGATAAACGTCATTTTTTTTTTTTCTTTTTTTTTTTTTTCTTTATAACATTGAATGACAACTATTTGAACGAACGAAACATGAAACAAAATGCGTTATACCTATATGTTATTCTTACAATTATCATTATTTTATTTTTTTTTGTTATTTTTAAGTAAGTATTTATAATATTTTATTTAAGTACATAATATTGTATACCGTTCATCACCTATAAACATTACACCTATCACTGTATTTCTCCATCGACTATTTGCAGTTTAGTAACTTGATAAACGTCAAACTATGATAAACG